>NW_022196014.1:0-385000 GCF_008641045.1 Pistacia vera
ATGAAATTTGGGCGACCAAAAATTCTAGTATTATTGGCAGGATGTGCACCAATTTTAAAGCAACTAATGTTGTCGGGTTTGTTTATTTAAATATTTTTAACTATCCTATTTATACGATTTCCAAAATACCAATTTATTTCCCTATTTTGAAAATACTATTATATTTTTTTCAATTACATTTTAAACCCCTTAAGTTTATTAATTTAACTAAACACCCTCAGAAAAAAAAAGTTTTAGAAATTGACAAAAGACCCCTGCACATTTGCCAAATTCCGATCACCACTGTCAGAAGGTGGCCGAAATTTGGTATGATGGCACACTACTGACTGGATATGGCTGTACACTGATCTATCATTATTCGGCCAGATCCACAGCCAAAGATCTGGCCAGATCTTTGGCCGTTGTTGACCATCAATGACGACTATATCTTTGGCCAGTCGGAAAAAGCCAGATCCACAGCCAAAGATCTGACCATTGATGGCCATATCTTTGGCCGTTGTTGACCATCAACGACGACCATATCTTTGGCTGTCGTTGACAACCAAACATGGCCAGATTTGGCTGCTGCAGATCTTACCTTTTTCAGCCAGATCTACGATGGATTTGGTTGGAAAAGGCCATCTCGGCGCACGACCAGCCAGATCCAGTTGACTGTGCCCCGATACGGCTACTTCGGCCACCCTCTGGCGGTAGTGTACCGATCTATTATTTTTCGGCCAGATCCACAGCTAAAGATTTGACCATTGACGGCCAGATCTTTGGTCGTTGTTGACCATCAATGACGACCATATCTTTGGCCATCGTTGACGACCAAACATGGTCAGATCTGGCCGTAGATCTTACCTTTTTCGGCTAAATCTAGGATGGATTTGGTTGAAAAATGCTATCTCAACGCACGACCGGCCAGATCCAGTTGATCGTGTGCTGATACGACGACTTCGACCACCCTCCGGCGGTGGCGACCGGTTGATAGAATAATAGGTGGGTGGGTGGGGTATTTTTGTAATTTTTAATATTTTTATTATAGGGCTGTTTAGTTATTTAACGAACCTAGGAAAATATTTTGTTAATTTTCAAATCCTACCTCGTTATTTCTACCTAACTCTAAAAATATAAAAAATACTATCCAAAATACTAAAACAAACACACCCATTACTTTGTATTTGATTGCTTTTTGAATGGAATTTGAGCGACAAAAAATTCTAGTAATATTGGCAGGATGTGCACCAACTTTTGTCACTTCCTAAAATTCTAATTCAATACTCTTATCATTTCAGTTAGATGCGCATCCTAAACACGGCACGCTATGTTCTCAAAATTTCGTGTGAGCAACGCCCACAATATGCAACAAAACAAAAAGTTAGTGAACTGGAAGGGACAGAAGGAATCAAAATATATCCGAAATCAAGCAAAAAGAAAGTAATCTCAAGATTTTTCTTGACTTAGTTATTGACAGAACTAATTTTTCTTAACAAAGGAGAATTTGATTCCCTCTCTTATTCTATTCTGTTTGCGCATTTATAGGGCTCCCCACCGCCACCGTATCATATCAATGATTATTTCATTGGTAAAGAGGATCAATCCAACAATCACATCAAAAAGGATATTAAGGTAAAACCAATATCTTTCTCAAGTCTTTTATGATCCTTTTGGTTTCTCATACTCATCGTTCTCCTCTGTTTCTCCAAAGCCGATCCTGTAAAACTGTTGCATTCTATTATTATCTCAGCTCTAATCCAATAACCTAAGACAAACTAATGTGTTCGTTATTATATATATAGTCTCAGTGAGCCACATGCAAAGCAGGCGAGCGGCTAGCTAAGCTATTGGTGCTGCGCTTCGCCGACGGCTCCAAGAAGCTTCTTGTTAATTCTCTCCTTGTTATGTATTGAAAAAAAATACATATACATCCTTGAACAATGGTACATCCTCCTCACGCGGAGCCCTTCCCCGGGTCCGGCCGAGACGCAGACGCCGGTGCCGTTTTTGTTCTCGAGGCAAAAGGTCAACTCTCTGACAATTTCTTAAAAAATACTCTTCGTCGTTTTCGGCTTATAAAAATAAGTGCTCTGTTTTTAATTTTAAAATAGGGGAGTGGTGGCACGCGGGGTTTCATCTGACTACGGCGATAGTGGGACCGACAATATTGACGTTACCGTATGTGTTCAGGGGGCTTGGATGGGGCCTGGGGTTTATGTGTTTGACGGCGATGGGGTTGGTGACGTTTTACTCTTACTATCTGATGTCAAAGGTGCTAGACCACTGTGAGAAAGCTGGTCGTCGCCACATCAGATTCCGCGAGCTGGCTGCCGACGTTTTAGGTATCTCTCTCGACTTTATCGTTATTGTTGTTAAACCATACTACTGCGCCTGCTTTTGGAAATAGCGAAACGTTTTATGTATCTACAAATTTTATTCTGGTGGCTGGCGTTTTTTTTTCTAAAAAAAAAAAAAAAAAAAAAAAAAAGAACTGGGCCAGGGTGTAGTTTCCGGAATTTATGAAACTTAATTACATAAAGTTGACTTGTCAATTTTACTATTGAAAAAATGCACAGTAAATACGGGTACTCGTTAAAGGAATATTATGAGATGTTTATGCTTTTGACACGTGCTGGAAATTGCCATACGACGTACAGAGGCCATTTCTCGCCTTCTGCGTGCCGTTAGGTTGTCGGCTGCTGGTGGCCTGTGATGGTTGCCAGTGACCGACAATGGTTGGGTTGGTAGGAGTACTTTATTGATTTTTTAAACTTTTATTATGGAATTGTTTTTGCTAAGTTTTTAAATATATAGGGTTATAATAATCCAAATAATAATAAATATTAAAAAATAATATAATAATAATATTTAATTAGAGGATAATTCAATATTTTAAATAACATATCTATCAATTTATTCCTCCTTACCAAATATATTAATATAACATACCCACCAATTAATCAAATATATTTTCCTAAAGATTCCTAGCGATTTCCAGTAATCTTCAAGGTAATCTATCTTTCTAGTAATCCAATATTTCCAATAATCTAACATTCTTCGAACCAAACGTCATATTATGAGATGTTTATGCTTTTGACACGTGCCAAGAATTTCAGGACCCAATGGACTGCATCAATTTATCTTTATTCATTAAATAAGAGAGATATTGTAATTAAGTTCACCAAACTAGTAGACAATTTGCTGGGCACGGTGTAATTAAGCTGGCGCCTCCTTTGCCCTGCTGTGTTGTCTTGCAGGATCTGGATGGATGTTTTATTTTGTGATACTTATTCAAACAGCCATCAATACTGGAGTTGGAATAGGAGCAATTTTGCTTGCATCGGAGTGCCTCCAGGTATTTCTAATTCATGTATAAATTCGATAATGAATAAAAACATATGGAATATGTATAAAATCTAGATTAGGTATCTCATAAAGATGAATAATGTGACCACCCATTTGTGGCTGGATGGATTGAGGGGTGCATGGTTGAATTGACTCATTGAGTTTGAGTTGTACCTAAAAAAATTAATAATGTGATAAAAAATATATCATATATAAACATTTGTATATGTATAGCATTAATATAAGATTTATATGAAATGTGAACAGGTTAAGTTGTTGCTTAATTTGATAGGAGATGAGTGGGTCCAATGTAGCCATATTTCTCAAAAGATAATGATACATTTTCGTATTGTCAATTCTTTCAATTACCTCTAAGAAGACTAGAGGTCCCATTCAGTTCTGTTTTTGTTTTGGACCTTTGGTTCGATGATTTATGACCTTTGCTTTACGAAACTGCATTTAAGAATGCACATTGGACACGCAAGAGTTCGCTATCAATATTGTGTACAATATTAGCATATCAAAATGCAATGTTTTAATCTTTTGGTGCTTATCCACCTTTGTTTCTTTGTTAATTTTGCCTTTTGGGCTGTGACTAGATAATGTACTCTGACCTTTCCCCCAATGGGACTTTGAAACTGTACGAGTTCGTAGCAATGGTAACAATTGTTATGATAGTACTCTCTCAGCTTCCCACTTTCCACTCACTCAGACACATCAACCTTGCTTCTCTTCTTCTAAGCTTGGGCTATTCCTTCCTCGTAGTTGGTGCTTGNTAAAATATGACTTAATAATACTTGTGTGACAGCTAGTTTGAACCTTAATTTATGATGTTTGTACATATATCTCTAAATAAAGTTTCATTGTCTTTGCAATTATATGCAATTTGAGTATAGCATTTTTCTTTTTCAAGTGTTTCTAGTTTGCGCACTAGTTGAAACTTGAAACTTTAGTACTTGAAGGTATTTGTATACATTTAATTTATGGTCTTGCACTCATGAAATATATAATGAATTTGATGGTTTAATTTTTATTAGGAAAAAGTCTCATAAACTGTTTAATCTTGTTGATCTTAAGTATATATATTTATAATCTCTAGTTGTAAACTTGTAATATACATAGAAGAACTAAAATATGAACAGTTAATGTATTTTCTAAATCACATTTTCAAAAAGAATAAATAAAACCAATAAAATTAATACTTCTGACAATAGAAAATTGGTGAAGTTTATCGATTGGTTCATTTCATTTTTCTCCTTGTGAGATCATTTAGTATTAAACTCGTTTACTTTGCTTATAAAATATTAAAATACCTCTATCGACTTTATCGTTATTGTTGTTAAACCATACTACTGCGCCTGCTTTCGGAAATAGCGAAACGTTTTATGCGTCTGCAAATGCTTATTCCGGTTGGTGGTCGTCTTTTTTTTTTTAAAAAAAAAAGAACTGGGCCAGGGTATAGTTTCCGGAATTTATGAAACTTAATTACTTAAAGCTGACTTGTCAATTTTACTATTGAAAAAATGCACAGTAAATACGGGTACTCGTTAAAGGAATATTATGAGATGTTTATGCTTTTGACACGTGCCAAGAATCTCGACCCAATGGACTGCATCAATTTATCTTTATTCATTAAATAAGAGAGATATTGTACATTTGCAATTAAGTTCGCAAAACTAGTGAACAATTTCCTGCACACGGTGTAATTAAGCTGGCGCCTCCTTTGCCCTGGTCTTGCAGGATCTGGATGGATGTTTTATTTTGTGATACTTATTCAAACAGCCATCAATACTGGAGTTGGAATAGGAGCAATTTTGCTTGCATCAGAGTGCCTCCAGGTATTTCTAATTCATGGATAGAAGTATAAATTCGATAATGAATAAAAACATATGGAATATGTTTGAGTTTGAGTTGTACCTAAAAAAATGAATAATGTGATAAAAAATATATCATATATAAACATTTGTAAATGTATAGCATTAATATAAGATTTATATGAAATGTGAACAGCTTAAGTTTTTGCTTAATTTGATAGGAGATGAGTGGGTCCAATGTAGCCATATTTCTCAAAAGATAATGATACATTTTCTTATTGTCAATTCTTTCAACTACCTCCAAGAAGACTAGAGGTCCCATTCAGTTCTGTTTTTGTTTTGGACCTTTGGTTCGATTATTTATGACCTTCGCTTTACGAAACTGCTTTTAAGAATGCACATTGGACACGCAAGAGTTCGCTAACAATATTGTGTACAATATTAGCATATCAAAACACAATGTTTTAATCTTTTGGTGCTTATCCATCTTTGTTTCTTTGTTAATTTTGCCTTTTGGGCTGTGACTAGATAATGTACTCGGACCTTTCCCCCAATGGGACTTTGAAACTGTACGAGTTCGTAGCAATGGTGACAATTGTTATGATAGTACTCTCTCAGCTTCCCACTTTCCACTCACTCAGACACATCAACCTTGCTTCACTTCTTCTAAGCTTGGGCTATTCCTTCCTCGTAGTTGGTGCTTGTATTAAAGCAGGTATAGAAATCATTGACCAGTATTTCATTCCGTATTTTATGTATGTATCTTTTCATGTTATGAAGAAAGTTCTGTTAATAAATGCAACATTTTTACTTTACTCATTATTACAGAATTAATTTGGCAATGAAATTTGCGTATAAAACAATGGAAAAGAAAATGAGCAGTGGACTTTAATCAGGTGAAATGCGTCCAAAATTCTTGTTGTGGGTGCATGGAACAAGAATCAATATATAAAATCCCAATTGGGTGGTTTATTTGGCTGATGTTCTAAATATGTTTCTAAATTTTACGTGTCCAACAGGTTTCTCCAAAAATGCTCCGTCAAAGGACTATTCCCTGGAATCTTCAAAGTCATCTAGGCTTTTTAGTGCCTTCACTTCCATCTCCATAATAGCTGCCATTTTTGGAAATGGCATACTACCAGAAATACAGGTAACTTCACGGAATATCTATTTTGGTTTTCTTTTTAATGCCTCGCAATGATGATAGGGTACACCAGACTATGACAAATTGATTTAACTGCACAGAAGAGCCATGCAAGCAATGTTTGCTAATTGCTGTAAGCTTCTTGATTTTAACTTCGGCATTCTATCAATACAGGCAACTCTGGCTCCACCCGCTACTGGGAAGATGGTAAAAGGTCTTCTAATGTGCTATAGTGTCATTTTTGTTACTTTCTATTCGGCAGCAGCTTCTGGGTATTGGGCGTTTGGGAACAAAGCTGATTCAAACATTCTCAAGAGCCTGCTGCCTGATAATGGACCTTCCTACGCTCCAACATTGGTTGTTGGTCTCGCAGTTGTGTTTGTTCTTCTTCAATTATTTGCCATTGGCTTGGTAAGCTCACAGATATACTGTGCAATCAAACTTTAGAGAGGCTGAATTCCATTTTCTGGTTAACTGAGGTAATCTTTCTACAATGTGAGCAGGTTTATTCTCAAGTAGCTTTTGAGATCATGGAGAAGAAATCAGCTGATGTAAAACAAGGGATGTTTTCAAAAAGAAACCTTATCCCTAGGATCATTCTTGCGGACGTTGTACATGATATTCTGTGGATTTATGGCAGCAATGCTTCCATTTTTTGGAGACATTAATGGAGTGGTAGGAGCAATTGGATTTATCCCCCTAGACTTCATCCTGCCAATGCTTCTTTACAACATGAGCTTTAAACCTCCCAAATCATCCTCCATCTACTGGATCAACATTACTGTCATGGTTGTTTTCACAGGTGCAGGATTGATGGGTACATTCTCCTCTGTATGGAAGTTGATTCTCGATGCTAACAAGTTTAAGCTCTTTAGTAGTGATGTGGTGGACTGAACATAAATGAAAATCTCTGAGCGTACGAGTATCCTCAGAGAAAGTTTACCTTTTTTGTGAATCAAAACTACACGTTTTGATTAGTGCAATTAAGAATGAGAAACTGCATAGTAACAATTTTTTATTGTTAATAACAGGAATTTCCAGTTGCAAAATCCACTCCTAAACTGGCTGCACTGATATTGTCTAATATTTTTGTCTTCCAATTGGTCGATTTCTTATACTATTTATCTGGTGTCTTACCAAATTCTTATACTATGCATATTGAGACTGTCCATAAAATGCATTCTTAAAAATGTTTCGCGTTCAACCTGCTGCCAATACTGATGCAAAGATTGCAAATGATGTACTGTCTTCTTCTTCAGAGAATCCACCATGCTTGATGTTAGGCCTCAGGTAATTTAACCATCTCATCTTATTCTGGAACTCTTTCCACATCTCTTGAGCCCTGTGGATTAAATTACGCATACCAAGAGATCAAATATACAAAAAGATCCACAAGAAGTCAACAAATTAATTCATACCATATTCTTCAATATAAACCTTGAGTTTTGCATGCTCTTCAGGTGATCAAGGTCTCCTAAATCAAGCAAAAAGAACGCTTTCAAGGTTCTTCCTGGATGCTGGCTGTTGTTTTTAAAAGCGTAAAAATTGGGACGATCCAGGAGATAGTTTCCGGAATTTATGAAACTTAATTACTTGAAGTTGATTTATCCATTTTACATTGGAAAATAAACATAAACATGGACATTTGTTAAAGGAATATTATGATGCTACGCTATTGACACGTGTCATGAATCTCAACAACAAATGCAGTGCTTTAATTTAGCTTGCTTCATTAGATAAGAATATATATATTTCAACTAAAAAGGAACATTGAAGAAGTTCATACTTCATAAAACTACTTGACAATTTGCCTCCAGAGGTGGTGTAACCACTTCGCTTGTGGTCAGATGACTACACCTTAAAGTTATCTAGAGATTTTGTATTTAAGTCTTATCAAATGGTCACTTATACATTTACAACTTACTTAATCCATTGAATTTATAGTGTGTTTAATAGACCTTAGAATAAATCAATTAGTCGAGGTTTACGTAAGTTAGTTTGGATACTCCGATCACCAAATAGAAAGAATAATTAGGTTGATGCCTTTTTGTCTTGCAGGACCTGGATGGATGTTTTATTTTGTGACATTTAATCAAACAGCCATTAACACTGGGGTTGGAATATGAGTAATTTTGCTTGCATGGCAGAGCATCCAGGCATTGCTAAGTGCTAATTATTGGATGATAATAATTTCTCGAGTCTCGACATTTAAAACTACTATATCACCCTTCTAGTTTGGACAAATTACAATTTAACCCGCTTGCTGAGAAACGTGTTTTTATCTTGATGTTTTCACTAAGTTACAATTTCACCCAAAAGAGGGGCAAATTAGACATTTACCCTTCTTCCCACTTCAATTTTATGATAGACATTCAATTTTTCCCTTATAGTTTACCCACAGATTCTAAAATTGAAACTACTCACCCAATAGTTTCCAAATAGTGGAATTTTCAAACAAGTTGTCTTCATAAAAAATATAAATATATCAAAATTTTTCACATAAGATATTAATTCACAATATATATTTCTTAAATTAAGAATGAGGAACTAACTGTAATAGTTAAAAGTAAAAAAAAAAAATCTATTAATTAATATAAAGACTTCAAAATAAAAAAATACACACAAATTTATTATTAAATGAAACAAATAATCAAGTTTTGTCGAACCCATAACAAATTATAAATCATTATTTAAAAAACTTTTGAAGTGAGCAGAGTAAAATTTAGAATATATAGTGTTAGGGCTAAAAAATGTCCTCGACCCAAATAGGCCCAAGGACGAAGACACCTTCAACAAAGCTCAGAGTCATGGTCCAATTCTAATTAGGCCCGCAATTGAGTCTGCATATCAGGTCCGTTCGGTACACCTACAATGTTACTCACTACTTAGGCCCAATCAGCAAAAGCACGATTCGCTTAGGCCTCGTCACCAGCTTGTCTAGGCCTACACCCTTTGATCCTAGACCACCTTCTAGACTTAGGATTTACTTGGAGCCCAAGGTCGCCTACTTATCTTGGTACTACCTGAACTCTATCGAAGAGGTCCATTACTATTCTAATTCGTTTAAGATTTGTGTCTTAGACCCATTGGGACTCCTTTTCCCACTAAGGTAAGGGAACCAAATGTTCTTCTTTTTCATGAAACCTTAACTCTAAGGACTCACAGTCCTACTAGGATTCGAAGATTTAAACAAGGGTCAATCCTCTTACAAGGGACATAGACATTACACCTTCAGACCCCGCAGTTCTTACTCTTCAGAATTCCACATCACAACCATAGTTATAGTCTCCGACTAGACTTCTAGTAACCTTCTCTCTTCATAACCCTCACTAAATTAGCCTTACTCGGCCTTGTTGACTTGAGCAACGGAGTGCCTACGGCAAACACCACCTCGGTGTTTTCCATTCGCTTCACATTTGTTTTCTTGCGTGTGCAGGTACAACGGATTGTTGGTAGCCTCAACCTTATGGGATCAGACCCTATTTTCGTAAAGGTAGATTTTTTGCATCTACATATAGATATAGGTCAAAATGTCTATATTTATAGGCATGGAGGGGGGGAATGTAATTATTTTTGGATGACATGTAAGACAAAAGGGTATTTTTGTCTTTGTATAATTGATTTTCTATTTTTTGGGTGAAATTGTCATTTGTTAAAAACGTCATGATAAAAATTGTCACTTTTTCAACTGTGGGTTAAATTGTTATTTTATCCAAACTTGAAGGGTGAAATAGTTTTGAATTCTAATTTATCTAAGGTTTTTTGGTCCTAATGTTATTTTGACCAGAATGTTAGGACGAAATTGCTATTTTCCCTTGGATAGAGCATAAAATTCGTAATGCTTACCCTAGGTTGATTTCGGACGCAGTACATGATGTTTTGTGGATTTCTGTCAGTAATGCTTCCATTCTTGTAGACAAAAATGGGTCATAGAGCTATTGGATTTTTTCCCCTAGACTTCATCCTGCCAATGCTCTTTACAATATGAGCTAAAAACGTCCCAAATCGCCCTCATCTACTGGATCAATATTACTATGACGGTTGTTTTCGCGGGTGCAGGATTATGGTACATTCTCCTCTGCAAGGACGTTGATAGTTGATGCTGCCAAGTTTAAGCTCTTTGATCAGTAGTGATGTGGTGGACTGAAAATAATGAAATCTCTGAGTAAATGAGACAGAGCCCTTGTGCTCAGAAAAGTTTACCTTTGGTGTGAATAAGTAGTATAAACATTCAACTACGTTTGCTTAGTGAATTTAGAATGAGAAACTGCTAGAAAGATCGCAGGTATCTGCGTTTTTGTAGTAACCTTTGCACTGTTAATAACAAGAATATTCAGCTGCTAGTTCCACTCTAAACTCTCGTATTCTTGTACTATATATCTGGTTTCTCATTTTCTTTAATCAAAACATGCATATGAGACTGTTGATAAATATATCTTAAAAATTTGTATTTCAGATTGTTTTTCCTCGACATCTATCCCTGTTCTCAACGATTGCAGTGCATTATCCTTTCAAACCAGAAATAATGTGTCCAGTCCAATCCTGGAAGGAAATGCTACCCCATCATATTCATGTCCAATTATTTCTATCATCACCATGGAAACTTAAAGATAGATCAAAGAAGAAGATACATAATGGGGAAAATATAGTCATCACTCTTTGCACGTCTTCCCACGCTTGCACTCTGAACTAATGCAGATCAAGGAATTCATTGGTCAACTACTACTCACACATGCTAAAACCCTTTGTGTACACATTGTAACTAACATTGCCTTGAATCCATCTCTTCTGAATAAGATCGAGCAATGCCATTTGTTTTAGAGCTCATTTGGTTCTATTTTTCTTGTTTTCTGAGCTTTTTCAACCCTGCTTGGATCCAGTTAAAGCTCTGATCTTAGCATTATATAATGTTAATGGTTTATCGTCCACTTTTTTTGGGGTGCAAGATAATTCACTATTCATTCCATTTTGTTAAGAAGATTTGGTCAAAAGCAGTTCGCTTATATCATAGGAGGACCACCCAAGAGGAATTTATGACAAAACAAACTGTCCAATCCGCGTAATGGGCTTGACTCAGAGAGCAATGGAGTAATCAGCTTGTACGCTTACTGTACACATGTTGGATCCTTTTAATAATACGGAAACGTATTTCCTCAAATAACGTTTCTTTTTCTTCGACAACATATGTACTGTATAACCCCAACGGTTTGGCTTGGCAGCAAGGTGAGTTACTTTTATATCAATTTTATTGTATTTTTTATATTTACACGGTGTTTAATGGCTCTCAAATTAATTGAGGTAGGCATAGATTGATGTGATTATCTTGATTATAAAAAAAAAAAAAATTTCTGTATTGTATAATAACTATTAAATAATTGGGCCACCCCTCCCCCATCTTCTCTACTTTGACTAAATCAATTAATATTATTATCACTAACAAAGAAATATATGACATGCATGATTGTGCAGTCCGCGTGTAAATTAGCTATTCCTTTCATATATTTGGTTGCATCAGCACATGCGTTAATTGTGTTTTTTAAAATAAGATAAAATTATTACCTAATGTAATTAATTAATTAATTAATAATAAAAGGTCTAAATCTCCAACCATCTCTTATTAATTGGAGACTTTGAGGTATTGAACCTCATTACACGGATATGGAGAATTTATGGTCCCTGAGAAGAGGCCGTGACACATTAAATTTTGACCCATCCAGGTCCTAACTAACGCGTATGATTGACACACCAACATTACAAATCAAGACTTTATTGCGCCTCTCGACTCTCGAAATCTTTCTCCTTATAACCCCATCTCTCTCTTTTTTTTTCTTTTCTTAAACCGACAAAAAAATGGAAAAGCTTCAACATCCCAATTGGAGAAGCTTCAAGTTAACCACTCCACCAGGAAGCCAAGAAGCCGGTGGTTTGGGACTGTGGCAGTTCACTTTATGACTCTTTTGAGTTGAACTCTTTCAAGCGTCAACTTGACTCTGCCCTCGTTTCAAGAAGTCTATCAATGTCTTATTTACCCGATCATAGAGCTCCCCTTCCACCACCACCCAACCAAAAAACCTTCTTCTTCTTCGAAGATTTCTCGGTCTCTTCAGAAGCTGCTCAAATCGGTGTTCAAGTCTAAGCAAAGTTCTAGTGCCATTTAAAGATCCGGAAACGTTCGAGTGATGAATATAACGTTTATTATGATAAGACTGGAGCTCTTACAACGATCCCGGAAGTACCAGAGATTGATTTTGGTGGGCTCTCGCCAGAGATCAATTCTTTGGCAGAGAACAGGCGCTTCCGAGAGATTTACAGCTACTTCTAATATTGCTATTTCTTGTGCCTAATATAGACAGAATATTAGTATGTCTATACTACTTTGTTTTTGATATTTGTTTTACGTGTTAGATGTTTTTGTGTTTAGGTTTTTTTGTCCTTAAACTATGATAACGTATGTAAGGAGTTCTGAAATTTGACATTTCATGTCTAGATGTTTATATTATAACTATGGTTTCTTCAATATTTGGCTTATGATGTCAACGATAATGAGAGTCTGGTGGATAGATTGACCCAGACACGAATTAGAAAAAGTTGATCACAGATAATTGGTTTTTTTGATCACTGTCAAACAAAACGGCGTCATTGCTGCATACCAAAGCCTTGCCGCCTTGGTATATATAATGATCGAAGTGCAAAATATGGAGATATGTGAGCTAGCTTTCATTAGATAATTGTTGTTTAACGATAAATTTTTAATGGAAACACGGAAGCATACCTGAAGCGACTTTATGGAGTTAATTAATCCAATAACACCATTTCACTGAGCTGAGTGCTGTATTAATTATTTGCAAGAGAGGTTGTTGCAGATTTTTTTTTTTTTTTTAATGATCAAGAGCGTTCAAATTGTTTATGCGTACCTCACTAATCTCCTTTGAACTATTAGTTAGATGAGTTTCAGATTGAACTTGTACTTCTTGAATACATAAGAATCCTTATCAAATTATTCGGCCTACAGGAGATCATTTATTATAGCATAATTAAGGAATGAGGAAGCTGAGTGATTTGCTGGTATTTATGAAGGGTGTTGTATTATGCTGCATACATGGCGATCAGATTTTAACGCCCAAATGAGGACCAACACAATACAGCTATATCAAGAGTTAATTTTGCCCAAAACTATAAATACAGTAATTAGTTTGTTCTGGTCTAGATTCTATGGGGTTTCAAGCATTGTCTGAATGCTATTATTTTGAGGTGAAATTCAACTAACATGTCATGTAGCCTTGACCGATAGCTGAATTAAAAAGTGTCACACTACAACGCCGGACCGGTGGACATGGGATCTTTGCTGAGCCCAATCTACTGAGATGGGCAGTCATATTGTGAGTTTCTGATCCTGAGCTCACACCATTATCTGACCACACACTTTGTTTTTTATTGCCTTTTCGTGTGTTTTGTTAAACGGACTTTCAGTATCGCTTTGGTTTCGTTGTCTTAATCAATTTTTTGCCTCAGCAGATATTATGGCATGAAGCTTTGGCCTTGAATCCTTTCCTTCATAATTACCTCTGTAAAGGATAAGAACACTTTTTAAATTACCAGTCGAGAACGGAACGACTCGTAGCTTGATTAATGGTTCCACCTGTCCAATTAGGTGAGATTAACGCCACTCTTATTGACTTTCTGGTAGCCACAAACCATGAACAGTTTAGGCCAGCACTGAAACTAAGATATTGTTAACAAAAATTCGATGGATTGTGGATGAGCCCTGAACCCATTGCCATACGCCAAAACAAAAGGCCTCGCTTTTAATGGCATCTCTTTCTTTTATAACAGTGGGTGAGATAGATAAAGATGCATTTTTTTAATCCCAGGCTAATTAAAACGAGACTAAGAAACTGGACTCACGAGGCTTTGAAAAGAACTTGGGCCACAGCACTTTAATCCATGTACAAAATACAGGGACATTTGCATTAACTGCAAACAGTGGACTCTGGATTTATAATGCTCACCACCAACTCCTTGTCCTTGGTCATTTTCATTTCATTTCAAGTGTTACATGATCACCATGTCACTTAGCAAACGCGGTGACCATGGTTCTTGGTTAAATATAGAACGCCATCGATTCATAACATCACGTAGCCAAAGCTGGTTATTTATTCATCCACCGAAGGCCAGCTACCTTTGTCAGATAAACATTTACTACAAGGCTTCAACCCCAAGATAGTTCTAGATCTGAAATTTATGCTGAATGAGATACTTAGTGAGCTTCTACTTATATTTTTTCCTTGGTTTTTAAGATATGATGATACGCGAAAGAACCGTATGGAGTACAAAAATAATGAATTTTATACCAATAAGAAGCCTAGTTCAAGTTCAAATTATTCCACGAAGCTACATCCAGTGCCATCATTTCTGGAAAGTGATGCAGCTGTTAATTATAAGAAAAAATTCCTACTTTGCAGAACAGATTTGATGAAACTTGAATCTTTTTTTATGGGGTGGTTTGAGTTTTCGGCCAGTTTGTATCACCTCAACTAATATCGGGATCCTGAAGTTAACAATCGGATAAACCTTTAATGGCTACTCTCTATTAGCAACTAAGTGAATCGAACTCAGGGTCCCAAGTTCTTATTCAACCACTTGCCACCCAATGGTGATTAGGAACTTGAATCTTGCTGACCTTTAGTAATTACAAATTCATTTACTATTAAAATTTTAAATAATCAAAATTGGGATTAGCTTGGTTACCCATGTGCTTAGTTAGGTAAGTTCATGATGGGCCTCAGCTCAATCTATAAAGTGTTTGGAATTAATCATAGTTTATACTTAAGAACATGTAGGCCTAAAGCTTTATATAAATTTGTTTTTCAATCTTTTCCTTTTAATTGTTTGTCTCTGGGAACCTCATAGAGCAGAAAGTCATTCGATGAAGTTACACACTCACACACTCGAGAAATTTCTTCTTGATTTTACAGAAAGTCTGCGTGTTGCATATGCGTGCAGAATGCACATTACAAGTAAAATAGTAATGCCACGAGGCCCACGACTAACTTTTCATTTCTCTCTTTCTATTGTGACAATGGGATCTAGCTGGATAGCTCAAGTAGTGGGATGAGCGTTGTTGAAACGTGTAGTTAAGGTGTACTTCTCATGTTCAGGTCATGGCCCAAAATCTGTGCAAATTGATATATATTTTTCAGTTTCGAATTCCCGGACTCATCAAATTTAAGCAAGTGACCTGGCCTAAAAATGGTGCAAAATGGATATATATTGCTATTAGGATAAGGTATCAACTATTAGATTTTACTTTAATTGAGCTTACAGTATCATTAATAGTAAGTTTCAGTTTTGATTCAGTCTAATAACACTGCCTTATTGATATTATTCAGTATGAATGTATGTCTCCTTCAACAGTTGTGAGAGGACTTTCTTCAGAATATTGAAAACCTTAAGCAAATCTTATTTATAAGTACAAATTATAGAAAGGAAAAAATTGAAGGTGGCATAAACTGATATAGTTTGAATTACACAAGGGCATGCCCATGAATGTAGAACTTGCACAGGGAAACAAAATTTGGTAGTTCATGTGTTTCTTTCCCCCCTTCATATTTTTTTGTACACTTATGCTACGGCAGCCTTTGGTTAGCAACCCATGTGTATCACACAGGTTCTGTTTAATAGACTTGCTCTTTAAGTCCATGCATAAGTCTTCATCCTTAATTTGGATTGATGATGTCTTTGGTTCTGGTACTCTTTATGAATAAACTATTACTAAACTCTATAGTAAGTCGTCCCTCGCTTGACTTACTATTAATCCATTCGTTTGTTTTCACTCTATATATCTTCCCAAATTATACCCCATTTTCTTCACATCTCAACTACGACATAACAAAAGCTGCCATGGAGACCCAGCAACACACAACCCCACGTAGCCATAGTGCCTACTCCAGGGATGGTCACTTAACCTCTTGTTGAATGGGCTAAGCGACTTGCTCTTAGACACAACTTCTTGTCACTTCTATTCCTACTGATGGCTCACCCATGAAACCCCAAAGACAGGTTCTTCAAGCTCTACCCAACTCTGTTTCCTCAATCTTTCTTCCTCCTGCGAGCTTTGAGGACCTTCTTGAGGACGTTAAAATCGAAACTCGGATCACACTCAGCTTGGTTCGCTCCCTCTCGGCCTTACGAGAGACCCTCAAGGTCTTAACTGAGTCAACGAAGTTTGTTGCGCTATTTGCTGATCTCTTTGGCGTGGATGCGCTGGGTGGCCAAGAATTCGGTATTTTGCCCTTCATCTTTTTCCCTACAAATGCCATGGTACCTGTCTTTGGTCCTTCATTTGCCTGAACTTGATGAGAAGTTCAGTTGCGAGTTTAGGGACTTGCCTGAACCCGTCCAATTTCCTGGTTTTGCCCAATACACGGGCGTGATCTCGCGGACCCGGTTCAAGATAAGAAAATGAGGCATACAAATGGTTATGGGCATAGCTAAACGGTACCCTTTGGCCGCTGGGTATATGGTCAACAGCTTTATGGATTTGGAACCAGGGCCTTTAAGGCTTTGATGGGGGTGATGGATCAGTTTTAGTCCTCCGGTTTATCCGGTTGGACCGCTGGTACAGAATGCTTTAATCATTGAGGCCGAACATGAAAATTCAGCTTTTTGAAGTGGCTAATGACCAGCCGAGTGGGTCAGTACTGTTTGTTTGTTTTGGGAGTGGCGGGACTTTATCACAAGAGCAATTAAATGAATTGGCCTCAGGACTTGAATGAGTGGCCAAAGATTTCTCTGGGTCGTTAGAGTCCACATGAGAAACTGCTAATGCTACAATTTTAGTGTCCAAAGCATTGAGGACCCTTATTATTTCTTACCAAAGGGGTTCTTGGATAGGACCAAAGGGATGGGTCTAGTGGTTCCATCTTGGGCTCCTCAGGTTCAAGTACTGAGCCATGTTTCAACCGGAGGATTCTTGAGTCATTGTGGGTGGAACTCACCCTAGAGAGCATTGTCCATGGCGTGCCCATAATTGCATGGCCACTCTATGCAGAACAAAGATGAATGCGGAACTCCTCACAGAATCTGAAAGTGGCAATGAGGGTGAAAATGAACGAAAATGGTATTAGTGGGAAAGAGACATAGCGAAGTATGCAAGGGGCTATTAAAGGAAGAAAGGAAAATCGTTAAAGAATAAGATAGAAAAACTTAAGTGCTGCTGCAACTGTTCTGGGCCAAGAATGGTCGTCACTAATCACTTGCCAATGTGGCGCAAATATGGAAGAACCAATGTAATAACAATTTAACGGTGGCTTTGCTTAATTTTCTGATAATAAATGCTTTGCTTTGGCTATGCGAAATATTAAAATTTTAGCTTTATAATGTGACATTAGCGTCACTTCTTGTATGTATGCAACTATCAATTAAAGGGTTCGTTAAGAATAGCCGAATTAAGTTTTGCCTATTGTTTTAACCTTTTCTCACCACGCACCCTCCTGCAAACGAATAATGGTAGGTAAGAAATTTGATGAGGATGATTTCTCTCATTACCCTTTAGCTGAAATAATTGATGGCCAGTGCGGTTTTAAGTAGAGAACAAACGAAAATGTGATCATGGCTTCAAAGACTCATTTATCACTGTCATACTCATTTTTCAAAATTCAGTACAATGTTTAAGTCTTCTGACTAAACACCGAAAGTGAATCAACAATTAAAGAATTAAGGAAGAGCTTAATTAATGCTTACAGAGTCGTACTTGGCGTTGGAATAAGCAATGCAAAGTACATCATTGGAATTCCAAAGTTCACCTGATAAAATGAACAAAATTCATTAGTGTTCAAACTCTAGTTACATTTTTGTTTTCATTATAGTTTATATGTTCCCAGTTGTGGGTCACATACGCACGATAATAGTTGTGGAAAGCATCCTTTTTAACCACGATTTGGTTGTTACAAGTTCACCATCAACTTTTTACCATTTAGAAAGCAAACAAGCTTACGGATACTAAGGGTGTTCAAAAGCGGTTAATCGAACTGATTAACCATTTTTTTGAATCAAATCGGTTTTTCGGTTCGGAAAAATTCCCGAACCGAAATCAAACCGGTTTAGAGGAAAAACCGGTTTTTCGGTTAACCGGTTTTCCCTTTTTTTTATAAAACTTATTTTTTTTATTTTTTCCTAAATTAAATTGTAAATATAAATAATACATATCCAAATAAAAATTAGACATTCATATATATCCATTGACCACTATTAACGATACATTAAAAATATTATTATTTTTTATTTAATATAATTAGACATTCATATATATCCATTGACCACTACTAACGATACATTAAAAATATTATTATTTTTTATTTAATATATATATATATATATTTTTTGTAAATCCGGTTCAAAAAACCGGTTTCGGTTAGCCGCTTTTTTTTTTTTTTTCGAACTGTTAACCGAACCGAAAATTCGGTTTTTTGAATTTTTCGAATCGTAACCGAACCGTTTTTTCGGTTAACTGGTTTTCCGATTCGGTTATCGGTTCGGTTCGGTTTTTACATTTTTTTGAACACCCGTAACGGATACAATGTGATAGGCGCTAAATCCAAGAAATACACAAGTAAAAACACCTAGTGTGACCGGAATCGGGAATTTTTTCTCTGCAGGACTAACTTTTTTTTTCTTTTTTTTGGCAACAAGAACATTTCCTAATAATTGTTTTACCTCGCAAGTCATATTAATTGGTTGATCGATAGTATCCCGACCTTTAACTATTAGAGCGTTGTAAATATTATGCATCTTGATAGGGGGTAAAGACGACATCTATTAATAGTATTAAACCAATAATAGTCATTTTTCTTAATTTGTTGGAGGTGATTTGAAAGAAAATCTTAATCATAGGGAGTGAAAATAAAAAGAGTAATATTTTTTTTTATAAGTATTAATAATAGTTGAGTTCTCTTTCTCTCTCTAATTTAATTGACTCATCCTTTCTAACACTCAATAATATTCATTTCAAATTGTGTTGATCGCAACAAAATTCAACAACTCACTCTAATATTCTTATGAAAGTGAACTCAACTATACCCATAAAATAACTTACTTCTTTGTTAATTTTTAGCCTTGATCACTCGTTTTTTATTCGTTTGAAACTAATAAATTTTCCTCTCACACAAACAACACATTTCCTTTTATTTTTATTGGTTGGAGTCTGTGAAATGGTATGTTTCTATTAGGATTATTGTTTAGGCTGATTTTGACATTTCCAGCGTTGAGTATTTGTTCGATGTTTCTAATACCGCTATCTTCCATTCTCTATAGACACTTGGATGGAGATGTACATAATTTGATTGGCTTATTATTTAGGCTGCTTTTGACATTTCCGATGTTCATTATTATTTGACGTTGCTTATGCGTGTAGATGAAAAAGTCTTCCATTCTCGATAGCTGGATAGAGAGGTACATAATTTGTTTGCTATATTTACATTTCCTATTACATCATTTGCATTACATTATAATGTGACATATATTATATCTATACAAATTTTTAATTATTTTAAATTTTTAATATTATATTAAAATAATTATTAGTAAAATAATGATGGTGTAATAAAAATGATATAAAAAATGGTGTAAATATAACATTACCCTAATTTGTCTGGCCTAAACTTGTAAACTTCTCTAAGTTTCAATATGGACAGCCACGTGGTCCCTCATGAAAGTTGAAACTCTTTGAAACTGAAAAGAAACGTTAGATATTTTTTAGGATAGTATTTTGAAAAAAAAAAAAGAAAATTAAGATATCTTAACTAGAAAGGTAATTATTAATGTTTAATAAGATGAATAAAATAGAATAAGATTTTGAGAATATTAAACGAATGTATTTTCAGGTTTAACTTCATTGAAAAAACTAGAATAATATTTTAAAGAATGTATCAAACAGAGCAACTTCTTACCTGCAGTACTCGTAGTTCACTAGATCACATTTACTTTACCCCTTCATAATTATATACATATAATTTCACACTTGACTTACGGTAATATTGATCACACAACTCTTAGATAGGTTGAAATGGCATCGATCAGTATTCTAATATCAACTGCATATTATAAACAATCACCAATGATTAATTGATGATTTGCTAGGTTATTTATGAAGGGTGTTATATATATGCATGCATACATGGCGATTCAGATTTTAACGCCCAAATGAGGAAACCAAACACATATATCAGCTAATCAAGAGTAATTTGCCCAAAACTATAAATGCAGTAATTAGTTTGTTCTGTTCTAGATTCTATGGGGTTTCCCAAGCATTGCCTGTGCTACTATTTGAGGTGAAATTCAACTAACTGTTCATGTCCTTGACCGATAGCTGAATTAAAAAGTGTCACACTACAACGCCGGACCGGTGGAACATGGGATCTTTGCTGACCCAATCTACTGAGAATGGGCAGTCATATTGTGAGTTTCTGATCCTGAGCTCACACCATTATCTGACACACAACACTTTTGTTTTTATTGCCTTTTCGTGTGTTTGTTAAACGGCGCTTTCAGTATCGGCTTTGGTTTCGTTGTCTTAATCAAATTTTTGCCTCAGCAGTATTATGGATGAAGCTTTGGCCTTGAATAACTTTACTTCATAATTACTCTCTGTAAAGGATAAGAACACTTTTTAAATTACCTGTCGAGAACGAACGACTCGTAGCTTGATTAGTGGTTCCACCTGTCCAATTAGGTGAAATTAGACGCCACTCTTATTGACTTTTCTGGTAGGGCCGAACGACTTTGCATACTTAAAGTTTACCGTAACGATAAGTTGATACCCAAAGGTTTTAAACGATAAATAGGTACCTTCCTTTATATTCTGTTAATGATTTTGTTTATTAATAGTGAAAAGACTAAAATGCCCTTCAAAGTTTCAATTTTTGTTTTTTAAATTTAAAAATTTCTAAAAAACCTCCTAGGTTTGCTAATGTAATTAAACACCCCCATATATAAAAAGTTTGCTAAATGACAAAAACACCCCCACCACCCCCAGTGCCAGATTCCGCCACCATCGCCGGAATCTGGCCGGAAAACTGCATTACGACACAGATCCTCGGATCTGTGTCGAACGTGTCGATCTGGCCTTTCCGGTCAGATCCGCCACGGATCTAGCCAGAAAAGGCAAGATCTGCCGTCGAAGCAGCAGCCAGATCTGGCCTTTTCCGGCCAGATCCGTGGCTGATCTGGCCGAAAGGCCAGATCTACTGCCAGATCTGGCCTTCGACGCCGCAGATGGTTTTGCGGCGTCGACGGCCAGATCTAGCCGTAGATCTGGCCTTTTCCGGCCAGATTAGCCACGATCTGGCCGAAAAGGCCAGATCGACGCGTTACGACACAGATCCGACGGGTCTGTGTCGTAACGCAATTTTTCGGTCAGATTCCGGCGGTGGTGGCCGGAATCTGGCAGTTGCGTGGGGGGTGTTTTTGTATTTTATAAAATTTTTATATATTGGGGTATTTAGTGAAATTGGTAAACTTAGGGGGTTTTTTGAAATTTTTAAATTTATAAAAACTAAATTCAAACTTTTAAGGGCATTTTAGTCTTTTCACTATTAATAAACAGTATAAAACAGAAATCACTAACAACATGACGGAAGTACCTATTTGTCATTTCAAACTTTTGGGTATCAACTTGTCGTTACGATAAATCTTGGGTAGGTGTAAATCGTTCTCCCTCTGTTAGCCACAACCATGAACAGTTTAGGCCAGCACTGAAACTAAGATAGTTAACAAAAATTCGATGGATTGTGGATAAGCCCTGAACCCAATTGCCATATCGCCAAAACAAAAAGGCCTTCGTTTTTAATGGCATCTCTTTCTTTGGATGCGATAGATAAAGATGCATTTTGTAACCCAGACTAATTAAAACGAGACTAAGAAACTGGACTTCACGAGGCTTTAAAAGAAAACTTGGGCCAGCAGCATTTAATCCATGTACAAAATACAGGGACATTTGCATTCGCAAAGCAAAGTAACTGGAATTGGATATGATTATATACTCGCCACCAACTCCTTGTCCTTGGTCATTTCATTTCCAATGGGTACGATTGATCACCGTGTCATTAGCAAACGTGGTGGACATCTACAAGTAGCCAAAGCTGGTTAATCTATTCTCACATCGAAGGCCAGCTACCTTTCAGATAAACTTTACTACAAGGCTTCAACCCCAAATAGTTCTAGATCTGAAATTTATGCTGAATGAGATACTTAGTGAGCTTCTACTTAATTTTTTCCTTGGTTTTAAAGATATGATATATGCGAAAGAACTCGTATGGAGTACAAAAATAATCTGAATTTTATACCAATAAGAAGCCTAGTTCAAGTTCAAATTATTCCACGAAGTTACAATCCAGTGCCATCATTTCTGGAAAGTGATGCAGCTGTTAATTAAAAAAAATTCCTACTTTGCAGAACAGATTATGAATGAGGAACTGAATCTTTTTTTTGGGGTGACGGAGTGTTCGGACAGTTGTATGCATCTCAACTAATACGATCCTGAAGTTACAACGGTAAACCTTTAATGGTCACCCTATTAGCAACAAGGTGAATCGAACTCAGGGTCCCAAAGTTCTTTCAACCACTTGGCCACCCAAGGTGTTAGAACTTGAATCTTGCTGCCTTAGTATTACAAATTCATTTACTATGAAATTTTAAATAATCAAAATTGGGATTAGTTGGTTACCCATGTGCTTAGTATGGTAAGTTCATGATGGGCCTCAGCATAAATCTATAAAAGTGTGTTGGAATTAATCATAGTTTTCCTTAGGAAACACATGTAGGCCTAAAGCTTTATATAATTTGTTTTTCTAATCTTTCCTTTTAATTGTTTGTCTCTGGGAACCTATAGAGCGAAAGTCATTCGATGGAGATCACACATTCACACTCGGAGAAATTTCTTCTTGATTTTACAGAAGTTCTGCGTGTTGCAATGCTGCGCAATGCACATTACAAGTAAAATAGATGCCACGAGGCCCACGCATAACTTTTCATTTCCTCTTTTCTATTGTGCAAATGGGATCTGCTGGATAGCTCAATGGTGGGAGAGCGTTGAAAGTGTAGTTAGGTGTACGTCCCATGTTATATGGCCCAAAACTGTGCAAAATGGATATATATTTTTCAGGTTCGAATCCCTACCCTCAATTTAAGCAAGTGACCATGGCCTAAATTGTGCAATGGATATATATTGCTATTAGGATAGGTATCAACTATTAGATTTTACTTAATGAACTTACAGTATCATTAATAGTAAGTTTCAGTTTTGATATCGGTCTAATAACACTGCCTTATTGATATTATTCTAGTATGAATGTATGATCTCTTCAACAGTTGTGAGAGGTACTTCTTCAGAATATTGGAAACCTTAAGAACAATCTTATTTATAAGTACAAAATTATAGAAAGAAAAAAATTTGAAGGTGGCATAAACTGTATAAAGTTTGAATACACGGGCATGACCATGAAGTAAGAACTGCACAGTTTCTTCCCCCTCATAAATATATAATATATATTATATATATATATATATATATTCTATTAGTATTTTTTTCTATCTATATTATATTTTTTTTTTTACACTTTGCTTACGGCAGCTTTGGTTGGCAACCATGTGTATCACCAGGTTCTGCACTTGCTCTTTAAGTCCTGCATAAGTCTTCTCCTTAATTTGGATTGGATGATGTCTTTGTTCTGGTACTCTTTATGAATAAACTATTACTAAACTCTAATGTAAGTCGTCCTCGCTTGACTTACTATAATCCCACTTCTTTCTGTTTTCCTCTATATATCTTCCAAATTATACCCCATTTTCTTCACATCTCACTACAACATAACAAACTGCCATGGAGACGCAGCAACACACACAACAACACACCCCCTAGCCATAGTGCCTACTCCAGGGATGGTCACTATATCCCTCTTGTTGAATTGGCTAAGCGACTTGCTCTTCCACACTTTCTTGTCACTTTCATTATTCCTACTGAGGCTCACCCATGAAACCCCAAGAACGGTTCTTCAGCTCTACCCAACTCTGTTTCTCAATCTTTCTTCCTCTGCGAGCTTTGAGACCTTCTGAGGACGTAAATCGAAACTCGGATCACACTCACTTGGTCGCTCCCTCTCGGCCTACGAGAGACCTCAAGGTCTTAACTGAGTCAACGAAGTTTGTTGCGCTAGTTGCTGATCTCTTTGGCGGATGCGCTGAGTGGCCAAAGAATTCGGTATTTTGCCCTTCTCTTTTTCCCTACAAAGCCATGGTACTGTCTTGGTCCTTCATTTGCCTGAACTTGATGAGAAGTTCGTTGCGATTAGGACTTGCCTAACCCGTCCAATTTCCTGGTTGTGTCCCAATACACGCGTGATCTCGCGGACCCGGTTCAAGATAAAAAAATGAGCTACAATGGATTGTGGGCATAGCTAAACGTACCCTTTGGCCGCTGGTTTATGGTCAACAGCTTTATGGATTTGGAACCAGGGCCTTTGGCTTTGATGGAGGATGGATCAGGTTTTAGTCCTCGGTTTACCGGTTGGACCGCTGATACAGAATGCTTTAATCATTGAGGCCGAACATGAAAATTCAGGTTGTTTGAATGGCTAGATGAGCAGCCGAGTGGGTCAGTACTGTTTGTTTGTTTTGGGAGTGGCGGGACTTTATCACAAGAGCAATTAAATGAATGGCCTCAGGACTTGAAATGAGTGGCCAAAGATTTCTCTGGGTGTTAGAGGTCCACATGAGAAAGCTGCTAATGCTACATATTTTAGTGTCCAAGAATTGAGGACCCTTTTATTTCTTACCAAAGGGGTTCTTGGATAGACCAAAGGGAGTGTCTAGTGTTCCATCTGGGCTCCTCAGGTTCAAGTACTGAGCCATGTTTCAACCGGAGGATCTTTGAGTCATTGTGGGTGGAACTCAACCCTAGAGAGCATTGTCCATGGCGTGCCCATAATTGCATGGCCACTCTATCAGAACAAAAGATGAATGCGGTACTCCTCACAGAGATCTGAAAGTGGCAATGAGGGTCAAAATGAAGAAAATGGATTAGTTGGGAAAGAATATAGCGAAGTATGCAGGGGGCTAATTAAAGAGAAAGAGGAAAATCGTTAAGGAATAAGATGAGAGAACTTAAGGATGCTGCTGCAACTGTTCTGGGCCAAGAAGGGTCTCTACTAAATCACTTGCCAATGTGGCGCAAATATGGAAGAACCGATGTAATACATTTAACGTGGCTTTGCTTAATTTTCTGATAATAAATGCTTTGCTTTGGCTGTGCGAAATATAAAATTTTAGCTTTATAAGTGACATTAGCGTCACTTGTATGTGTGCAACTATTATAAAGGGTTCGTTAAGAATACCGAATTAAGTTTTGCCTATTGTTTTAACCTTTTCTCACCACGCGCCCTCCTGCAAACGAATAATGGTAGGTAAAAATTTGATGAGGATGATTTCTCTCTTACCCTTAGTTGAAATAATTGATGGCCAGTGCGGTTTTAAGTAGAGAACAAACGAAAATGTGATCATGGCTTCAAGCTCATCACTCTTTGCACGTCTTCACACGGCTTGCACTCTGAACTAATGCAGATCAAGGAATTCATTGGTCAACTACTCCACATGCTAAAACCCTTTGTGTACACATTGTAACTAACATTGACTCGAATCCTAATCTCTTCTGAATAAGATCGAGCAATGCCATTTGTTTTAGAGCTCATTTGGTTCTATTTTTCTTGTTTTCTGAGCTTTTCAACCCTGCTTGGATCCAGTTAAAGCTCTGATCTTAGCATTATAATAATGTTAATGGTTTATCGTCCATGTTTTTGGGGTGCAAGATAATTCACTATTCAATCCATTTTGTTAAGAAGATTTGGTCAAAAGCAGTTCGCTTATATCAAGGACAAGGGAGGGCCACGCAAGAGAAAAATTTATGGACAAAAACAACTGTTTAATCCGCGTAATGGGCTCTGACTCAGAGAGCAATGGAGTAATCAGCTTGTACGCTGTACTGTACACATGTTGGATCCTTTTAAATAATACGGAAACGTATTTCCTCATATTAACGTTCCTTTTTCTTCAACAAGCATATATACTGTATAACTCCAACGGCTTGGCTTGACAGTAGGTTTGCTCTCTCTAATGAGTTTTTGGATTTAAAACATAGAATTATTTTTTATATTATGATTTATTTGGTTCTTTATATTTATATTTATAGAGTGTTTGATCATCTCGATTACCCAAAAAAAAAAAAAAAAAAAATTTTCTGTATTATATAATGACTATTAAATAATTGGGCCACCCCAATCCGCCCATCATTCTCTAACTTTGACTAAATCAAATTAATATTATTATCACTAACAAAGAAATATATGACATGCATGATTGTGCAGTCCGCGTGTAAAATTAGCTATTCCTTTCATATATTTGGTTGCATCAGCACATGCGATTAATTGGTGTTTTTAAAATAAGATAAAATATAATTACCTAATGTAATTAATTAATTAATTAATAATAAAAGGTCTAAATCTCCAACCATCTCTTATTAAATGGAGACTTTGAGGTATTGAACGCTCATTACACGGATATGGAGAATTTATGGTCCCTGAGAAGAGGCCGTGATCACATTAAATTTTGACCCATCCAGGTCCTAACTAACGCGTATGATTGTACACCAAACATTACAAAATCAAAGACTTTATTGCGCCTCTCGACTCTCGAGAAATCTTTCTCCTTATAACCCCATCTCTCTCTGTTTTTTTCTTTGCTTAAACCGGAAAAAAAACATGGAAAAGCTTCAACATCCCAAATTGGAGAAGCTTCAAGTTAACCACCTCCACCAGGAAGCCAAGAAGCCAGTGGTTTGGGACTGTGGCAGTTCACTTTATGACTCTTTTGAGTTGAACTCTTTCAAGCGTCAACTTGACTCTGCTCTCGTTTCAAGAAGTCTATCAATGTCTTATTTACCCGATCATAGAGCTCCCCTTCCACCACCACCACCAACCAAAAAACCTTCTTCTTCTTCTTCGAGGATTTCTCGGTCTCTTCAGAAGCTGCTCAAATCGGTGTTCAAGTCTAAGCAAAGTTCTAGTGCCATGTTAAAGATCCGGCAACGTTCGAGTGATGAATATAACGTTTATTATGATAAGACTGGAGCTCTTACAACGATCCCGGAAGTACCAGAGATTGATTTTGGTGGGCTCTCGCCAGAGATTAATTCTTTGACAAGGAGAACAGGCGCTTCTGAGAGATTTACAGCTACTTCTAATATTGCTATTTCTTGTGCTTAATATAGACAGAATATTAGTATGTCTATACTACTTTGTTTTTGATATTTGTTTTACGTGTTAGATGTTTTTGTGTTTAGGTTTTTTGTTCCTTAAACTATGATAACGTATGTATAGGAGTTCTGAAATTTGACATTTTCATGGTCTAGATGTTTATATTATAACTATGGTTTCTTCAATATTTGGCTTATGATGTCAACGATAATGAGAGTCTGGTGGATCAGATTGACCCAGACACTGAATTGAGAAAAAGTTGATCACAGATAATTGGTTATTCTGATCACTGTCAAACACAACGGCGTCATTGCTGCAATAAACAAAGCCTTGCCGCCTTGGTATATATATATGATCGAAGTGCAAAATAATGGAGATATGGTAGCTAGCTTTCAGTTAGATAATTGTTGTTTAACGATAAATTTTTAATGGAAACAGGAAGCATACCTGAAGCGACTTTATGGAGTTTAATTAATCCAACAACACCATTTCACTGAGCTTTGATAGCTGTTATTAATTATTTGCAAGAGATATGTTGTAGCAGATATTTTTTCTTTTTTTTAATGATGCAGAGAGTCTGAATTAGTTTATGTCTATCTCAAATAATTTCCTTCGAATTATTAGTTAGGTAGGAGTTTTAGAGACTTGAACTCAGGTAAGAGTTTTAGAGACTTGAACTCATACCTCTTGAATAATATGTAAGAGTCCCTTCGCCAACAAGAGATAATTTATTATAGCATATATTAAGGAATGAGGAAGCTGAGTGATTTGCTGGGTTATTTATGAAGGGTGTTGTATATATGCATGCATACATGGCGATTCAGATTTTAACGCCCAAATGAGGAAACCAAACACATATATCAGCTATATCAAGAGTTAATTTTGCCCAAAACTATAAATGCAGTAATTAGTTTGTTCTGGTCTAGATTCTATGGGGTTTCCCAAGCATTGTCTGAATGCTATTATTTTGAGGTGAAATTCAACTAACATGTCATGTAGCCTTGACCGATAGCTGAATTAAAAAGTGTCACACTACAACGCCGGACCGGTGGAAACATGGGATCTTTGCTGAGCCCAATCTACTGAGAAATGGGCAGTCATATTGTGAGTTTCTGATCCTGAGCTCACACCATTATCTGACACACAACACTTTTGTTTTTTATTGCCTTTTCGTGTGTTTTGTTAAACGGAGCTTTCAGTATCGGCTTTGGTTTCGTTGTCTTAATCAAATTTTTGCCTCAGCAGATATTATGGCATGAAGCTTTGGCCTTGAATAACTTTACTTCATAATTACTCTCTGTAAAGGATAAGAACACTTTTTAAATTACCTGTCGAGAACGGAACGACTCGTAGCTTGATTAATGGTTCCACCTGTCCAATTAGGTGAGATTAGACGCCACTCTTATTGACTTTCTGGTAGCCACAAACCATGAACAGTTTAGGCCAGCACTGAAACTAAGATATTGTTAACAAAAATTCGATGGATTGTGGATGAGCCCTGAACCCAATTGCCATATCGCCAAAACAAAAAGGCCTTCGCTTTTTTAATGGCATCTCTTTCTTTTATAACAGGTGGGTGAGATAGATAAAGATGCATTTTTTTAATCCCAGGCTAATTAAAACGAGACTAAAGAAACTGGACTTCACGAGGCTTTGAAAAGAAAACTTGGGCCAGCAGCACTTTAATCCATGTACAAAATACAGGGACATTTGCATTAACTGCAAAACAGTGGACTCTGGAATTTATAATGCTCACCACCAACTCCTTGTCCTTGGTCATTTCATTTCATTTCAAGTGGGTACGATTGATGCACCATGTCACTTAGCAAACGCGGTGACCATGGTTCTTGGTTAAATATAGAACGCCATCGATTCATAACATCTACAAGTAGCCAAAGCTGGTTAATTTATTCATCACATCGAAGGCCAGCTACCTTTGTCAGATAAACATTTACTACAAGGCTTCAACCCCAAGATAGTTCTAGATCTGAAATTTATGCTGAATGAGATACTTAGTGAGCTTCTACTTATATTTTTTCCTTGGTTTTTAAAGATATGATGATACGCGAAAGAACTCGTATGGAGTACAAAAATAATCTGAATTTTATACCAATAAGAAGCCTAGTTCAAGTTCAAATTATTCCACGAAGTTACAATCCAGTGCCATCATTTCTGGAAAGTGATGCAGCTGTTAATTAAAAGAAAAAATTCCTACTTTGCAGAACAGATTATGAATGAGGAGCTTAAATCTTTTTTTTGGGTGACTGAAGTGTTCGGACCAGTTTGTATGCATCTCAACTAATACTCGAGATCCTGAAGTTAACAATCGAGTAAACCTTTAATGGTCACCCCTATTAGCAACCAAGGTGAATCGAACTCAGGATCCCAAGAGTTTCTATTCAACCACTTTGGCCACCCAATGGTGTTTAAGAACTTGAATCTTGCTGGCCTTCAGTAATTACAAATTCATTTACTATTGAAAATTTTAAATAATCAAAATTGGGATTAGTTTGGTTACCCATGTGCTTAGTATGGTAAGTTCATGATGGGCCTCAGCAGTTAAATCTATAAAAGTGTGTTGGAATTAATCATAGTTTATCCTTAGGAAACACATGTAGGCCTAAAGCTTTATATAAATTTGTTTTTCTAATCTTTACCTTTTAATTGTTTGTCTCTGGGAACCTGATAGAGCGATAAGTCATTCGATGGAGAGATCACACATTCACACTCGGAGAAATTTCTTCTTGATTTTACAGAACAGTTCTGCGTGTTGCACATGCTGTGCAGAATGCACATTACAAGTAAAATAGCAATGCCACGAGGCCCACGGCATAACTTTTCATTTCCCTCTTTTCTATTGTGCAAATGGGATCTGCCCTGGATAGCTCAAATGGTGGGACGAGCGTTGAAATGTGTAGTTAAGGTGTACGGTCCCATGTTTAGATTATGGCCCAAAAACTGTGCAAAATGGATATATATTTTTCAGGGTTCGAATCCCCTTACCCATCAAATTTAAGCAAGTGACCATGGCCTTAAAATTGTGCAAAATGGATATATATTGCTATTAGGATAAGGTATCAACTATTAGATTTTACTTTAATTGAAGCTTACAGTATCATTAATAGTAAGTTTCAGTTTTGATATCGGTCTAATAACACTGCCTTATTGATATTATTCTAGTATGAATGTATGATCTCCTTCAACAGTTGTGAGAGGTACTTTCTTCAGAATATTGGAAACCTTAAGAACAAATCTTATTTATAAGTACAAAATTATAGAAAGGAAAAAAAAATTTGAAGGTGGCATAAACTGATATAAAGTTTGAATTACACAAGGGCATGCCCATGAATGTAAGAACTTGCACAGGGAAACAAAATTTGGGTAGTTCATGTGTTTTCTTTCCCCCCTTCATATTTTTTTTTGTACACTTATGCTTACGGCAGCCTTTGGTTAGGCAACCCATGTGTATCACACAGGTTCTGCAACTTGCTCTTTAAGTCCATGCATAAGTCTTCGTCCTTAATTTGGATTGGATGATGTCTTTGGTTCTGGTACTCTTTATGAATAAACTATTACTAAAACTCTATAGTAAGTCGTCCCTCGCTTGACTTACTATTAATCCACATTCGTTCTGTTTTCACTCTATATATCTTCCCAAATTATAACCCCATTTTCTTCACATCTCAGCTACAACATAACAAAAGCTGCCATGGAGACGCAGCAACACACACAACAAACACAACCCCACGTAGCCATAGTGCCTACTCCAGGGATGGGTCACTTAATCCCTCTTGTTGAATTGGCTAAGCGACTTGCTCTTAGCCACAACTTTCTTGTCACTTTCATTATTCCTACTGACGGCTCACCCATGAAACCCCAAAGACAGGTTCTTCAAGCTCTACCCAACTCTGTTTCCTCAATCTTTCTTCCTCCTGCGAGCTTTGAGGACCTTCCTGAGGACGTTAAAATCGAAACTCGGATCACACTCAGCTTGGTTCGCTCCCTCTCGGCCTTACGAGAGACCCTCAAGGTCTTAACTGAGTCAACGAAGTTTGTTGCGCTAGTTGCTGATCTCTTTGGCGCGGATGCGCTGGAAGTGGCCAAAGAATTCGGTATTTTGCCCTTCATCTTTTTCCCTACAAATGCCATGGTACTGTCTTTGGTCCTTCATTTGCCTGAACTTGATGAGAAGTTCAGTTGCGAGTTTAGGGACTTGCCTGAACCCGTCCAATTTCCTGGTTGTGTCCCAATACACGGGCGTGATCTCGCGGACCCGGTTCAAGATAAGAAAAATGAGGCATACAAATGGATTATGGGCATAGCTAAACGGTACCCTTTGGCCGCTGGGATTATGGTCAACAGCTTTATGGATTTGGAACCTGGGGCCTTTAAGGCTTTGATGGGGGGTGATGGATCAGGTTTTAGTCCTCCGGTTTATCCGGTTGGACCGCTGGTACAGAATGCTTTAATCATTGAGGCCGAACATGAAAATTCAGGCTGTTTGAAGTGGCTAGATGAGCAGCCGAGTGGGTCAGTACTGTTTGTTTGTTTTGGGAGTGGCGGGACTTTATCACAAGAGCAATTAAATGAATTGGCCTCAGGACTTGAAATGAGTGGCCAAAGATTTCTCTGGGTCGTTAGAGGTCCACATGAGAAAGCTGCTAATGCTACATATTTTAGTGTCCAAAGCATTGAGGACCCTTTTTATTTCTTACCAAAGGGGTTCTTGGATAGTACCAAAGGGATGGGTCTAGTGGTTCCATCTTGGGCTCCTCAGGTTCAAGTACTGAGCCATGTTTCAACCGGAGGATTCTTGAGTCATTGTGGGTGGAACTCAACCCTAGAGAGCATTGTCCATGGCGTGCCCATAATTGCATGGCCACTCTATGCAGAACAAAAGATGAATGCGGTATTCCTCTCAGATGATCTGAAAGTGGCAATGAGGGTTAAAATGAATGAAAATGGATTAGTTGGGAAAGAAGATATAGCGAAGTATGCAAGGGGGCTAATTAAAGGAGAAGAAGGAAAATCGTTAAGGAATAAGATGAGAGAACTTAAGGATGCTGCTGCAACTGTTCTGGGCCAAGAAGGGTCATCTACTAAATCACTTGCCAAAGTGGCGCAAATATGGAAGAACCAGATGTAATAACAATTTAACGTGGCTTTGCTTAATTTTCTGATAATAAATGCTTTGCTTTGGCTATGCGAAATATTAAAATTTTAGCTTTATAATGTGACATTAGCGTCACTTCTTGTATGTATGCAACTATCAATTAAAGGGTTCGTTAAGAATAGCCGAATTAAGTTTTGCCTATTGTTTTAACCTTTTCTCACCACGCGCCCTCCTGCAAACGAATAATGGTAGGTAAGAAATTTGATGAGGATGATTTCTCTCGTTACCCTTTAGTTGAAATAATTGATGGCCAGTGCGGTTTTAAGTAGAGAACAAACGAAAATGTGATCATGGCTTCAAAGACTCATTTATCACTGTCATACTCATTTTTCGAGATTCAGTACAATGTTTAAGTCTTCTGACTAAACACCGAAAGTGAATCAACAATTAAAGAATTAAGGAAGAGCTTAATTAATGCTTATAGAGTCGTACTTGGAGTTGGAATATGCAATGCAAAGTACATCATTGGAATTCCAAAGTTCACCTAATTAAATGAACAAAATTCATTAGTGTTCAAACTCTAGTTACATTTTTGTTTTCATTATAGTTTATATGTTCCCAGTTGTGGGTCACATACGCACGATAATAGTTGTGGAAAGCATCCTTTTTAACCACGATTTGGTTGTTACAAGTTCACCATCAACTTTTTACCATTTAGAAAGCAAACAAGCTTACGGATACAATGTGATAGGCGCAAAATCCAAAAAATACACAAGTAAAAACTAAAAACACCTAGTCTGACCGGAATCAGGAATTTTTCTCTGCAGGACTAATTTTTTTTTCTTTTTCTTTTTGGCAACTCGATTATTTCCCTTGCAAGTCATATTAATTGATTGATTGATAGTATCCCAACCATTAACTATTAGAGCGTTGTAAATATTATGCATCTTGACAGGAGGTAAAGGCGAGATCTAATGATATTATTGGACCAATGATTTGAGTGGTACATCCCAGGTTTTTTTTTTTTTCAAATGCGGAAACCCCAAGAGCAGAAGAAGTAGGATTTATTCTCATAATATAATAAAGTGAAATATGTCAAAATTTTTTACGAAATTTATTGAATCCAAAAAAAAAATCTTCGATAACAAGTATTGATTGGTTTATTCAATAAGAAATGAGAGTTAACGCTTGATTTTGTTAGTACCGTATAACCGAATGCTGATTTATACATGACTTTTAGATGAATGTTGTAGTACAATACTATTTTATTAATTCATGAGTAAGAATGATATAGATTATAGTTGTTTTTATCATTTTTCTTAATTTGTTGGGGGTGATTTGAAAGAAAATCTTAACCATAGGGAGTGAAAAGAAACAATAATATTTTTCTTTTCATAAGTATTAATAATAGTTGAGTTGTCTTTCTCTCTCTAATTTAGTTGTCTCACCTTTTCTAACACTCAATAATATTCATTTCAAATGTGTTGATCGCAACAAAATTCAACAACTCACTCTAATATTCTTATGAAAGTGAACTCAACTTCTTTGTTAATTTTTAGCCTTGATCACTCGTTTTTTATTCGTTTGAAACTAAAAAATTTTCCTCTCACACAAACAACACATTTTCTTTTATTTTTATTGGTTGGAGTCTGTGAAATGGTATGTTTCTATTATGATTATTGTTTACGCTGATTTTGACATTTCCAGCGTTGAATGTTCGACGTTTCTAATGGGTAGGCCAAAATTCTATTAACTGCTATCTTCCATTCCCGATAGATACTTGGATGGAGATGTACATAATTTGATTGGCTTATTATTTAGGCTGCTTTTGACATTTCCGATGTTCATTATTGTTTGACGTCGCTAATGGGCGTAGATGCAAAAATCTTCCATTCTCGATAGGTGGACAGAGAGGTAGATAATTTGTCTGGCCTAAACTTATAAACTTCTACTGCTTTCAATATGGACAGCCACGTGGTGCATGAGAATGAAAGTTGAAACTCTTTGAAAACTGAAAAGAAACAAAGGCTTCGTTTGGTTCAAAATTGGGAATACTACTTTTAGTATTCCCAAAAAAGTTAAACAGTAAAATACCCAAAAACTCTCATTTTTTAGAATACTACTTTCAATACTATTCAATTTTTTTTAAACCCTCTAAATTTGTTAATTTAATTAAATACCCCTAAACATTTTTTTAAATTACAAAAACACCCCAACAATCCACATTTGTCAAATTCCGGCCACCACCGCCGGAAAATGGCCGGAATCTGGTAGGATGGCGCACTACCGGTTGAATCTGGACGGTAGTGCGCCGATCTAGCCTTTTCCGGCCAGATCCACGGTGCATCTAGCCGGAAAAGGCCAGATCTAAGGCCAAAGATCTGGCCGTTGACGGCCAAATCTTTGGTTGTAACAATCGGTCACGACGGCCAACAAACGGTCGTCGTTGAGAGCAAATACGGCCAGATCTAACTGTTGACGACCAGATCTGGCCGTAGATCTGGCCTTTGCTGGCCAGATCCATCGTGGATCTGGCCGGAAAAGGCCATATCGGCGCATGACCGGCAAGATCCAGCCAGTCATGCGTCGATAAGGCAACTCCGGCCACCTCCGGTGGTGGTGGCCGGCTGGGGGTATTTGAGGGTATGTTGGGGGTGTTTTTGTTAACTTTTAATGTTTTATTATAGGGGGTATTTTGTAAAACAACAAACATAGGGGGTATTTTATTAATTTATAAATCCTACATCGTAATACCCGCCCAATTCAACTTTTTTCAAAAAACTTTTTCCAAAACCCCCAAATTTTGAACCAAACGAAGCCAAAGACTCTTGCCTACAGTGCTCTGGGTACGTAGTTCACTAGATCACGTTTACTTGTCCCCTTCATAACTATATATATATATATATATAGAGCAAACTTTCATTTTCTTATCAAACAATTTAGAGTAATACGAAATAAAAAACAGTGAACACACACAAGTAAAAAGAAATAAAAAATAGGTTTAATTTATCATGATTCATCCAATTAACAAGCTATGTCTAGTAGAGTTAATATTATTGAAATACTGTCTTACCTCTCTTATTACAATAAATGTAATTTGACCTATGATTTACTATGACATTCATACAAGAGAAAAATAAGTTTATATACTAGGTTTAAAGAGTAAAACCTAATATTACAAAGATCTCATTTCCTAAGCCCAAACCCAATTAGGAATTAATTATTTGAGTAGCACTACACTTGCAACTTTTTCATACAATTTTGATGTGGCAGCTCGCGATTGGTCAGCTTATAGTGGATCCTGTTTGCTTAAATGCAAACTGACCAATCGCAAGCTGTTATCTCAAGGTTGTATAAAAAAGTTGTAAGTGTAGTTTTATTGTAATTACTTAGGGAAGTCTTTCAGCGACTCTTCATGAATAAGACCCCTAAATGCATCTGCATGGCCCTTATTATTGAAGTCGTCAACGACTCCTACACCTTCTCACCCTACAAATCTTCATTAAATATCATTATCATAAACTAGCTAGCTCTGCAACACCAAAAAGAAAAACACTGAGATGGAGACGCAACAAGTTCAACACATGTAGCAAACACAACCCAACGTAGCCATAATGCCGACTCATGGGATGGATCCCCCTGGTTGAGTTAGCTAAGCAACTCACTCTTCACCACAACTTCTTGTAGACGGTAAAATCTATGGTCACAAATGCGGGGTTGAATCTAGTGATGCGGGCCACTGGCAGGTTGATGGACCAGTGAGGAAAATAGTGAAGATCGCAGAGGCTTGGGACGGAATAATGTTGTGGTTTGAGAGCGGAATGCTAGGGCTAAAAGGCGATCTCCTATGAGAGAGTTTGCCTCTGTTTATATAGTGAACCTAGAGGGTTAGAATCCCAAGAGGATCTTGAGTCCTATCTTATGGGGGAATTCTCCTCTAGGAAGAGATATGATCCCTCCCCTTTATCAGACCAGGCTCACCAATTTGAGCAAGAGTCTAGGTCTTACTACAAGAGGAAGTAGAATTGGATTCTGATTCTCTGTTTATCGGACTACTGCGGGCTAATGGGCCAGAACCCAGTCAAGCTTAATTTGTAGGATAGCCCACTCGTAGAGAGTGTAGTTCGGAAAGTAGATTTAAGTGTGGGCTCAACCAGAATTGGGCTAAGGCCTTGGGTCGCAACACGTTTATTTTGTTATTAGGCCTCGTCAGGTCCAATACAATTTTTGGCCCATACAGTTTGTCCCAAATTCTCTAAGTTAAAGGGTATTTAGATTAGAGACTAGATTCATTTGCTCGCAGGCGTAATGTGAATAAGTCGCTATCCTCTCAGAGAGGGTTTGATCCGAAGTGCTTGTTATTGTCATAGAGACGTAACTCGTTCGACTTGACTCATGTGATTCGTATGAGACCACTTGGCTTGGCTCACGATGCTGGATGGGGATGGATAGCCGAACAAGATTGCTGGTATTTGAACAGACCGGTTGGGGTGTTTGAGGCATATTCATCCTAGATCAAATGATGCTTGTGGGGCCGAAAAGCGTGAAGAAGCAACACCATAGCGCATGATTTAACGATGGCGGGAACAATCGGTCATGCTTGGTGGGGCAGAGCCGAGCCAATTGTTGCGGCTTTGAGATAATATCAAATGATCTATACAAGATTAAATAGACCTAAATGTCTCTGCTCGGCCACACTTGTTTGGGAAGGAGCGAAAACCGAATGGAGGGTGGTTTTGTTGTCTTCCTTATTAATCGTCAGGCAGAGCTGGGTGGATAGCCAAATTGGGTAATTTATTCTAAAACTCCTTAGAAGTCGTGCCGAATAAAGAGAGACCCTATCATTTTTGTTAGGATTCGTTTAGGTGGGGATTTAAAAAGGTTTAAATTTCCAAAGTTTCTCAAAGGTTGCCATGTGTCACTGTTTCGATTAGAGTTGCATTTATTATGTGTTAGATACTTTTTTTTTTTTTTTTTGTCTTTTCATATCCTTTCCTTATAAACTCATCTTCTTCTTCTTGATACATACTTTGCATTTGGCAAAAGGTCTTCGTTTCCCTTTGTCTTTTCATATAGGATTTCCAGCCGCCATTTCCAAGGTAATTTCCTATCTTTTCTTCTTCTAGTTGCTGTCTGTTCGACTCTGTTCGCTGTTTCAAAGAGTTTCGGCTGGTTTCAATCGGTTTTGAGAGATCTGAGGGGGGGGGGGGGGGGGGGGGGGAGCAAATCTTTAGAAAGTTTGTGATGAATGGTCGTAAGAGTTCGGTGATTTCTGGAACCAGTTGTGATTTTTGCTGAAATTGATTTTGGGAGGAGTGAATGGATTTGCGGCTAGGTTCTAGTGAGAGAGACAAGTTTGGAGATATTCGGGAGTCCCGTTCAGCTTGTGTAATCTGGACAACCGAGCCAAGACATGTTAATTTGGTTTATTATCACCATTGTCTGCGATCTGAGTCTAATTGTTTAGAGAGTGGCCGAGCCGAACAGGTTGGGTCCACAAGACGGGGATAGCGATAACTTTGCAATATCATTTGTGATTTAGGGGCCAACCGAAACAGAGCTGAGTTGAATTCTTATTAGTTGTATTTGGTGACCAAACTAAGTAATGATGTCTATAGGTGATGAGTACGAGAGAGCTCCCACCAACGTCGTGCTCCCAGAAGGTGACGAGCTGGCTCCAACAGAGGGTGTGAGTATAGCCTTCCATGTGGGGACTGCCCTGGGGCGACTCCAACAGAGATCTTTATAGGCCTGCCCTAGGGCAGAGTTTATTTGAATGGAACTGCGGGAGTGGACAGGCCCACCCTGTCTCCTGTTCAATAAAATTTCTACGAGTTGTGGAGCATAACCGGGTGCTATAAGAAAAGATAGGCTTTCAGGTGAGTCGCGTTCCAACTGTTGGTGATGTTCTTTCCCTCTGGTGTTTACAGTCGGTAAGCTCCTTTCCCAACAGCCTTGGTGATCTTGTAGGGCCTTTACCATGTTGGGCCAAATTTGTTGGCTCCCAATTCCCTTGTGTTTTGGAACACTCGACGCAGAACCCAATCGTCGACTTTAAAAATCTTCACTTGGATGTTCTTGTTACAGTGTCAAGCCGTCTTTTGCTGATAGGCGACGTTACGGATGAGGGCTTGGTCTCTTAGTTCATCAACAGTGTAGAGGTTGTGGTGTAGCTGCTTATTATTGGTGTCTGCGTCTGTCCACTATAGTCGAGCCAAAGAGACAGACACCTCTGCTGGGATCATGACTTCTGAGGATAGAAAGAATGATGTTTCGCTTGTGGGGATCGGGCTGCGGTGCAATATGACCATAGCACCCCCAAGAGTTCATCTGCCCATGCTCCCTTAGCCTTTTGGAGTCTTTTCTTCAGGGTTTGAAGGATGGTCTTGTTGGATGATTCGGCTTAACCGTTTGCCTGGGGATATTGTGGTGTGGAAAAGCTTAACTTGATCCCCTACATTTTGTAAAAGTCTTGGAAGTTGGAGCTGATGAATTGGGAGCTATTGTCGATGACTATCTCTTTTGGCAGGCTGAACCGACATATGATGTTCTTCCATACAAAACTTTTTACTTCCTGATCTCTAACTTGGGCAAAGGCTTCCGCTTCTATCCATTTGGTGAAGTAGTCGGTGACCGCGAGCTTATAGACTTTTTGGTCGAATGCAGTGGGGAGTTTACCTACGATGTCCATCCCCCATTTCATGAATGGCCCGGGGGCGATGATGGAACTAAGTTGTTCCAAAGGGAGGTGTGACACCTTTACAAAGCGTTGACAGCTCTCGCACTTCTTAGAGTACTTGGCCGAGTCGAAATGCATCATTGGTCAGTAGTGGCTTGCTATCAATGCTCTGTTGGCGAGGCTGGGTCCCCCGACGTGGTTGCTGCACTCGCCTTCGTGGAGTTTGGCGAGTACATACTTTGCTTCCTCAAGGGTAATGCATTTGAGATATGGTCCTGAGAAAGATCTCTTGAGCAAGCGACCTTCATGGATGGTGAATCGAGCCGTCTTGGCTTTCAACCACCAAGCTTCGTTCTTGTCTAGTGGTAGTTCATCATTCTCCAAGTAATGGAGGATGGGTGTCATCCATGACTTATCTGAATCAACTGGCGAGACCTCAACAATGCTGGTCCCTATGGCTGGTGTTTGGAGATGAACCAATGGGATACTCGTTGGTAGGGATGTTTTCAGAGTCGAGCCAAGGTTTGCTAAGGCATCCGCGTGTGTGTTCTCGGTCCTTGGGATTTGAGCGATGGTGACTTCCTTGAAAGATGATTGGAGCTCTTTGGCTAACTTGAGATACGAGGTCATCTTGACGTCTCGTGCTTGGTAGGAGCCGTGTAGCTGGTTCGCCACCAGTTGCGAATCAGACCTAACTTCCAACTTTTTAATTCCCATTTCTTTGGCGAGGGAGAGGTTGACAATCAATGCTTCATATTCGGCCTCGTTGTTGTTGCTTTGAAGCCACACCGTACGGCTTGTTGCAAAGTATCCCCTTCTAGGGAAGTAAGCACTAGTCCCAAGCTGCTACCATTGATGTTGCTTGATCCATCTACTAAAAGGGTCCACTTTGACAGTGTGTGGTCTGTCAAGCATAGGAGTTATTTCTCCGCCTGAACAGAAGTGCTTAGGTGCGAAATTGGCGATGAAGTCGCCTAGCACTTGGGACTTGATTGCGGTGTGCGGTTGGTAGGAGACATCGAACTCACTTTGCTCTATTGCCTACTAAATGAGTCGACCCAAGAGATCAGGTTTGTGGAGTATCTTCTTGAGAGGGTAAGATGTTGATATGAATTTCTTCAACCTCAATTCATATACTACCCTAAAACAACCACTTTTGACTCAACCTAGGCTAGGTTTTCTTCCAACTCCTTATGACCATTCGGCTATCACACTTCTTACACTTTCATAACCATCAAATAATTAAAAACAACTCCTTATATCAAACTCCAGTCATTCACAAAGTCATTTATGTTCAAATGCACCACAAATGGATTCATACACACCATGCAAAACAAAATCCGGAAAATGAGTTAACTTGAAACTAAAGGATAACAACTTACATATGAGATGACCAAGGAATCAATCAAGCCTAAAGGAAACTCCACCAGCTTGAAAGACACTCCACCACCAAGTTTGGCCGAACTTGGGTAAAGGAAACAAGAGAAAACACTTTCTCAAGACAAATCACTATTCATTCAATATTCAAAAGTCCTTTACAAAATGATCAAGTGGCCTTTATATAGGCTTTACAAAAATTAGGGATTTACCCTAGTAAATATTACATAATGAAAACATTAAAATATTACATTCAAATTAATAAACAAAAGTCCACCACACATGTTAAAAACAAGCCATAACCATTTAATGATCAAGTGGACAACTTTTCCCTAATTTAAGGACCCTTGTCCTTAACAACAATTTTTAGGGTTTTTCCTCCAAAATTTGAATCAAATGACACCCAAAACTTGGGCTTGGGCCAATGAAACTTGCTCCCACTTCTTGTTCACGTTTTTGGTCATAAATTTGGGCTTGAGCCGTGCCTTGAAACCTTAAGACCTCTTGGACAATTTTGTGAACTTCCTTGAGTGCTTGGGATTCTTGGGCCGAATGTTGATCTTCATGTTGTCCTTGAGTCTTCATTGAAATCCCTAGCATTTGTGATGGGCATGATGGGCTAGGATTCTCATCAGATGTCAGGACCATGATCGGGTGGCATTGGAAGTACGGCCTCAGCTTCCGCGTGACAGTGATTAGGGCGAGCGCCAGCTTTTTAAGTTGGTTGTACTACATCTTGGCGTTCAACAGAGACTTATTAGTGTAGTCGACCAGCAACTGTTTTTCCTCCTTCTCTCGGATCAGTACGACAGATATTGCAAATTTTGACACGGCTAAGTAAGTGAAGAGTCATTCCCTTGTTTTCGGTTTAGAGAGTAAAGGAGGCGACATTAAGTACCTCTTCAGGTGGGCAAGTGCTTCTTCACAAGCTGGAGTCCATTCGAACTTCTTTGATTTTCTGAGGGCGATGAAGAAGAGGTGGCACTTTTCCGCTGATTTAGATATAAATAGGCTAAAGCGCGACAACCCTCCTAGTGAGTTGTTGGACGTCTTTGATACAGGTGGGAGATGGAATGTTTAGGACCGCCTTGATCTGATCGGGGTTGGCTTCGATACCTCATTACGTCACCATGTAACCAAGGAATTTTCTTGATGAGACGCCAAATGAGCATTTGGCTGGGTTCATTTTAATGTTGTATTTCTGCAGCACCTCGAAGGCTTTCCTAAGGTGATCGAGGTGTTGTTCAGCGACTAAGGATTTAACCAACATATCATTGATATATACTTCCATTGAGTCTCCAAGGTATTCGACAAACATTTTGTTCACAAGGCGTTGATAAGTAGCGCTGACATTTTTTAGGCCGAACGACATTACCTTGTAGCACTAAGTGCCTTTTTCAGTTATGAAGGCAGTTTTTTCCTGATCATCTGAGTGCATCAGTATCTGGTTGTAACACGAGAAAGCATCTATGAAGCTTAACAGTTCATGTCCAGCAGTGGCATCATCCATCATATTTATTGAGAGAGTAGGAATGAGTCCTTGGGGTAAGCTTTATTCAGGTCAGTGAAGTCGATGCAGACTCTCTACTTCCCATTCTTCTTTTTAACAACAACTATATTGGCCAACCAATCGGGGTATTGAATCTCTCAAACCAAGCCATTGCTTAGCAACTTCTCTATCTCTTCGATGATCACATTATTCCTCTTAGGAGCAAACTTCCTTCCCTTATGTTTCACAAGGGGGTAGTTCGAGTCGATATTTAATTTATGGACAATAGCGTCGGAGTTGATCCCAGTCATATATGTATGGGACCAAGCGAAGCAGTTTTGGTTCTATTTGAGGAAGTCCACCAACTTTTGTCGGATGTTGGCCTTGAGCTGCACCCTAATTTGGTTTTTACGGTTTGGATGGTCGGGGTGCATTTGGATGTCATCCAGCTCTTCCATGGCTGGCTGGTTTGGCTTGGCTCGGCTCCTGCGATCGACGGGACTGTAATTGCACATGGTCCCTCGCTTTGCCTTGAAAGTGTTTTGGTAACAATCCTTGGAAGCCTTTTGCTCAACCCTGATTTCTTTTACTCCCCATTTCATAAGGAACCTAATGGTTTGGTAGAAGGTGGAGGGGATGGATCGCATGCTATAGATCCATGGGCACCCTATTATGACGTTGTATGGAGAAGGTGTGTCCACTATCATGAAGGTAGTTTGGAGGTTGATTCCCTCGGCATAGATTGGCAAAGCTATCTCCCCGAGAATGCATTTTTGCTCCGAACTGAACCCAACAAGGAGTGTTGGGCAGCGGTTGATGTTGGACTCATCGAGGCCCATGACTTTAAATGCATCTAGGAATAGGATATTGGTGGAGGAGCCGGGATCCACTAGGATTCTCTTGACGATTATATTGGCTATCTGAAGGCTGATAACGAGAGCATCGTGATGTTGTTTCATCATCGGTGAACTCTATGGTAAGGTTTGTTGGTTTCTGCCAAGGTTGTTGCGATAGGTGATACACTTTGTTGGCTACGGATCTAGCGTGGCGTTTCGTCGTGAGTAGGTGACTCCATTTACTTCTGACCCGCCAGAGATCATGTTGCACATACCGTCAGTGGGTGGTGCCTTTGGTGGAGGCGTTATTTGGCGATCCTTGTTTGCTATTGTGTTCTTGCCTTTCTCGATCAGAAAGTCTCGAAGGTGGCCCCTTTTTAGTAATTCCATGACTTCCAGACAGAGGGCTATGCATTTGGCAGTGACATGTCTATGATCTTCGTGAAACTCACACCATTTGGTAGTGTCACGCTTAGTCCCAGTATGCTTCAGCTTTGCTAGCCACAGGACTACCTTTCCCATTTCTTTCATCATTGCGACTACCTCTGTCGGCTCGATGTTCAGGTTGTAATCGGGCATCTTGTACCTTTGGGGTTGATCAAGTGCCCTCTCGCTATGCCGAGCCGTGTGATGATCATTGGGGTATCTGTTGCCCCTTGTAGGCCCTCTTTTTACTTGATACAGCTCGGCCGAATGCCATTCTTTTCGTCTCTCCACTTGGCGATGGTGACGATCGGTGGTGGAGTTTTGCTTCGCTTTGTAGACTTCGTCTTCTTCCCACCTTATTTCTACCCAAACGCGGGCCAACACGTCCTCTATTGTATTGCAGTTGAATTTGGTGAGTTCCTCGTATAGCTCACTGTCTGGGATGAGTCTTTTTCTAAAGGCATCTACCGCAGTCTCTTGGTTGCAGTAGGAAATTGACACTTTCTTACGGTTGAAGCACCCTACATATTCTCGAAGTGGCTCATTACGATGTTGACGGATCTTATAAAGGTCGTCAGACAGCTTTTGAGCTTTTTGCTACTGGCAAATTGCTCCACGAAGGTGTCTGTGAGCTGGGCGAATAACGTGATAGAGTTGTTAGGGAGATTGGTATACCATTGAAGTGTTGGTCCCACGAGGCTGGAACCAAAACTCTTGCACATGCATCTTTATGAAGATCATGAGGTATGGCAGCAACGAACATTCTTTGTTTGTAGGAGGCTATGTGGTCATCTGGGTCGGTGGTTGTAGCACCCCACTTGAGGTATGTAACTCATTTATGTTGCATTGCTTAAATCTTTATTGTTTTGCTCTTAATTGAGTTGATATATTGTTAATATTGTTTGGTTGGCCCTTAGTTGAAGTGATGTGTTGGTTTGGTTGAGTGTTTGCCCTGAAATTGGTTAAGACTTGGCGAATTTTAGAATTCCAGTCTTCGCCAAGGCGAAGAAAAGTCTTCGCCGCGGCGACGTATGCCCTAGATTTCTTCGCCGGGGTGAAGAAACTTGCTTCGCCGCAGCAAAGAGCCAGCTAAGATTCTTGTTGAAGTTTCTAGATATTTTTCCCTAAGGGCAAAGTGACCACTCTACCCCTAATTAGCAGGAAAAATGGGGAGTGAAATGTAAAGAAATTTCGTGGAGAATATGTTAGAGTATGGGTGTGAGTGTAAGGAATTAAAGGACAAGAATGGAATTTTCAAGAAAGAGCAAGGGCAAAATGGGAAAGAGTGGTTTTATTATGAGCTAATAAGGGTTAAGACTTAGTAAACCCTTCATTTTCTCTTCTCCACCGCCATTCCCATTCCTTGTTTCCTCTCAACTCTTCATTCAATATTTCAAGGATTTTAGAAAGCTTTTTGAGTAGTTTGGGGTAGAAAGTTAATCTAAAGCATCCTAAGGTAAGGGTTCCTGCTTTAGATGTGAATTTTACCTATAAATGGGTTGAGGTCTTATAGCGTTATTATTTAAAGTTGTAGAGAAAAGACAAGCTACCAAAGGGAAAGAGAAGTGCTAGTGAAGCCACTCCCTCACAAGGTAAGTAAATCCAACCCAAGTTAATATTTAAGCAATCAAATGATTTGATATGTATTTATATACTTATAATTATTAGATTGATTGCTAAGTTTGTAATTGTTGATGAGTTGATGGGTTGATGAATGGTTTTTGAGCCATGAGAAGTAGAATCAAGGTTGGGATAGCCAATGGAAGTTTAGCTGAATTTGAGAAGAAATTGAGTAGAGATTTTTGAAGTGCCTTTCCTTGACAGGTTTAGAATTATTATGGAGGAGTTTTACTCCAATTATGGATGGTCCAAGAAAGAAATAGAACTATAGTTAAAATAGAATTTATTTATGCATGCTTATTGTTTGATGAAATGCTTGAGAGAAGCATATGCATGAATAAAGAACCTTAATTCTTGCAACATGGCATATTAGCATTTCATAAGTGCATTAATGAGCATGAGCTATCCATATGCATTAATTGTGCACTTGAGAAGTAGCTCAAGAAAGAGTAGAGAATTGGAGTGTAAGCTACTCCAAGAGTAAACAGAAAGAGAGAATAAGCACTAGAGAACAAAGAAAGAGTAGTGCTAAAGAAGAGAATAAAGTAGGTTGTGCGATGGAGAATCCGTGAGTGATGAGTAGAATCGTCACGGGTAGTGGGTGCTTTGTGGTCTCCACGTGCCTCCGGTAAGATGAGGTCATGACATTCAAGAGAGAGAGAATATACACTCACGTGACCAAGGGTTCCGAATCCATGCATAACCGAGTCCGATCAACAGAAAATGAGTAAAAGTAATGAGAGTGGGTGCTTTGTGATCTCCCAGCCGTGCCTCCAGTAAGATGGGGTCGTGACATTTGAGTGAGTAGAAGTCACGAAGAGTGAGTTCTTTGTGATCTCCTAGCCGTGCCTCCGGTAAGATGAGACCGTGACATTCATATAAGAAAGAATGAGAAAGAAAAGAGAGAGAAAACAGAAGTCATGAAGAGTGGGATGAATCCCAGCCGTGTCTCCGATCAGATGAGGCTGTGACATTCGAGAGAGTACTGTAAGGAAAGAATTAAGAGAAAGAGTTATGGGGATAGATAAGTAGAGGATTTACTTACTGAGCATTATTTGTGCTCACCCTGTTGTTTTTATGTGTTTTGCAAGATCTAGGTGAGGACGTGGTCGAATGGATGTCGGCAAGCGAAGAGAAATAGTTACACTGTCCACCACGTTTTGATGACTTTTTGTATTTGATACTTTATTTTGTATAAAGAATATGTATATTTAATGAAAGCAAAAAATTTGGGCCCATCTATTTATGTTATCATACATGTATCTTATTATATGTATTTTTGTGAGTCGTTGCAGTGGTTCCATCGTAAAGCTTCATGTTGGGGAAGATGAATTTGCGTGGCATCTCTACGAGTGCTATGACATCCACGAAGGGCGAATCAGTATAACTTTGGGGTTGACTCTTCTTGAGTGGTACGGGTACGCCTGGGATACGTTGGATCATGGCTTCCATCTTGGCTAGCCGCTTGGCCAAAGTTTGTTCCAAAGGAGTAGGCATGGGGTTACATAGGTTGTTCAGGAGTTGGGGAATATGTTCGGATTTATGTGTATGTTGGCGCCGAGGAGGGCTAATTGGTTGATGGCATCGACGTTTGCATGGATTGGATATGTTTGTGGGAGGGTGAGATGGGGGTCTAGTTGTTGTAGCAGGGTAGTTTAGGGGAGTGTTTCGGTGGCCGAATGGATGATGGGTGGGGTATTATCATCTTGGGTCGGCTCGGCCAAGGGCATTATGGTTAGGGTCGAGCGAAATGAGGGACCCATGAGGGTGCCATAATCCGATGTGGAAAATAGCTGTTTGGGGTGAATGGGAAGCCAAGAGGAAGATGCATTATATTGATTCATAGACCAATCTAAAGAGTAAAATTGCGTTACCTTATCTTGAAGGGCTTGGTTCTCGGCATGGATGGTGGCGTTTTGTGCTTCCAAGGCTTGCTATTTGTCGTTGCTCTCCTGTACCAATGTGGTGAGGGCCACGATTTGGGCTGCGATATCAGGTGTTAGGGTTTTGGTTTTGTTGGTCATGATGGCTGGACGGAAGTTAAGGAATGGACTGGGTAGGTCGTTCTGAATCGTATGACTGTCAAGGCCCCATGGTGGGTGCCAAACTGTAGACGGTAAAATCTACGGTCATAAATGCGGGGTCGAATCTAGTGATGCAAGGTCGAATCTATTGATGCAGGCCACTAGCAACCTGATGGACCTGCTAGGAAAACAACGAAGATCGCGGAGGCTTGGGACGGAATAATGTTGTGGTTTGAGAGCGGAAGGCTAGGGCTAAAGAGTGATCCCCTATAAAAGGGTTTGCCTCTATTTATATAGTGAACCTAGAGGGTTAGAATCCCAAGAGGATCCTGAGTCCTATCTTGTGGGGCAATTCTCCTCTAGGAAGAGATATTATCCCTCCCCTTTATCGGATTAGGCTCACCAATTTAAGCAAGAGTCTAGATCTCACCAAAAGAGGAAGCAGAATTGGATTCTGATTCTCTATTTATCGGACTACTGTGGGTTAATGGGTCGGAACCTAGTCAAGCTTAATTTGTGGGGTAGCTCAACTCATAGAGGAGGTAGTTCGCAAAGTAGATTTCAGCGTGGGCCCAACTAGAATTGGGCTAAGGCCTTGGGTCGTAACACGTTTATTTTGTTATTAGGCCTCGTCCGATCCAATATGATTTTTGGCCCATACACTTCCTTGTCACCTTCATTATCCCACTGATGGCTCACCCATCGAACCCCAAAGAAGGGTGCTTCAATCTCTCCCCAACTCCATTTCCTCAATCATTCTTCCCCCTGCGAGTTTTGATTACTTGCCTGAGGACATTCATCTCTTAACTCGGTTCTCGCTCAGCCTAGTTCACTCCCTACCCGCCTTACGGGAGACACTCAAGGTCTTAACTGAGTCAACTAAGCCGATTGCGCTAGTTGCTAATTTCTTTGCCACGGATGCATTGGAAGTGGCTAAAGAATTTGGTATTTTGAGCTTTATTTTCTTTCCTTCAAACTCCATGGTACTGCCTTTCGTCCTTCATTTGCCTGGGCTTCATAAAAAGGTCACTTGGAGTTTAGGGACTTGCCTGTACCCCTCCAACTTCTTGGGTGTGTCCCAATACACGAGCATGATCTCTCAGACCCAGTACAGGACAAGAAAAGTGAGCCATACAAAATCCTTCTTGGTGTAGGTAAACAGTACCACCATTTGGTTGCTGGGATTATGGTTAATAGATTTATGGATTTGGAACCGGGGGCCTTTAAGGCTTTGATGGAGGGTGATCGATCAGGTTTTAGGTCTCCAGTTTATCCAGTTGGATGCTAATTCAGAATGTTTTTATCAATGAGGCTGAAAATGAAAAATCTGGTTGTTTGAAGTGGCTAGATGAGCAGTCAAGTGGGTCAGGGCTATTTGTTTCTTTTGGGAGTGGGGGGACTTTATCACAGGAGTAGTTAAATGAATTGGCCCTAGGACTTGAAATGAGTGGGCAAAGATTTCTCTAGGTTGTTAGGAGCCCACATGAGACAGCTGCTATTAAGAAGAAAGTATGCTGGGTTATTTTGCAAAGATTAGAAGTCAGATGGCTTGAATTTCAATTAAGCAAAATGTAATACACTGTCGTTTTATACAGTGTAACAAACTATAAATATGTTGTTTTCTGTTAAAGACTCTGTTAATAAAAATCAATGAATTCCAAAATATTCATCTTTCTTCTCAGCTCTGTTTTTCGTTTTTCTTGGTCTCTTTAATTTTCTTGATTCTTCATCTCAATACTGAATTTCTACATGGTATCAGAGCCCTAGACAAGCGTCTATGGTTAATCTTAGCTTTGAATCTTCAAGTTTGAATTCACAATCAACCTATATGGATAATGTTAACACCAACTTTACTACCTCAAACACTACACCCTCTTTACCAACGATTTCGGTGAACTTGCTGGAGAAAAACTACTCATTTTGGCATTCGCAGATCCTACCAGCTCTGGTCTCTCATGGAATCGATGATTTTGTTACTGGAGAAAGAATCTGTCCTCCTCCATTTGTGTTCGATAAAGCTGATGAATCTGGGCAAACTATCAAGAAGTCAAACCCTAACTATTCCTCTTGGAAAAAGATCGATCAATTCCTGGTGAGTTGGTTGTATTCTACACTTTCAGAATCAATGTTTCGTCATGTTGCTAAATGTAGCACTGCTTATGAGATTTGGAGTACCTTAGAGCTTCATTTTCAATCTGTTTCTAGAGCTAGGACTCTGCATCTTAGAAATTTGTTGCAATGCACTAAGAAATAAAATTGTACTGTTAGTGAATATGTGTTGAAAATGAAGGAGTTGGGAGATGAACTGATAGCTAGTGGTGTGAATATAACTGATGAGGAGTTGTTACTCTATATACTGGATGGCTTAGGGCCGGAATATGACGCAGTAGTGGCCAATTTGACCTCCACTAGTAGTCAAACAACACTGTAAGAGGCTCAATTTTTATTGCATAAACATGAAATTAGGCTTGAAATGCAACATAATGTGTTCTCTAACTTTCATGAAGCTTTTCTGGTGTCCAAACAGCAGAGTCAAACTGATTCTTCTTCAAGTCCTCATCATGTCAATCCTACCTTGACCCCAAACTCTCAGTCTCAAATACACTCCCAACCTCAACCATCTCTCTCACAATTCAATCCTAATACTTGTCAGTTTACTGGAAACAATATGAGTCAAGGCTTTTCCAGATTAGGCTTTGGTCTGCCACATCAACAATCACTCTCTCGGTTTCCAGTGACAAGTGAAGGCTTTAATCCTTTTAATCAGTACCAAGTGTACAACTCACAACTAGTGCGTAGTAGGGGACGAAGAAGGGGTTATTTTAGACCCAAACTGATCTGTCAAGTTTGTGGTAAAGGTGGACATTCTGCCCTGCAGTGTTACCACAGATTTGATCATACTTACCAATACCAAAGTTTTGGAGTTGCTGGAGTCGGTTCTTCTACTAATTCTCTTGGCTATAATGTTGAATCTGGTTCTCAAGGATCTTCCCACTTCAATGCCTCCCAAAGCCCAACTCAGATTCCTCAGTCAAACAACTCAGCACAAGCACTTCTGATGACAAAGACTACTATGACAGATCAGTTATACAACAAGTCAGCCTCTACTTCGTACAATGGTTCTGGATTTTCTGGAGTTTATCAGCAGAATAACAGTTACCCTCCTCCACAAAATCTGACCTCTCGAGTGTTTTCACCCACAGTTGGATCCTCTAGTGTTACTGCTTTACCTGAAGGAAGTCAGTCTTATTTGTCCTCTGCACATAATTCTCACAGTATACCAGTTGCCAATCCTCATACAGTTATGGATCAAACCTGGTATGTTGATTCTGGAGCAACTAACCACATGACAGCAGATATGAGTAACCTGGTTATCAAGGACAATTATCAAGGTGGCTCCACAGTTCAAGTGGGCAATGGACAAACAATTCCAGTCTCCCAAACAGGTGTGTCCTTTCTCAACTCACAAAATTCTCCTAGGATCTTGCATCTCAAGAATGTGTTGTGTTTACCATATATAGCAAAAAATTTGTTAAGTATATCACAAATTACTAAAGACAATGAAGTTATTGTTGAATTTCACTCTGATCGTTGTCTTGTAAAGGATAAGTGCACTCAAGAGGTACTGTTGCAAGGCTTCTTGAAGGATGGTCTGTATCAGCTGAAAGGTTCTTGCTCATCTGTGGCTTCTTCTATTGGAGGTGCTTTTTGTTCTAAAGCTTTCTGTTATGTTGTTGTTGTCACCAATACAAGTACTAGTATTAGTAGTAGTGATTATAAGACATGTCATGTTCCTTATTGTTTCAGTCTTACACCAACTGTTAGTATCTCAAATAAAGAGAGTGTATCTCAAATAAGTAAGTCTGATGTACTGTTGACAGCATTGTGGCATGCTCGGTTGGGGCATCCACAAGTTAAAACTCTCAAGGATATTATGAATAAAATTCATGTACATGGTTGTTTTGATAATAAAATGTTTTGTGAAGCATGTCAATTCGGCAAAATGTCACAGACTTCTTTTCCCATTTCTACATCCAAATCCATAAGACCTCTTGAGTTGGTGTATTCGAATTTATGGGGCCCTGCTCCAATTTGCTCTTCCGAATGTTTTAAATATTATATATTATTTGTGGATGACTATAGTAGATACATGTGGATATACCCACTTAAGCTTAAATCTGAGGCATTCAAAGTTTTTACACATTTTCATAAGTTTGTTGAGAATCAGCTGGATGTTAAACTCAAGACTCTGCAAACTAACTGGGGAGGTGAATTCAGGCCCTTTACTGAATATTTAAAAGAGCAAGGCATTGGTTTTAGACATCCATGCCCTTATCTACATCGGCAAAATGGTAGAGTTGAAAGGCGGCATAAAACAATCACCGAATTTGGATTAACACTGCTAGCACATACTAGTTTGCCTTTGTGTTTCTGGTGGTAGGCCTTTTGTACAGCCGTATACACTGTTAACAAACTTCCTTCATCTGTTCTTCAGGATCTCTCTCCTTACCCACAATTGTTTCAGCAAGAACCAAAGTACGGTGAGCTAAAGGTATTTGGCTGTTTATGTTACCCTTAAATCAGACCATATCAGAAGCAGAAATTCTCCTATCACACTAAAAAGTGTGTCTTTATAGGTTATAGTCTTGCACATAAAGGGTATAAGTGCCTTTCATCCATAGGAAAGGTTTACATAGTGAAACAAGTAAAGTTTGATGAGACTATTTTTCCATTTAAGCTTGGTTTCAAATGTTATCTCATTAAGGATGAAACTACAGGAGGGCTCAATTCTCAGACTAATACAGATAGTTTTTTGTCCTCATGGAATCTTGGTCATTGCTTGAACAAAAGCAATGTTTCTTCTGTTACTATGGCAGCATCGTCTAACACTACTGCTGCAGTCCAAACTGCTCCTCCTTTTAGTTCTACAGCAGATGTTCATACTACTGATACAGTTCAGCCTACTCCTCTTTTTAATTCTACAGCAGATGTTCAAACTATTCGTACTACTGATGCAGTTCAGCCTATTCCTCTTTTTAATTCTACAGCAGATGTTCATGCTATTGATGCAGTTCAACCTATTTCTCCTGTTAGTTCTACAGCAGATGTTTATGGTAATTCATCACTATTTTTCAGCTCATCTATTGATACAGCTACTGATGCAGTTTAAACAAATGTATATGAAGCTACTGATGCATCTCAGATTACTCCAGGGTCAGTAATCCTAGATTCTGTTACTGTCTCTCCATCAGAAGAACCATATGTTTTCATTGATCAACTGCAACCTTCTTTCAATCAGCATTATAATGCACATCCAATGCTTACTAGATCAAAAACCCAGACCTTTTCAAAGCCTGCTAAGTCACAATCTCAGGGCTGTTCTGGATGTGCATATCTCTCTACTTTGTGTGTTCTAGCTGAACAAAAACTGTCTCAGAAGCTCTGCGAATTCTAGAATGGAAGGTAGTAATGAATGATGAGTTTTCAGCTCTGGTGCGAAACCAAACCTGGGAATTAGTTCCTTTCTCTTCCAATATGCATGTTGTAGGATGTAAATGGGTATTTAAAACCAAGCTGAAATCTGATGGGACTCTTCAAAAATACAAGGCACGATTAGTGGCTAAAGGCTTTCAACAAACCCCAGGTTTGGATTATTTCGATACATATTCTCCAGTTATTAAACCTGCCACTATAAGAATCATATTCTCACTTGTTGTTCATGATGGTTGGGATATCCAACAAATTGACATTAACAATGCATTTCTTAATGGAGATCTCACAGAGACTGTGTTCATGTTTCAACCTGAAGGTTTTACTAATCTTCAACACCCCAAACATGTTTATAAACTCAACAAGGCCCTCTATGGCCTAAAACAGGCGCCAAGAGCCTGGTTTGACAAGTTAAAGGCGGCTCTTACTGATTGGGGTTTTCTTGGTTGAGTTTCTGACACCAGCCTATTTTTCTTTAAAAAGGAGTCTCACATAGTGTATTTACTAGTGTATGTGGATGATATTCTCATTACTGGGAACGATTATGCATTGATTACTTAAATAGTTACATATTTAAATAACAAGTTTGCTTTGAAGACTTTAGGGTCTGTTAACTATTTTCTTGGCTTTGAAATGCAAAGAGACAAGTCAGATTTGCTGCTTTCTCAATCAAAATATGCTCTTGATCTATTGAACAAAGTTGGAATGGTAGAATGTAAGCCCTGCAATACACCTATGGCCACTGGTACAAAACTGATGAAACAAGACAGTGAAGCTTTTGATCAGCCCTCTCTTTATCGGAGTCTTGTAGGAGGTCTTCAATACTTGACTTTGTCTAGACCTGATCTGTCTTTTGCAGTGAACAGATTGAGTCAATTTTTACAGTCTCCTACTACAAATCACTGGACTGCGTGCAAGCGAGTACTTCGATACATTAAAGGCACCCTACAACATGGTTTACTCTTCCAAAAACATCAGAATTTTGCCCTGGAAGGCTGTGTTGATGCTGACTGGGCAGGTGATGTTGGTGATAGGCGATCCACAACAGGGTATAGCATATTTCTTGGTGGCAACTTAGTACAATGGGTGTCTAGAAAACAGAAAGTGGTGTCTCTCTCTTCAACAGAGGCTGAATATTGGGCTCTTAGTCAAGCAGCCACTGAACTTGTTTGGATCCAAAATCTGTTTCAAGAACTTGGCATCCCAATCAAGAGTATTCCAATTTTGTGGTGTGATAATATGAGTGCAGGAGCACTATCTTCTAACCCTGTTTTCCATGCTAGGACAAAACATATTGAGATTGATGTCCATTATGTGAGAGAACTGGTTATTGATAAGAAACTTGCTGTTCAATATGTTTCCTCTGAGTTTCAAACTGCAGATGTGTTAACAAAGGCACTTCCTGCTCACAGGTTTCAAGTTCTTAAAGAAAAGCTTACTGTTTTGTCTACTTTGCCAGCGTTAGTTGCTACAATCAAAGACTAATTAAGTCTTATGCAAACTGAACTCAATATGTTGTAGAAAGTTGTGTTTTCAGAAGAAGATAGTGTTGCAAACTGAAGTTGCAGAAAGTTGTGTTTTCAGATGCAAACTGAAGTTGCAAAAAGTTGTGTTTTTAGAGGAAGATAGTGTTGTTTACGGGGAAATGTTGAGTAGGTAGAATGTTGAAGCATGGTAAAAGTGAAGATAAGTTTAGAGAGGAAGATAGTGTTGTTTACGGGGAAATATTGTGAAGGAAGAATGATAAAGAATAGTAGGAGTGTTCTGTTTACGGGGGAATATTAAGAAGAAAGTATGCTAGGTTATTTTGCAAAGATTAGAAGTCAGATGGCTTGAATTTCAATTAAGCAAAATGTAATACACTGTCGTTTTATACAGTGTAACAAACTATAAATATGTTGTTTTCTATTAAAGACTCTGTTAATAAAAATCAATGAATTCCAGAATATTCATCTTTCTTCTCAGCTCTGTTTTTCGTTTTTCTTGGTCTCTTTAATTTTCTTGATTCTTCATCTCAATACTGAATTTCTACAGCTGCAAATGCTACATATTTTAGTGTCCAAAGCATTGAGGACCCTTTTGATTTCTTACCAAAGGGGTTCGTGGAAAGAACCAAAGGGGTGGGTCTAGTGGTTTCCTCTTGGGCTCCTCAGGTTCAAATATTGAGCCATGAGTCAGCGGGAGCATTCTTGAGTCACTGTGGATGAAACTCAATCTTGGAGAGCATTGTCCATAGAGTGCCTCTCATTGCATGGCCGCTCTATGCAGAACAAAAGATGAATGCGGTGCTCCTCACAGATGATTTGAAAGTGGCAATGAGGGTCAAGATGAATGAAATTGGATTAGTTGGGAAAGAAGATATAACGAAGTATGGAAGGGGACTGATTAAAGGAGAAGAAGAGAAATTGTTAAGGAATAAGATGAGAGAACTTAAGGATGCTGCTGCAGGTATTCTGAGCCAGGAAGGGTCGTCTACTACATCACTTGCCAAAGTGGTGCAAATATGGAAGAACCAGATATAATAACAATTTAACATGGCTTTGCTTAATTATTTATGCTGCACTTCTTAATTTTCTGAAAAATAAATGCTATCCGGTCTAAATTATAATATGGCACTAGTGTCACTTGTATGTTGTATCTGTTTGACTATCTATTAAAGGGTTCTTTAAGAATCACCGAATTAAGTTTTGCCTATTCTTTTAACCTTTTCTCACCATGCACCCTCCTGCAAACGAATAATGGTTTGAATATGAATTTTTTTTTTTTTTTTTTTTTTTAACAGTTGAACAGGGCTATAGCGTAGATCAGTCAATGGCTTCTTCCGCCACCGAGTGTGACCATGGCTATAGAGGAGAGTTAAAAATACCAAACCTTTTGTACTTGGACTCGATATCCATTATACGTTTGAAACTAATAAATTTTCCTCACACAAACAATACATTTTCTTTTATTTTTATTGGTTGGAGTCTATGAATTGGACTGTTTCTCTTAATTGGGCTGTAAATCCTTGCCACAGCCCAATGGAAATAAGGCTTGAAGCCCATACCTGAGGCAAAAATATGGGCCTCCTTATTTCCAAAATGCTAAAGGCAGTGAGGAGTTTAAGGCTTTAATTTTAAGCGTTGAAGGTTTGAAGCTTTACTCTTCACCGAGAGAGTTCCTCTGACTTGGAATATTTTAATAGATTTTGACAGTTCTATTAACTACTACCTTCCATTCTGGATACTTCGATGGAGATAGTAATGCCACGACCCACGACCTAATTTTTCATTTCCCTCTTTTCTATTGCGCATGTTGTGCGGTGATTTACAACAACACGTATCAGAAAACCTCTTGGAGCGAGTTGTAGCCCGGCCTAACTTGTGAAGCAATGATCAGATTAAAGCGAGTTGTGATTGAGTTAAGGCGAGCTACGACCAGAGTAAAAAGAGTTGATCAATAGTTCATTTCCAAGATCGCGGATAAATCTTATCTTTTAATTTGCCTAAAATCAATAGGAAATTTCGAGCATTACTTCGAGTAATTTTGGTTTAACTGTAACGCTTATGATCATAAGATTAACTTCTCTAAAATTAGGTCATTTACTCCTAATTAAACTCTTGTAACTGTGGTCATTCATATACTATATAAATCCCCTCCAAATCATAGGAGAGGGGTTCAGAAATTTAGAGAGAAAAACACATTATTTGGCATTCAATACATTAATAAAAGATCAATAGACTAGACTAGGGAGTTAAGTTGTTGAACCACTTTAAAATCCATCTTACAGTATAATTATTCATAATTATTTCTCGTTAATTTCAATAAATTATCCATCTATCAGTTCAAATTCCGTCAAGGTCAATCAGATCACTCTTTTGTGTAAGATTTTGTAACAACATTATAAAATGGATATATATTGCTAATAGGATAAGGTATCAACTATTAGATTTTACTTTAATTGAAGCGTACAGTATCATTAACAGTAAGTTTCAGTTTTGATATCATTCTAATAACACTGCCTTGTTTATATTATTCTAGTATGAATGTATGATCTCCTTCAACAGTTGGGAGGGGTACTTTCTTCATAATATTGGAAACCTTAAGAATAAATCTTATTTATTAAGTACAAAATTGTAGAGAGAAAGAAAGAAAATTTATGATCCGAATCTCATAGTTTGAAGGTGGCATAAACTGATACACAGTTTGAATCATACTAGGGAAAGTAAAAACTTGCACAAGGAGACAAAATTTGGGTAGTTCATGTGTTTTCATTTTTTTTTTTTTTTTTTTTTTTTTTTTTTTTTTTTTTTTTTTTGTGTAGACTTTTGCTTACGGCAGTCGGCAGACTTTGGTGGCAACGCAGTGTACACACATTGAACTTAATCCACTCTTCTGTTTTCGCTCTATAAATCTTCCCAAATAAACCCACTCACATCTCAACTACAACAAAACAAAAGCTGCCATGAGACGCAGCAACACACACACAAACACAACCCCACGTAGCCATAGTGCCTACTCCAGGGGTGGGTCACTTAATCCCTCTTGTTGAATTAGCTAAGCGACTTGCTCTTAGCCACAACTTTCTTGTCACCTTCATTATTCCTACTGATGGCTCACCCTTGAACCCCAAAGGCAGATTCTTCAAGCTCTACCCAACTCCGTTTCCTCAATCTTTCTTCCTCTGTGAGCTTTGAGGACCTTCCTAAGGACGTTAAAGCCGAACTCGGATCGCACTCAGCCTGGTTCGCTCCCTCTCGGCCTACGAAGACACTCAAAGTCTTAACTGAGTCAACGAAGTTGGTTGCGCTAGTTGCTGATCTCTTTGGCGCGGATGCGCTGGAAGTGGCCAAAGAATTCGGTATTTTGCCCTTCATTTTTTTCCCTGCAAATGCCATGGCACTGTCTATGGTCCTTCATTTGCCTGAACTTGATGAGAAATCACTTGCGAGTTTAGGGACTTGCCTGAACCCTCCAATTTCCTGGTTGTGTCCCAATACAGGGCTTGATCTCGCGGACCCGGTTCAAGATAAGAAAAATGAGGCATACAAATGGATTATGGCATAGCTAAACGGTACCCTTTGGCCGCTGGGATTATGGTCAACAGCTTTATTTGGATGGAACCGGGGCCTTTAAGGCTTTGATGGAGGGTGATCGATCAGGTTTTAGTCCTCCGGTTTATCCGGTTGGACCGCTGATACAGAATGCTTTAATCATGAGGCCGAACATGAAAATTCAGGTTGTTTGAAGTGGCTATAGACAGCCGAGTGGATCAGTACTGTTTGTTTCTTTTGGGAGTGGCGGGACTTTATCACAAGAGCAATTAAATGAATTGGCCTCAGGACTTGAAATGAGTGGCCAAAGATTTCTCTGGGTCGTTAGAGGTCCACATGAGAAAGCTGCTAATGCTACATATTTTAGTGTCCAAAGCATTGAGGACCCTTTTGATTTCTTACCAAAGGGGTTCTTGGATAGGACCAAAGGGATGGGTCTAGTGGTTCCATCTTGGGCTCCTCAGGTTCAAGTACTGAGCCATGTTTCAACCGGAGGATTCTTGAGTCATTGTGGGTGGAACTCAACCCTAGAGAGCATTGTCCATGGCGTGCCCATAATTGCATGGCCACTCTATGCAGAACAAAAGATGAATGCGATAGTCCTCGCAGATGATCTGAATGTGGCAATGAGGGTCAAAATGAATGAAAATGGATTAGTTGGGAAAGAAGATATAGCGAAGTATGCAAGGGGTCTTATTAAAGTAGAAGAAGGAAAATCGTTAAGGAATAAGATGGGAGAACTTAAGGATGCTGCTGCAGCTGTTCTGAGCCAGGAAGGGTCGTCCACTAAATCACTTGCCAAAGTGACACAATTATGGAAGAACCAGATATAATAACAGCTTAACATGTGGCTTTGCTTAATTTTCTGAAACTAAATGCTTTGCTTTGGCATTAGCGTCACTTGTATATGTGTGACTATCTATTAAATGGTTGTTTAAGAATCACCGAATTAATTTTTGCCTATCTTTTTAACATTTTCTCACTTGTATGATGTCTCACCGCGCACCCTCCTGCAAACGAATAATGGTCGGTAAGAAATTTGATGAGGATGATTTCTCTCCATACCCTTTTCGCCGAAATAATTGATGAATTTAATGGCCACTATGGCTTTAGTTAGAGAACAAACGAAAATGTGATCATGGCTTCAAAGACCTTTAAAGACTCTTGTTGTAAGCCACTAAAATTGCATACCGACAAAAATGGAAATCGAAATGTGGAAAGCGAAGTTCATTAGTGTTCAAACTCTTGTTACGTATTTGTTTCCATTATTTGTGATTTTCAAGACAAAAACAAAACTAGATATAAGTAATATTCCTAGTTGTGGGTCATATTATACGCAAAATAATAGACTTAATGGTTGTGGAAAACATCTTTTCTAATGACATTTTATAAGGATTTTTGCTGTTACAACTTCAAGTCACCATCAACTTTTTCCGTCTAGAAAAGCAGAGAAGCTTTATGGATACAATGTAATGGGCGCATTTGGTCATATGATAAGATTTTAACCATCTTTGATCAATTACCTAGAAGTTTTGTGTTCAAATTCTATAGTTGTTATAAACTGATCAGACATAGAAAAACTAGAAAAACTAGAAAAACTGGTCATATTGATTATAAAAATAGAAAAACTAGCGTGACGGTGTCACGGCTCCATCTTACCGGAGACACTGTCGGGAACTTATCCTACTCTTCGTGACTCTAAGAAATATCTCTCTCCCCTTATGGGATTTCTTTCGCCTCCCTCACCACTCGAACCCAAGACCAAGGGGGCTCTTAGACTGTTGGGGTGATTTGAAAGAAAATCTTAACGATAGGGAGTGAAAAGAAGAAGAATAAAACATATAAATTATATTATATTTTTCTTGTGATAAGAGAATTGTGAAATTTATATTTATAAATAAGCTTTAAAAATAATTATATATGAATTTAGAATAATATTGTACTAGTTATTCATCTAAAAAGCTTTATTATAATTATTTGAAAAAATGATTAATAATTAAAAAAAAGTTGAACCGGACTGTAGCCTGGGTCAGTCAACGGCTAGTTCCATCACTGATTATGACCATCATCATAGAGGAGAGTTAAAAATACCGAACCTTTTGTGCATAGATTCGATATCCATTGTGATTTATGCTTAAAAATGTAGGAATATCAAGAAGATAGTACACTTCCTTTGGCATCGAACAAATGACCAGTAATAACATTATGTTATCAAATAAATATACCCATAAAATAACTTACTCTTTTTACAGAATTTTTTTATTTGAAGTGTTAGATTATAAGTCATACCATACGTGTTATCAAATTTAATAGTATGAACTACCCTTGAGTGGGCGAGTAGTTGAACAAGGACTCTTAGAGTTTATTACTCAAAAGATCTTAAGTTTAAATCACTTCGGTTGCTAATAAGGATGACAACTAGAGAGTATACCCAGTCGTTAACTTCAAGGTTACGAAAGATTAATCGAGTTGCACTCAAGTTGATTCGAACACTCTTGGTCACAAAAAAAATAAATAAATAAATAAATAACATAAAATAATAATTATCACTCATTAATCGGAGTATGAATTGGTCTGTTTCTTTTAATTGGGCTATAAATCCTTGCCACAGCCCAATAGAATAAGACTTGAAGCCCATAGCTGAGTGCAAAAATATGGGCCCCGGGAGCCATACAAAATCCTTCTTGGCGTAGGTAAACACTACCACCATTTGGCTGCTAGGATTATGGTTAATAGCTTTATGGATTTGGAACAGGGGGCCTCTAGCTTTGATGGAGGGCGATCGATCAAGTTTTAGGCCTCCAGTTTATCCAGTTGGATCGCCAATTCAGAATGTTTATCAATGAGGCTGAACATGAAAATCTGGTTGTTTGAAGTGGCTAGATGAGCAGCCAAGTGGGTCAGTGCTATTTGTTTCTTTTGGGAGTGGGGGACTTTATCACAGGACCAGTTAAATGAATTGGCCTTAGGACTTGAAAGGAGTGGGCAAAGATTTCTTTGGTTGTTAGGAGCCCACATGAGGGGCTGCAAATGTACATATTTTAGTGTCCAAAGAATGAGGACCCTTTGATTTCTACCAAAGGGGTTCGTGGAAAGAACCAAAGGTGTGGGTCTAGTGGTTTCCTCTTGGGCTCCTCAGGTTCAATACTGAGCCATGAGTCAACCGGAGTGTTCTTGAGTCACTGTGGATGGAACTCAATCTTGGAGATCATTGTCCATAGAGTGCCTCTCATTGCATGGCCGCTATGCAGAACAAAAGATGAATGTGGTGCTCCTCATGATGATTTGAAGGTGGCAATGAGGGTCAAAATAGTGAAATTGGATTAGTTGGGAAAGAAAGATATAGCGAAGTATGCAAGGGGACTGATTAAAGAGAGAAGGGAAATCGTTAAGGAATAAGTTGAGAGAACTTAAAGATGCTGTTGCAGCTGTTCTGAGTACGAAGGGTGTCTACTAAATCATTTGCCAAAGTGGCTAAATATGGAAGAACCAGATATAATAACAATTTAACGTGGCTTTGCTTAATTATTTATGCTGCACTTTTTAATTTTCTAAAAAATAAATGCTATCCGGTCTAAATTATATATGGCATTAGTGTCACTGGCATGTTGTATCCGTTTGACTATCTATTAAAGGGTTCTTTAAGAATACGGATTAAGTTTTGCCATTCTTTTAACCTTTTCTCACCACGCACCCTCCTACAACGAATAATGGTTTGAATAAGAAATTTTTTTTTAGAAGTTGAACGGGCGTAACGCAGGTCAGTCAATGGTGCTTCCGCCACCGAGTGTGACCATGGCTTAGAGGAGAGTAAAAAATACCAAACCTTTGTACATAGACTCGATATCCATTTAATTTATGCTTAAAAAGTAGGAAATCTACCAAAATCTTGTTATTGAGAAGAGGGTACACTTCTTTTTGCATCGAACAAATGACTATTAATAACATGTGTGAATACTAGTTGAATATGGAACACAAATAATAGTTGAGTTCTCTTTCTTGTCTAATTATTTGTCTCACGTTTCTAACAGTCGATAATTCATGTCATTTCTGTTAATAGTAACAAAATTCAACTACTCACTCTAATATTCTTATGATAGTGAACTCAACTAGCGTAATTTTCTGTTAATTCTAGGCTTGATCACTCGTTATTTATACGTTTGAAACTAACAATTTTGAGAAAATTTAACTCCCCCACACCCAAGTTTCCATTTAACAAATGGCCATGAAATCTTTTGATTTTTTTTGGGTTAAAAAGTATGACGGCACACTTAAGTGTAATTAAAGCAACAAAAAGGATCAGGGTGAAAAGATTTAAACATTTGTGGGTTAGAGTATAATAAAGAGAAGTTGATTTAAAATTTGAAAGGCAAAAATACATTTCTTCAACTTCTCTTTCTCAAAACAGGATTCAAACACCTTTCTCTGTCTCGTTTTTCTTCCAATTTTCTGCAATTTCTCAATTTCTTTGCTCTTTGCATTTTTTTCATTCCTTGCCATTCCCGATTAAGTTATAATGGCTGAGATCCTCAAGAAATAGAAAAAAACCCATCCACTCCCCAATTGTAGGCACACTAGGTCTACCAAAAATGGAGAAGAAGAAGTTGTAGTGGAGTAACTTTCGATGACTGAAGTTGCTCCACCAGGAGAGGAGACGACGCCGACAGAAGACATTCTACTGGCGAAACAAGGGAGGGCAGAAGTTGAATTGAACTGAAGAGGAGGACGCCGACGCAAATTCCAAGCTTTGGACATGATCGCTTAAGCGACAAGATAACAAGAAGAATCACTTAAGTGATACCTAAATCGCTTTAAGCGATCGTGCATCTGGGCAGAAGTTGATTCTGCTCAGGCATGATCGCTTAAGTGACCAAGGTTAAAAGCAAAGGATCGCTTATGCGTCTAGGCACTTATTGATTGTTCTTGTTCATGACGCTTAAGCGACCAACAGTAAAAGCGATACCTAGATCGCTTAAGCGATCGTGCATCTGGGCAGAAGTTGATTTGCCTCGGACATGATCGCTTAGTGATGATAAATTGTTTAAAGCGACCAACGTTAAAAGCAAAGGATCGCTTAAGCAATCTAATGAATCGCTTAAGCGATCGTGCGTCTGGGCACTTATTTATTGTCTTGTTCATGATCGATTAGCAATCATACTTAAGCGACCAAAGTAAAAGCGAAGAATTGCTTAAGCGATACCTAGATCACTTAAGCGATCGTGCATCTGGATAGAAGTTGATTCTACCTCGTACATGATCGCTTAAAGCGACCAACGTTAAAAGCAGAGGATCGCTAAGCGATATAATGAATCGCTTAAGCGATCGTGCGTCTGGGCACATTTATTGTGCTTATTCGTAATCACTTAACGTCAACAGTAAAAGCGAAGAATTCTTAACGATACACTTAATCGCTTAAGTGATTGTGCATCTAGGCAGAAGTTTATTCTGCCTCGAACATAATCGCTTAAGCGACCAAGGTTAAAAGAAAAGGATCGCTTAAGCGATGTTCGTCTGGGCACTTATTGATTATGTCTTGTTCGTGATCGTAAGCGCTCTACTACGATCGTAGATCGTTTAAGCGACAAGTGTAAAAGCGTAGAATCGCTTAAAGCGATAACATAACAACCCAACTCTTAAGCGACTATCTAAATACACCAGGATCGCTTAAGCGAGAAATGAAATCTCTTAAGCAATCCGTGCATTCGGATTATTTTTTTTTATGTATTTCACTAGATCGGTTAAGCGATTAACGCTATCTTAGACATTTAAGGTATACGATTTGTTCAGTGGACTATGACCGTTAACTATATTTTAACTAAATTAGTTCTTTTTACGGATATTAAACATATATGGTGTAGAATGTTTACTCTTATATTAAACATATCAGGTGTACGATTTATTTAGTGGACCATGACCGTTATTATATTTTAATTAAATTAGTTCTTTTATGACTATATTAAATATATATGGTGTAGAATGTTTACGTATATTAAACATATCAGGTGTATGATTCGTTCAGTGGACCGTGAGTTATTATATTTTAATTAAATTAGTTCTTTTACGGCTATATTAAACACATATAGTGTATAATGTTTACGTCTATATTAAACATATCGGTGTACGATTCGTTCAGGACCATGACTTATTATATTTTAATTAAATTAGTTATTTTCAGCTGTATTAAACATATATAGTGTAGAATGTTTACGTCTATATTAAACTATCAAGTGTACGATTCGTTCAATGGACCATGACCGTTATTATATTTTAATTAAATAGGTTCTTTTACGGCTATATTAAACAATATGGTGTAGAATGTTTACGTCTTATATTAAACATATCAGGTGTACGATTCGTTCAGTGGACCATGACCGTTATTATATTTTAATTAAATTAGTTCTTTTATAGCATATTAAACATATATGGTGTAGAATGTTTACGTCTATATTAAACTATCAAGTGTACGATTCGCTCAGTGGATCATGACCGTTATTATATTTAATTAATTAGTTCTTTTACGGCTATATTAAACATATATGATGTAGATGTTACGTCTATAGTAAACATGTCAGTGTACGATTCGTTCAGTGGACCATGACCGTTATTATATTTTAATTAAATAAGTTCTTTTACGACTATATTAAACAATATGGTGTAGAAGTTTACGTCTATATTAAACATATCAGGTGTACGATTCGTTCAATGGACCATGGCCGTTATTATATTTAATTAAATCAGTTCTTTTACGGCTATATTAAACTATGGTGTAGAATGTTACGTTATATAAAACATATCAGATGTACGGTTGTTCAGTGGACCTGACCGTATTATATTTTAATTAAATTAGTTTTTTTACGGCTATATTAAACATATATGGTGTTGAATGTTACATCTATATTAAACATATCAGGTGTACGATTTGTTCAGTGGACCATGACCGTTATTATATTTTAATTAAATTAGTTTTTTACGACTATATAAACATATATGGTGTAGAATGTTACGTCTATATTAAACATATCAGATGTACGGTCGTTCGAGGGACATGACCGTATTATATTTTAATTAATTAGTTCTTTAAGGCTATATTAAACATATATGGATAGAATGTTTATGTCTATATTAAACATATCGGGTACGATTCGTTCAGTGGATAATGACCGTTATTATATTTAATTAAATTAGTTCTTTTACGTCTATATTAAACATATGTCCATAACATGGAAAAGAATATTGAAGTAATACCTTAATCACTTAAGCGATCCCGTCTATTTAGCCGGTCTACAGAGTGCAGAGCAGATGGTTGCAGAGTTCAATTTAATCAATATTTATTTTTTTTTATATTACTTTCTTGTCAAGAACTAACAAAATAATATAATAACAATAGATCTTTCAGTTTTATGTACGGTGCTGATTGACAAAGACTGAAGTGTTTTTTCACATTCTATTGAAATTAAAAAATAATTAATAATTAATAAAAAAGGACTAATATTAAATAAAATACGGAATATAATTTCTACCGAAGTATATCGCTTACTGCATTGCTTAAGCAATCTAGTACAAATAAGCCTGATCGCTTAAGCGATCTACTGATATACCAGAATATACCAGATCACTTAAGCGATTTTCTGTCATATACCAGATCGCTAAGTGATCTGTTACTATGTACCAGACTTATACCAGATCGCTTAAGCGATCCATCAAATCCAAAACACATTTTCGCCATCTCCACCTATAATCGGTGCTATCACCTTAGCTACCCACAATGTAAGAAAATATTCAACAAATTTCACTCCTTTCAACTTGCATTAATCAAACACAAACCAACAATAACAAACTAAATCAAAATCATAACCCAAACCCCATCCATTATTAAAATTTGTAAATCTAAATATAAAATGTAAAGAGGAGATACCATACTTAGACGAAAGTCAGGAGGAGGAGGAGGAGGCGATCTTGACAGAGAAGATGTAATGGTGGAGGAAGAAGAAAGTGTTAATGGTGGAGGAAGAGAAAGTGTTAACAGCGGAGGATAAGAAGATATAGAGGAATGAGAGAAGAAGAAGTGTACAGGAAGGAGGAGAGAAGATGTAGACGAGGCTAAGAAGAAACAACAACATGGTAGAGATGGTAATGGAGGAGGAAGAGAAGGTGTTGGGTTTGTTTGTAAGAATTTGGGTTTTGAGAACATAGTATAATTTTAAAAGATTACACATACTTCATTAATCTTAATTAAGCTTAATCATGTTAATTACCTTAATCAATAATAAGGCTATTAGTTAATACTTTAAAACCTTCATAACTTTTAATTAAATTTAAACTTGACATGGTCTTTTGATAAAATGCCCCAATAAATTTTCCTCACACAAAACAAACATTTTCTTTTTTTTATTGGTGGAATCTATGAATTGGACTGTTTCTCTTAATTGGCTGTAAATCCTTGCCACAGCCCAATAATAAGACTGAAGCCCATACCTGAGGCAAAAATTGGGCCTCCATATTTCCAAAATGCTAAAGGCAGTGAGGAGGGTTAAGGCTTTAACTTTTAAGCGTTGACGGTTGAAGCTTTACTCTCACCGAGAGAGTTCCTCTGACTTGGAATATTTTAATAGATTTTGACAGGTCTATTAACTACTAATTCCATTCGGATACTTCGATGGAGATAGTAATGCCACGACCCACGACCTAATTTTCATTTCCCTCTTTTCTATGCGCCTGTTGTCGGTGATTTACACACTATCAGAAAATCCTGAAGCGAGTTTTTAGCCCGGCTAACTGTGAAGCAATGATCAGATTAAGCAGTTGTGATGAGTTAAGGCAGCTACGATCAGAGTAAAGAGTTGATCATAGTTCATTTCCAAGATCGCGGATAAACTTATCTTTTATTTGGCTAAAATCAATAGGAAAATTCGAGCATTATTTCAGTAATTTTGGTTTAACTGTAACGCTATAATCATAGATTAACTTCTCTAAAATAAGTCATTTACTCCTAATTAAACTCTTGTAACGTGGTCATTCATACTATATAAACCCCCTCCAAATCAGAAAGGGTAGAGAGGAAAAACATTTTTGGCAATCAATACATTTAAAAGGTCATAGATAGAATAGAGAGCTCTAGTTAAGTTGTTGAACCACTTAAATCCTTGTATAATATTATAATATTTTTGTTGATTTCAATTAATTACCTCTATCAGTTCATTCCGTCAAGATGAATCTAATCACTTTTTTGTAAGATTTTGTAACAACATTAAAATTGATATATATTGCCTAGGATAAGGTATCAACTATAGATTTTACTTTAATTGAAGCGTACAGTATCATTAAAGTAAGTTTCAGTTTGATATCATTCTAACACTGCCTTTTGATATTATTCTAGTATGAAGTATGATCTCTCAACAGTTGGGAGGGGTACTTTCTTCAAATATTGGAAACCTTGAGTACAAATCTTATTTATTAAGTACAAACAAAATTTAGAGAGAAGAGAAAATTTATGATCCCAATCTCAAAGTTTGAAGGTGGCATAAACTGATACACAGTTTGAATTATACTCATGAGCGAAAGTAAAAACTTGCACAAGGAGACAAAATTGGGTAGTTCATGTGTTTTCAATTTTTTTTTTTTTTTTTTTTTTTAATTTTGCTTACGGCAGTCGGCAGCCTTGGATCGAATTCATGATGTCTTTGTTCTGGTACTCAATGTAAGTCGTCCCTCGCTTAGCTTACTATTAATCCCTTCTTTTGTTTTTTCACTCATAAATCTTCCCAAATTAAACCCATTTTCTTCACATCTAACTACAACATAACAAAAGCGCGCATGGAGACGCACAACACACACAACAAACACAACCCCACGTAGCCATAGTGCCTACTCCAGGGTGGGTCACTTAATCCCTCTTGTTGAATTAGCTAAGCGACTTGCTCTTAGCCCCAACTTTCTGTCACCTTCATTATTCCTACTGATGGCTCACCCGTGAAACCCCAAAGCAGATTCTTCAAGCTCTACCCAACTCCGTTTCCTCACTTTCTTCCTCCTGTGAGCTTTGAGGACCTTCCTAAGGACGTTAAAGCCGAAACTCGGATGCACTCAGCCTGCTTCGCTCCCTCTCGGCCTTACGAGAGACACTCAAAGTCTTACTGAGTCAACGAAGTTGGTTGCGCTAGTGTGGATCTCTTTGGCGCGGATGCGCTGGAAGTGGCCAAAGAATTCGGTATTTTGCCCTTCATTTTTTTCCCTGCAAATGCCATGGCACTGTCTATGGTCCTTCATTTGCCTGAACTTGATGAGAAATTCACTTGCGAGTTTAGGGATTGCTGAACCCGTCCAATTTTGGTTGTGTCCCAAACACGGGCGTGATCTCGCGGACCCGGTTCAAGATAAGAAAAATGAGGCATACAAATGGATTATGGGCATAGCTAAACGGACCCTTTGGCGCTGGGATATGGTAACAGCTTTATGGATTTGGAACGGGGGCCTAAGGCTTTGATGGAGGGTGATCGATCAGGTTTTAGTCCTCCGGTTTATCCGGTTGGACGCGTGATACAGAATGCTTTAATCATTGAGGCCGAACATGAAAATTCGGTTGTTTGAAGTGGCTAGATGAGCAGCCGAGTGGGTCAGTACTGTTGTTTGTATATATATATATATATATATAGAGTAACACCAAATAAAAACTGTGAATACACACAAGTAAAGAGAAACAAAAAATACGTTTGATCTACTATGGTTCATCCAATTAGCAAGATACATTCAGTAGAGTTAATATTATTGAAATACTGTCTCACTTCTCTTGTTACAATGAATTTAATTTGACCTATGATTTATTATGACACTCATATAAGAGAAAAATAAGTTTATATACTAGGTTTAAAAAGTAAAACCTAATATTACAAAGATCTCATTTCCTAAGCTCAAACCCAATTAGGAATTAATTACTTGAGCAGCACTATAGTTACAACTTTTTCATACAACTCTGATGTAGCAACTCGTAATTGGTCAGCTAGTGAGTCATGTTTGTCTAAATGCAAACTGACCAATCATAAGCTGTTACCTTAGGGTTGTATAAAAAAGTTATAAGTGTAGTTTTATTGTAATTACTTAGAGAAGTCTTTCAGCGGCTCTTCATGAATAAGATCCCCAAATGCATTTGCATGGCCCTTATTGTTGAAGTGGTCAACAACTCCTACACCTTCTCACCCTACAAATCTTCATTAAATATCATACATTTTCTTTTATCATAAACTAGCTAGCTCTGCAACACCAAAAAGAAAAACACTGAGATGGAGATGCAACAAGTTCAACACATGCAGCGAACACAACCTAACGTAGCCATAGTGCCAACTCCTGGGATGGGTCATTTGATCCCCCTGGTTGAGTTAGCAAAGCAACTCGCTTTTCACCACAACTTCTGTCACCTTCATTATCCCACTCAGTGACAGATCTAGGATTTTTGCCCAAGGGGGGTCTCCGTGGTTCTGTTATTGTTTATCAAACAACTAGTAAAAACTTAAAAAAAATCACCAAACCTTAAGCAAAGGAAATAATACAATATCAATAATCTGAAAGAAAATAATACAATAACACAATACTTTATTACTTGAATAAATCTATGAGAAGTAAAACCTTGAGTAAATTATGTTGAAAATAACATCCAATTCACGAGGAAACACAAGAAAATTTTTACATGGAAAAACCTCTTCAATTAAAGAGAGCAAAAGACCATGAGAATTTAACGATCCACTTAAATCCAATATAATTAAAGAGTTTACAACAATCACAATTCACCAAAATATTCTACACAAATTTCTTACTTCTCCTCTTTTTTTTAATTTTTTAATTTTTAATTTATTTATTATTATTTTTTTTTTCTCTCAAAGATTATAATATAATTTTTTATAACTTTGATCAGGCATAGCTTAAGCTAAAGTTAATCAAAACTTAAATTAAGTCAACATTGCCTTGACTTTTAATATGAATTAATAAAAAAATGAGAAATTTTCTTATTATAAACATAGATAATAACTCAAATTTCTTAAATAATTTTGAACAGTCAAACGATGACGTTTGAAATATAGGAAAGTGATGGGTGAAGGATTAAGAATAACATTCAGTAAAATATAGTTAATGTTTAATTTGGGAAAACATGAACATTCTTAAACACAAAACACAAAACAAACTCACAAGATCCATGCTTTTTTCCATCAAATTAGAATAAAAAACCTTAAAAAAATAAGCATGATTCAACCCTAAAATAAACTAAAATAAAATGAGCAATACACATACCTAAAACTGATAAAACAAAAAACGAAATTAATTGTGGCACCTTGATTAGTGAAAGCTTCAACAATTTCAGCCTTCAAAAGTTTTAAGAATGAATAACATAGAGAACGTGAAAGAGAAAATGAGAAAATAAAGAATTTTAGGGATAAAATCATAAAAAGCGGGTGGACGTAAAAAAAGTAGAAAGAGTTTTAAACTTTTAATATGATGTAGGCCTGAAATATATATATTAATAATAAGTTTTTTATGAGTCTAGATATATGTATAATATATTTTTTTTTTTAAATCTAAAGATAGGTCTAATATATATATTAATAGAATTTTTTTATGGATCTATATAAACATTTTTTTTTTTTAAATGTGAGGGTAGGCCCAAGGGGCTGGGTCCGCCCCTGAGCCCACTATTGGCTCACCCATGGAACCCCAAAGAAGGGTGCATCAATCTCTCCCCAACTGCATTTCCTCTATCTATCTTCCTCCTGCGAGTTTTGACGACTTGCCTGAGGACGTTCATCTCTTAACTCGGATCTCACTCAGCCTAGTTCGCTCCCTACCCGCCTTACAAGAGACACTCAAGGTCTTAGCTGAGTCAACTAAGCTGATTGCGCTAATTGTTGATTTCTTTGCCACGGATGCATTGGAAGTGGCTAAAGAATTTGGTATTTTGAGCTTTATTTTCTTTCCTTCAAACGCCTTGGTACTGTCTTTCGTCCTTCATTTGCCTGAGCTTCATAAAAAGGTCACTTGCGAGTTTAGGGACTTGCCTTTACCCCCTCCACCTTCCTGGGTGTGTCCCAATATACGGGCGTGATCTCTCGGACCCGGTACAGGACAAGAAAAGTGAGACATACAAATGGCTTCTTGGCGTAGCTAAACAGTACCACCATTTTGCTGCTGGGATTATGGTTAATAGCTTTATGGATTTGGAACAGGGGGCCTCTAAGGCTTTGATGGAGGGCGATCGATCAAGTTTTAGGCCTCCAGTTTATCCAGTTGGATCGCTAATTCAGAATGTTTTTATCAATGAGGCTGAACATGAGCAATCTGATTGTTTGAAATGGTTAGATGAGCAGCCAAGTGGGTCAGTGCTATTTGTTTCTTTTGGGAGTGGGGGGACTTTATCACAGGACCAGTTAAATGAATTGGCCTTAGGACTTGAAATGAGTGGGCAAAGATTTCTCTGGGTTGTTAGGAGCCCGCATGAGAGAGCTGCAAATGCTACATATTTTAGTGTCCAAAGCATTGAGGACCCTTTTGATTTCCTACCAAAGGGGTTCGTGGAAAGAACCAAAGGTGTGGGTCTAGTGGTTTCCTCTTGGGCTCCTCAGGTTCAATACTGAGCCATGAGTCAACCGGAGTGTTCTTGAGTCACTGTGGATGGAACTCAATCTTGGAGATCATTGTCCATAGAGTGCCTCTCATTGCATGGCCGCTATATGCAGAACAAAAGATGAATGTGGTGCTCCTCATAGATGATTTGAAGGTGGCAATGAGGGTCAAAATGAATGAAATTGGATTAGTTGGGAAAGAAGATATAGCGAAGTATGCAAGGGGACTGATTAAAGCAGAAGAAGGGAAATCGTTAAGGAATAAGTTGAGAGAACTTAAAGATGCTGTTGCAGCTGTTCTGAGCTACGAAGGGTCGTCTACTAAATCATTTGCCAAAGTGGCTCAAATATGGAAGAACCAGATATAATAACAATTTAACGTGGCTTTGCTTAATTATTTATGCTGCACTTCTTAATTTTCTAAAAAATAAATGCTATCCGGTCTAAATTATAATATGGCATTAGTGTCACTGGCATGTTGTATCCGTTTGACTATCTATTAAAGGGTTCTTTAAGAATCACTGGATTAAGTTTTGCCTATTCTTTTAACCTTTTCTCACCACGCACCCTCCTACAAACGAATAATGGTTTGAATAAGAAATTTTTTTTTAGAAGTTGAACCGGGCTGTAACGCAGGTCAGTCAATGGCTGCTTCCGCCACCGAGTGTGACCATGGCTTTAGAGGAGAGTAAAAAATACCAAACCTTTTGTACATAGACTCGATATCCATTATAATTTATGCTTAAAAAAGTAGGAATATCTACCAAAATCTTGTATATTGAGAAGAGGGTACACTTCTTTTTGCATCGAACAAATGACTATTAATAACATGGTGTGAATACTAGTTGAATATGGAACACAAATAATAGTTGAGTTCTCTTTCTTTGTCTAATTTATTTGTCTCACCGTTTCTAACAGTCGATAACATTCATGTCATATTCTGTTAATAGTAACAAAATTCAACTACTCACTCTAATATTCTTATGATAGTGAACTCAACTAGCGTAATTTCTTGTTAATTCTTAGGCTTGATCACTCGTTATTTATACGTTTGAAACTAACAAATTTTGAGAAAATTTAACTCCCCCGACATCCCAAGTTTCCATTTAACAAAATGGCCATGAAAATCTTTTTGATTTTTTTTGGGTTAAAAAGTATGACGGCACACTTAAGTGTAATTAAAGCAACAAAAAGGATCAGGGTGAAAAGATTTAAACATTTGTGGGTTAGAGTATAATAAAGAGAAGTTGATTTAAAATTTGAAAGGCAAAATACATTTCTCTCAACTTCTCTTTCTCAAAACAGGATTCAAACACCTTCCTCTGTCTCGTTTTTTCTTCCAATTTTCTGCAATTTCTCAATTTCTTTGCTCTTTGCATTTTTTTCATTCCTTGCCATTCCCGATTAAGTTATAATGGCTGAGATCCTCAAAGAAATAGAAAAAAACCCATCCACTCCCCAAATTGTAGGCACCACTAGGTCTACCAAAAATGGAGAAGAAGAAGTTGTAGTGGAGTAACTTTCGATGACTGAAGTTGCTCCACCAGGAGAGGAGACGACGCCGACAGAAGACATTCTACTGGCGAAACAAGGGAGGGCAGAAGTTGAAATTGAAACTGAAGAGGAGGACGCCGACGCAAATTCCAAGCTTTGGACATGATCGCTTAAGCGACCAAGAGTAAAAGCGAAGAATCACTTAAGTGATACCTAAATCGCTTAAGCGATCGTGCATCTGGGCAGAAGTTGATTCTGCCTCGGACATGATCGCTTAAGTGATGATAAATTGTTTAAAGCGACCAACGTTAAAAGCAAAGGATCGCTTAAGCAATCTAATGAATCGCTTAAGCGATCGTGCGTCTGGGCACTTATTTATTGTCTTGTTCATGATCGCTTAAGCAATCATACTTAAGCGACCAACAGTAAAAGCGAAGAATTGCTTAAGCGATACCTAGATCACTTAAGCGATCGTGCATCTGGATAGAAGTTGATTCTACCTCGTACATGATCGCTTAAAGCGACCAACGTTAAAAGCAGAGGATCGCTTAAGCGATATAATGAATCGCTTAAGCGATCGTGCGTCTGGGCACTTATTTATTGTCTTATTCGTAATCACTTAAGCGATCAACAGTAAAAGCGAAGAATCTCTTAAGCGATACACTTAATCGCTTAAGTGATTGTGCATCTAGGCAGAAGTTTATTCTGCCTCGAACATAATCGCTTAAGCGACCAAGGTTAAAAGCAAAGGATCGCTTAAGCGATTGTTCGTCTGGGCACTTATTGATTATGTCTTGTTCGTGATCGCTTAAGCGATCTACTACGATCGTAGATCGTTTAAGCGACCAAGTGTAAAAGCGTAGAATCGCTTAAGCGATAACATAAATACAACCAAATCTCTTAAGCGACTAAGTCTAAATACACAGGATCGCTTAAGCGAGAAATGAAATCTCTTAAGCAATCCAGTGCATTCGGATTATTTTTATTGTATTTCACTAGATCGGTTAAGCGATTAACGCTATCTTAGACATTTAAGGTATACGATTTGTTCAGTGGACTATGACCGTTACTATATTTTAACTAAATTAGTTCTTTTACGGCTATATTAAACATATATGGTGTAGAATGTTTACGTCTATATTAAACATATCAGGTGTACGATTCGTTCAGTGGACCATGACCGTTATTATATTTTAATTAAATTAGTTCTTTTACGTCTATATTAAACATATGTCCATAAACATGGAAAAGAAATATTGAAGTAAATTACCCTTAATCACTTAAGCGATCCCGTCTATTTAGCCTTGGTCTACAGAGTGCAGAGCAGATGGTTGCAGAGTTCAATTTTATATCAATATTATATTTTTTTTATATTACTTTCTTGTCAAGAACTAACAAAAATAATATAATAACAATAGATCTTTCAGTTTTATGTACGGTGCTGATTGACAAAGACTGAAGTGTTCTTTTCACATTCTATTGAAATTAAAAAAATAATTAATAATTAATAAAAAAGGACTAAATATTAAATAAACATTACGGAATATAATTTCTCACCGAAGTATATCGCTTACTGCATTGCTTAAGCAATCTAGTACAAATAAGCCTGATCGCTTAAGCGATCTACTGCCATATACCAGACTTATACCAGATCACTTAAGCGATTTTCTGTCATATACCAGATCGCTTAAGTGATCTGTTACTATGTACCAGACTTATACCAGATCGCTTAAGCGATCCATCAAATCCAAAACACATTTTCAGCCATCTCCACCTATAATCGGTGCTATCACCCTTAGCTACCCACAATGTAAGAAAATATTCAACAAATTTCACTCCTTTCAACTTGCATTACATCAAACACAACCCAACAACCTAAACAACTAAATCAAAATCATAACCCAAACCCCATCCATTATTAAAATTTTGTAAATCTAAATATAAAATGTAAAGAGGAGATACACATACTTAGACGAAATGTCAGGAGGAGGAGGAGGAGGCAGATCTTTGACAGAGAAGATGTTAATGGTGGAGGAAGAAGAAAGTGTTAATGGTGGAGGAAGAAGAAAGTGTTAACAGCGGAGGAATAAGAAGATATAGAGGAATGAGGAAGAAGAAGATGTACAGGAAGGAGGAAGAAGAAGATGTAGACGAGGCTAAGAAGAAACAACAACCATGGTAGAGATGCGTTAATGGCAGGAGGAAGAAGAAGGTGTTTGGGTTTGTTTGTAAGAATTTCGGGTTTTTGAGAACATAGTATAATTTTTAAAAGATTACACAATACTTCATTAATCTTAATTAAGCATTAATCATGTTTAATTACCCTTAATCAATAATAAGGCTATTTAGTTAATACTTTAAACCTTCATAACTTTTTAATTAAATTTAAACTTGACATGGTCTTTTGATAAAATGCCCCAATAAATTTTCCTCACACACAAACAATACATTTTCTTTTATTTTTATTGGTTGGAATCTATGAATTGGACTGTTTCTCTTAATTGGGCTGTAAATCCTTGCCACAGCCCAATATAAGTAAGACTTGAAGCCCATACCTGAGGCAAAAATATGGGCCTCCATATTTCCAAAATGCTAAAGGCAGTGAGGAGGGTTTAAGGCTTTAACTTTTAAGCGTTGACGGCTTGAAGCTTTACTCATCACCGAGAGAGTTCCTCTGACTTGGAATATTTTAATAGATTTTGACAGTTCTATTAACTACTACCTTCCATTCTGGATACTTCGATGGAGATAGTAATGCCACGACCCACGACCTAATTTTTCATTTCCCTCTTTTCTACTGCGCATGTTGTGCGGTGATTTACAACACTTATCAGAAAATCGCTTGAAGCGAGTTTTAGCCCGGTCTAACTTGTGAAGCAATGATCAGATTAAAGCCAGTTGTGATTGAGTTAAGGCAAGCTACGATCAGAGTGAAAAGAGTTGATCAATAGTTCATTTCCAAGATCGCGGATAAGTTGTATTTTTTACTTTGGCTAAAATCCAATGGAATTTCGAGCTTATTTCAAGTAATTTTGGTTTAATTGTAACGCTCATAATCATAAGATTAACTTCTCTAAAATCAATTATTACTTATATTAACTCTTGTAACCATGGTCATTCATATACTATATAAACCCCCTCCAAAATCAGAAATTTAGAGAGGAAAACACATTATTTGGCACTACATTAATAAAAGTCAGTAGATTAGACTAGAGAGTCTCTAGTTAGTTGTTGAACCACTTTAAAATCCGTTGGGATAATTATTAATTATTTTCTTGTGATTTCAATTAATTACGCGTCTATCAGTTCAATTCCGTCAGATGAATTAATCACTTTTTGTACGTTTTGTAACAGCACATTATAAAATTGATATATATTGCCGTAGGATAAGGTATCAACATATTTTTACTTTAATTGAAGCGTACAGTATCATTAATAGTAGTTTCAGTTTTGATATCATTCTAATGACACTGCTTATTAGTATTATTCAGTAGTTGATGTATGATCTCTCAACAGTTGGGAGGGGTACTTTCTCCGAATATTGGAAACCTGGTACAAAATCTTATTTATTAAGTACAAAAACAAAATTATAGAGAGAGAGAAAATTTATGATCCCAATCTCAAAGTTTGAAGGTGGCATAAACTGATACACAGTTTGAATTAATGGGGCATGAGCATGAAAGTAAAAACTTGCACAAGGAGACAAAATTGGGTAGTTCATGTGTTTTCAATTTTTTTTTTTTTTTTTTTTAACTTTTGCTTCGGCAGTCGGCAGCCTTGGATTCGAAATTCGATGATGTCTTTGGTTCTGGTACTCTAATGTAGTCGTCCCTCGCTTAGCTTACTATTAATCCGCTTCTTTCTGTTTCATCCATAAATCTTCCCAAATTAACCATTTTCTTCACATCTCAACTACAACATAACAAAAGCTGCATGGAGAGCGCAACACACACAACAAACACAACCCCACGTAGCCATAGTGCCTACTCCAGGGATGGGTCACTTAATCCCTCTTGTTGAATTAGCTAAGCGACTTGCTCTTGCCACAACTTTTTGTCACCTTCATATTCCTACTGATGGCTCACCGTGAAACCCAAAGACAGATTTTCAAGCTCTACCCAACTCCGTTTCCTCAATTTTCTCTCTGTGAGCTTTGAGGACTTTAAGGACGTTAAAGCCGAAACTCGGATAGCACTCAGCCTGCTTCGCTCCCTCTGGCCTTACGAGAGACCATCAAAGTCTTAACTGAGTCAACGAAGTTGGTTGCGCTAGTTGCTGATCTCTTTGGCGCGGATGCGCTGGAAGTGGCCAAAGAATTCGGTATTTGCCCTTCATTTTTTTCCCTGCAAATGCTGGCATGTCTATGGTCCTTCATTGCTGAACTTGATGAGAAATTCACTTGCGAGTTTAGGGACTTGCCTGAAACCGTCCAATTTCCTGGTTGTGTCCCAATACACGGGCGTGATCTCGCGGACCCGGTTCAAGATAGAAAAATGAGGCATACAAATGGATTATGGGCATAGCTAAACGGACCCTTTGGCCGCTGGGATTATGGTCAACAGCTTTAGGATTTGGAACCGGGGGCCTTTAAGGCTTTGATGGAGGGTGATCGATCAGGTTTTAGTCCTCCGGTTTTCCGGTTGGACCGCTGATACAGAATGCTTTATAATTGAGCCGAACATGAAAATTGGTTGTTTGAAGTGGCGAGATGCAGCCGAGTGGGTCAGTACTGTTTGTTTTGGGAGTGGCGGGACTTTATCACAAGAGCAATTAAATGAATTGGCCTCAGGACTTGAAATGAGTGGCCAAAGATTCTGGGTCGTTAGAGGTCCACATGAGAAAGCTGCTAATGCTACATATTTTGTGTCCAAAGATTGAGGACCTTTTGATTTCTTACCAAAGGGGTTCTTGGATAGGACCAAAGGGAGGGTTCAGTGGTTCCATCTTGGGCTCTCAGGTTCAAGTACGAGCCATGTTTCAACCGGGGATTCTTGAGTCCTGTGGTGGTGGAACTCAACCCTAAGAGCATTGTCCTGGCGTGCCCAATTGCATGGCCACTCTATGCAGAACAAAAGATGAATGCGATAGTCCTCGCAGATGATCTGAAGTGGCAGAGGGTCAAAATGAATGAAAATGGATTAGTTGGGAAAGAAGATATAGCGAAGTATGCAAGGGGACTAATAAAGGAGAAGAAGGAAATCGTTAAGGAATAAGATGAGAGACTTAAGGATGCTGCCGCAGCTGTTCTGAGCCAGGAGGGTCGTCCACTAAATCACTTGCCAAACTGACACAATTATGGAAGAACCAGATTATACAGATTAACATGTGGCTTTGCTTAATTTTCTGAAAATAAATGCTTTGCTTTGGCATTAGCGTCACTTGTATATGTGTGACTATCTATTAAATGGTTGTTTAAGATCACCGAATTATTTTTGCCTATCTTTTTAACATTTTTCTCACTTGATGATGTCTCACCGCGCACCCTCCTGCAAACGAATAATGGTAGGTGAAATTTGAGGGGATGATTTCTCAAACCCTTTTCGCCGAAATAATTGATGAATTTAATGGCCACTATGGCTTTAGTTAGGAACAAACGAGTGATCATGGCTTCAAAGACCTTTAAAGACTCTGTTGTAAGCCACTAAATTGCATACCGAAAAATGGAAATCGAATGTGGAAAGCGAAGTTCATTAGTGTTCAAACTCTGTTACGTATTGTTTCCTATTTGTGATTTTCAAGACAAAAACAAAACTAGATATAAGTAATATTCCTAGTTGTGGGTCATATATGCGCAAAATAATAGACTTAAACATCTTTCTAATGACATTTTATAAGGATTTTTGCTGTTACAACTTCAAGTCACCATCAACTTTTCCGTCTAGAAAAGCAGAGAAGCTTTATGGATACAATGTAATGGGCGCATTTGGTCATATGATAAGATTTTAACCATCTTGATGAATTATTTAGAAGTTTTATGTTTAAATTCTACAGTTATTGTAAAACTGATTAGAACATATGATTATAAAAATAGAAAATTAGTGTGAAGTGTCACGGCTCCATCTTACCAGAGACACTGCCGGGAACTTATCCCACTTTTCGTGACTCTAAGAATATCTCCCCCTCTAAGGGATTTCTTTCGCTTCCCTCACCACTCGAACCCAAGACCAAGGGGCTCTTAGACTGTTGGGGTGATTTGAAAGAAAATCTTAACGATAGGGAGTGAAAGAAGAAGATAAAACATATAAATATATTATATTTTTCTTGTGATAAGAGATTGTGAAATTTATATTTATAAATAAGCTTTAAAAATAATTATATATGAATTTAGAATAATATTGTACAGTTATTCATAAAAAGCTTTATTATAATTATTTGAAAAAATGATTATAATAAAAAAGTGAACCGGACTGTAGCCTGGGTCAGTCAACGGCTAGTTTCATCACTGATTATGACCATCGTCATAGAGGAGAGTTAAAAATACCGATTTTGTGCATAGATTCGATATCCATTGTGATTATGCTTAAAAATGTAGGAATATCAAGAGATAGTACACTTCCTGGCATCGAACAATGACCAGTATAAACATTATGTTATCAATAACTATACCCATAAAATAACTTACTCTTTTACAGAATTTTTTATTTGAAGTGTTAATATAAGTCATACCATACGTGTTATCAAATTTAATAGTATGAACTACCCTTGAGTGAGCGAGTAGTTGAACAAGGACTCTTAGAGTTTATTACTCAAAGATTTAAGTTTAAATCATTCGGTTACTAATAAGGATGACAACTAGAGAGTATACCAGTCGTTAACTTAACGTTACGAAAGATTAATCGAGTTGTACTAAAATTGATTCGAACACTCTTGGTCACAAAAAATAAATAAATAAATAACATAAATAAAATATATCACTCATTATTCGGAGTATGAATTGGTCTGTTTTTTAATTGGGCTATAAATCCTTGCCACAGCCCAATAGAATAAGACTTGAAGCCCATAGCTGAGTGCAAAAATATGGGCCCCGGGTCCTCCTTATTTCCAAAATGCAAAAGGCAGTGGAATATTTTAACAGATTTTGACAATTCCGATGTTGAATATTTGTTTGACGTTTCTAATGGACTAAAATCCTATTAACTCCATCTGCCATTCTTGAAATTCGATGGAGATGTACTAATTTGATTGGCCTAAGCTTATGTTATTATTTAGGCTGCTTTTGACATTTCCTGTGTTCATATGGGTTAACCACTATCTTCCATTCTCGATCGTTGGAGTAGTCATTAGATATGGAAGCACGAATTATTTTTGGAGAAAAATCTGCCTATCACTGACAAGAACAACTTTATATGAAACAACTCCAAAGCTAAGAATCAGCATTCAGCAAGCTACTCAAGTGAAAATTTGGGATATGTGGTTTTGGTTGTGGACTGGTGGAATAGGATTAGCCTGAGTTATTAAGAGTATGTAAGTCTGTTTTTTGGGACTTGTAATTGGTGCAAGAACTTTGTTGAGTATTTTAACTCCTTCTCTCTCTCTCTCTCTCTCTCTCTTCTCTCTCCTGTATACTTTGTTTGTTTGTTTGTTTTGATGTGTGTGTAGTCTAGTAAAAAGTAAAAACCAAGTGCTGATCTAAGAAAGGTTAGGAACCAACGAAAAGGTTTGGGACCACTGAAGTCACATAAAATATTCTAGTAAAATGTTCTCTAGAAACGAACAACCAATTACAGAACAGAACAACCGGAGGGATAACGAATTAACTATAACAAGATTGAAACTCTTATAACCATAAACCTTTTCTCCACTATAATACAATATTTTCCCCTAGATGAAACTCTACAGAAGCCACATCTGATGGAAACTGCAATTCCAAAACAGAACTGCATTAACACTCCCGAGCTTCCATTGCAGTACACCAACTCTGCACAGACCGCAACTCTGCTGGAAACTGCAAAAGAAAAGCTACAGACTCTGAAATTAAATTAACCCAAAACTCCATTAAACAAGTCTTAGGGGTCCATCTCCATACAGTCAAAAAATGAAAACCCCCCACGTAAACAACCCGAACAGCCAAACATCAACCTTTCAAATCTCTTCATCCCAAACAAAACATTCATTCATTCAATTTCTTCCACTCCAGAACCCAAAGATTCAGAACTTCAAAAATAAAAAACCATCTCAGAAACGAAACCCACAGATTTTCGACGACAAATGAAAAGCACCAAAAAAAAAAAAAAAAAAAAGAGTCAAGAGTCTTACTTATCTAAGCAGGCGGCGGCAACGGAGATGCAGATTTTAGAATTGCAAATGGAGAGAGAGATATGTTAGGAAGGGCAGCAGGTGGGGAGAGTTTAGGGAATGGGATGAGAAAGAGGATAGGGTTTGGGAAAAATGGATATATATACTTAAGATAATACTGTAATTAAATATATAGTAAAAGGGTAATTAGTAAAATTGACATTAAAATTTTCAGGCCGTACCGGGCTGGGCCGGGAGAAGATATACCCATACCTGGCCCGTACCCGTGGTCGGGCTTTGAAATCAAGCCCAGGCCTAAGCCCAAGCCGTCACCTATGGGTAAAGCCCAGCCTTTCGGGCCAGGCCGAGTACAAAAATCTCGGGCCCATTGCCATCTCTACTTTAGAGTTTTTACTCAAAAGATCTTAAGTTAAATCACTTCGGTTGCTATAAGGATGACAACTAGAGAGTATACCTAGTCGTTAACTTCAAGGTTATGAAAGATTAATCGAGTTGCACTCATGTTGGTTCGAAAACCCTTGGTCACACAAAAAATAAATAAATAAATAAATAAAATAATTATCACTCATTATTCGGAGTATGAATTGGTCTGTTTCTTTAATTGGGCTATAAATCCTTGCACAGCCCAATAGAATAAGACTTGAAGCCATAGCTGAGTGCAAAAATATGGGCCCGGGTCCTCCTTATTTCCAAAATGCAAAAGGCAGTGGAATATTTTAATAGATTTTGACATTTCCGATGTTGAATATTGTTTGACGTTTCTAATGGACTAAAATCCATTAACCCATCTGCCATTCTTGAAATTTCGATGGAGATGTAGATAATTTGATTGGCCTAGCTTATGATTATTATTTAGGCTGCTTTTGACATTTCCTGTGTTCAATATGGGTTAACCATATCTTCCATTCTCGATCGTTGGATGTGTCATGGAGACGTACATATTTGACTTGCCTAAAATCATAATTTAAGATTTGAATCTCGCTGTAGTAATTAAACTTCTCAAACTTTGAATATGGACAGGCAGGTAAAGCAAGAGAATGAAAGTTGGAACTCTGAAAGGAGACAAAGACTCTTGCCTATAGTGCTTTGGGTATGTTATGCCCAATAGCAAGAACTGATAAACAAACAAAACAATCAAATCAAGAAACACAAGAAATACCACAGATATCAAACACACAGAACACGCCACAATTTACCGTGGTTCACTTATCCTTTTATGGATAAGCTACATCCACGTTGAGCACAGAAAGTATGAGCTCGCTGCAATTCGATTACCAGAAACCAGTCAAGATTACACAGACTTCACTCACCAGATTTACCCGTTTTACAACAGCACATCATTACAAGATACTCTAAGAATATCCCAACCCGAGAGAACAACACTCTCACCTGAATGATTAAACCCTAATCACTCGACTGTACTCACAATCTGGAATGAATCTGAACCCTAACACAGAGAGAATAGCCGACTCAAAGAATAACCCTAGCTCTTGTTTTTCTCTCTTTTAGAATGACTGTATCATGGCTTATATATGGTTGACTCTGTGAGTGTCCTGGCCGTCAATTGTGAACGAATCCTGTGGTCTGCATTTGCCCACACTAATACGCCTGAACGACGCCGTATTAGAGTTACTTAAACGACGCTGTTTTCAGGCTTCCACATTTAAAAGGGTACGTGTTATGTTACTTTTCCTCTTATATATATATATATATATTATATTATATATATATATATATATATATATATTATATATATATATATATATATATAATATAAGACTACTGCACTTTTGCCAATTGCTGACATCTTTAATCACAACTCATAGTTAGGTTGAAATGGCCACCATCAGTATTCTAATATTAACTACATATCATATAAACCCCCCAATGATAATTAATCTTAATATTTCTGTAAACTCTTATGTCAGCATATGTTAGTCGAAATCATATATCACATTATATTCAATATCATACATTTTCTTCGTATCATAAACTGAGATGGAGACGCAACAAGTTCAACACATGCAGCAAACACAACCAACGTAGCCATAGTGCCAACTCCTGGGATGGGTCATTTGATCCCCTGGTTGAGTTAGCTAAGCAACTCGCTTTTCATACAACTTCCTTGTCACCTATTTCCCACTGATGGCTCACCTATGAAGCCCCAAAGAAGGTGCTTCAGTTCTGCCCAACTCCATTTCCACAATCTTTCTTCCCCTGCGAATTTTGACGATTGCCTGAGGACGTTAAAATCGAAACTCGGATCTCAGCCTAGTTCGCCTATCCGCCTTACGAGAGACACTCAAGGTCTTAACTGAGTCAACTAAGCTGGCGCGCTAGTTGCTGATGTCTTTGGCACGGATGCATGGAAGTGGCTAAAGAATTCGGTATTTTGCGTTCATTTTCTTTCCTTCAAACGCCTTGTATGTCTTCGTCCTTCATTTGCCTGAGCTTGATAAAAAGGTCACTTGCGAGTTTAGGGACTTGCCCGAACCGCTCCAACTTCCGGGTGTGTCCCAATACACGGGCGTGATCTCGCGGACTCGGTACAGGACAAGAAAAGTGAGACATACAAATGGCTTCTTGGGTAGCTAAACAGTACCACCATTTTGCTGCTGGGATTATGGTTAATAGCTTTATGGATTTGGAACTGGGGGCTTTTAAGGCTTTGATGGAGGAGATCGATCAGGTTTTAGGCCTCGGTTTATCCGTGGACCGCTAATTCAGAATGCTTTTATCAATGAGGCTGAACATGAGCAATCTGATTGTTTGAAATGGTTAGAGAGCAGCCAAGTGGGTCAGTGCTATTTATTCTTTTGGGTAGGGGGGACTTTACAGGAGCAGTTAAATGGATTGGCCTTAGGACTTGAAATGGTGGGCAAAGATTCTCTGGGTTTTAGGAGCCCGCATGAGAGAGCTGCAAATGCTACATATTTTAGTGTCCAAAGCATTGAAGACCCTTTTGATTTCTTACCAAAGGGGTTCGTGGAAAGAACCAAGGGGTGGGTCTAGTGGTTTCTCTTGGGCTCCAGGTTCAAATACTGAGCATGAGTCAACGGGAGGATTCCTAAGTCACTGTGGGATGGAACTCAATCTTGGAGAGCATTGTACATGGAGTGCCTCTCATTGCATGGCCACTCTATGCAGAACAAAAGATGAATGCGGTGCAGCTCACAGATGTTGAAGGTGGCATGAGGGTGAAAGTGAATGAAAATGGCTTAGTTGGAAAGGAGATTGCAAGTGTGCAAGGGTCTAATTGGGGAGAAGAAGGAAAATTATTAAGGATAATATGAGAAAACTCAAGGGTGCTGCTGCAAATGTTTTGAGTCAGGGACGGATCATCTACTAAATCACCTTGCCCAAGTGGCGCAAATATGGAAGAATCAGAAAATAATGTGGTCGGTTACAATTACAATTGTCTTCTTGAATTTTTTTTCAATCATTTTGCAGAGTGTTTTGCTTCATAATTAACAGGACTTCAGTTCGCCATATATTATAGCAATAAGCTTCTGCTGTCATTTTGAATTTATGAAACCATTTATTGAGTGTACTTTCGAGAAACACCGAATAAAGACTACAGAGATTTGTGTTTTCTTTTCTTTTTCTTTATTTTGTTTATGATTTCTCTTTCATACAAGCGATTAGGATGATGATTAATCCGTTTTCGCACGTCTTTAAGTGATCGTCTGGTAATTAGAAATCCTTGCTATAGCCCGATACAATATTGTTTGAAGCTCGCAGTTCAGCCCAAACTCTGGGCCTCGAGTCTTGCGAAACGGCCCAGGGAGGGAAGGTTTAGGGCTTAAGGCGTTTAGCCTTTACTCTTCTGTGGTCAACCGAGAGAGAACCTCCGAGTTAGAGTTTCACGGCCGGGGTGTACGGACATGGAGAAGCCTATAGTGACCCTTGATAAAGACACAACATGCTCGTCGTGGAACTACTGTGGCCAGCGACTGGCCACTGGTTCTGTCGACGGCACGCTCTCCATCTTCGACTCACGTGACCCTGCTTCTTCATCCTTCACTTGCAGCTCCAGAACTAAGGTTAGTATTCAGTAACTCCTCAGATGGTTCTCACTGCAGCCTTGCAAATCAAATTTAGCTCCAAATTATCAATATACTATCAATTCGGAAGTCTAAACGCATTCAAATTCATTTCTAATTGACTAATTTTTACCCGAATATTACTTTATTGTTTGATTAGGTGTATGACGGCGGCATTATAAAGGTGGTTTGGGTTCCACCTGAATATGGTGACGCGATTGCTTGCATTTGTATTGATGGTAGTTTGTTGTTGTGGGAAGAGGTTGTAGAAGGTATTTTGTTCACATAATTTTCATATTTCTTTAACTTTCATGTTTGTTTGGTGTGTTAATTGGATTTTTTGTTATTATTAAGACGCACAACCTCTTCAGTGGAAGCTTTGCAAGAGCTTTAAAACCAATTCAGCTCAACTGTTAGATGTTCAATTTGGAGTCTCCTCGACTAGTTTAAAAATGGTGAGATTAAATTATCTCTTTTTTTACTGCCAAAGTGTATGTGTTCTTTTGCTGAAGAAATCTGGATTCAAAAAGTTCATTGTTTTGTGTCAACTTCGCAGGTTGCTGCATACTCGGATGGCCATGTTAGAGTCTATGAGCTCCCTGATCCCTTGGAACTGAAAAATTGGCAATTGCAGGTGATTACCATTGGCTCATATTACTTCATAGTTTTATTGTTTCAAAATTTGCTGAAACACTGATGGCTATGTTTCTATGGTAAACTGGAAATTCATAAGTGGCAACTTTTTGTTTTATTTTACAATTCTTGTTATCTTTCCTGCTGCAGTAAAACTATCTTCATCACTTGTGCAATAGAATTCTTCCTCAATGACTTTTCTTTTTTCTTTATGTCCTTATTCCCAAGCTTTTCTGTCATGAGCTTTGCTTAAATGGTCTTATTGCCTTGTATGACATTCAGATATTTGACTCCACTTTTGTTTTTCCTTTTATGTCTGTTAATGATTTTTCAAAGCTGATTTTTTTTCTCTGTTTTAAGAATTTGGAGTTGCTCAACTAATTGATATCTTTCTTGATCCAAAAGTTCACAACTTAGATTTTTTATTTATTTAATTGATTTGAGTGTCAATAGAGATATTGATGATAAATTTACTTCTGCTGCCTATGTGTTGTGCTTTATGCATAAACTGGCTCTGGAAGTGTAGCTATGGTAGAATGTTCATGCATGATAATTGCCAGCCACTTTTTCAAGCTTTTTAGTCTAGAATATGTGACATATATTGTGTCTATCTTGGTTTATCTTATTTTTCAGCATTTCATGATCTTTTATATAGTTTATTTCTCTATATTCTGTTTCTTCTTCTTATTCTTTTTTTTTTTTTTCCCAGGCCGAATTTCAGAATGTTATTGAGTCATTGGCTACATTTGCTAGAGCTTCTTGCTTGTCGGCTTCAATTTCTTGGAATCCACTAAAGGGTGAAAACCAGGAATCAAGCTTTGTTCTAGGTTTCAACTCAAATACGCCGCAACTCAATTCCTCCAAGGTGTGCTAGATTATGTATGTCTTATTGATAATTCTTGATTTCTGGTAATATTCAGGGTATGGAATGGTAATTATATCAAGGCACGTATTTTATTGCTCAAAGTTCTAGTGAACCTGATGAGATTTAATTGATGGTTGTATCTTGATGTTAGATATTGCTTTTGTTGAGTTATTCTGTATTATTTCTAATGACTAAGAATTAAGCGATCAGATTGTGATAAATTTCAACAGGTGTGGGAATTTGATCAGGCTCATAATAGATGGTTACCAGTAGCAGAGTTGGCTTCACCTGAGGATAAAGGTGATCCAGTTTATGCTGTTGCTTGGGCACCAAACATTGGCCGGTGAGTATCTGTGTGTATATCTACATATGAAAAAGGCTTCACCCCTATATTCCATGGGTCTAGTTGAATGAAAATAGCCTCAGCTATTACTGCCCCAGAAGTGCCTTTTTGTTAGAACAAAGGGAAATATGATTTGATTCCATTCATGAGATAACATTGAGCTTTAATTTTCTTGTAGGCCATATGAGGTGATAGCTGTTTCCACTCAGAAGGGCATTGCAATATGGCATGTTGGACTAAACCCTGATTTGGGTGGAAGGCTCTCAGTAGCAAAGGTTGCATCTCTCGAAGGCCATGGAGGCGAGGTATCAATTCCAACGTCTTGGATTCATTCTGACTGTTAATTATTATTATTATTATTTTTTTTTTTTATGCAAATAGACATACTTCAAATGGAACGTTTATAAATTACTATTGACATAAATATGGACCCTCTACTTAATTGATAGAGGATAGTGGAGGTTCTATGTTTTGATGGAGAGCAAGAGCTTGTATGATGTGAAAGCCTGGAATATTTTTCATTTTTATGGGAAGGAAAAAATGTTAAAATAATGAATTTCATTTTCATTGTGAGCAGGTGTGGCAGATGGAATGGGATATGAGTGGAATGACCTTGGCAACTACAGGAAGTGATGGGATGGTAAGGTTGTGGCAGTCTAACTTGAATGGTGTATGGCATGAGCAGGCTACCCTTGTGCCCACTTCTTAGCATGGAGTTTTGTTTCCCCTTTGCGTGTTTATCTTGTCTGAATATTTCACTTAATTTAAAGCAATTTCTCTTATTCCTTAGGATTGATTGAGGACTGAGTGTAAAAACCTTTTGAGGTTGAAGATATTGGGAAGATGTGTAAACTTAATAACTTTTATTCATTGCAGACCGATGTATACTTAATTTAGCAATCTCAAGTGTTGAGCTTACTAATTGGAAAAATATATATTTGCTCAAATCAGCCCATCATGGAGTCATCTGTCAATTCCTGGCTTTGGTTCGCTTTGTTTATAATCTTTCAGTTCGATGGTTATTTCTCATCTCTTTTCATCGTTTCACCAATGATACAATCTTAAACAAAAAGTCAGGTGAAATATTATCCCTAATTTTTTGGTGACAAGTTTATTCGCACCTTAATTAACTTATGGGATCCATTGAGTATTGAATATCTTACAAACCCCTTTTGAGTAATTTAAGGTCTTACAACCGTCCTACAAGCCTAGTGGTTGAAATGAGATATTATCCTACATCAGGTTTTCTACTAGTAAACGTATTTTTACCTCGAGTAATGCTATAATTATTGAAGGATGTGTACCGAATGACGTGGCACAATCTTGATGATTGATTTATTATAAGTTAATATTAATAAACAATTAGGATTTTATCACGTCATTCGGTGCATAGATTCGATGTCTAATTTTCGGTAACCCTATCATTTTCCTTTTCACCTATTGCATCTATTTGGGCCAATAATATCGAACCATGCCATTGAAAGGTACTCGAATCAAAACGCTTGGATTTAAGTTTAACCAATAGCATTTGGATTCTTTGAAGTCCTCAAACGATGCCGTTTTCTTCTTTGCCGTTTAATCCCGAAATCTGTCTTTACCCCCACATGGCCACTCTTTCAACCTTGTAATTATATAGATGGTAGATAACTACTTCCTGCAAAACAAGTCATGGCGATTACTTGTCTCCAACCTCAATGGAAAATACCCACTTCTTATAAATCTGGCACCTTTTTAGTTACTTCGTCTTTCTTGCAAACTCCACGAACAAATCCATGTGGGCTAACCAAAGATTTGAACTGCTACAGAGAGAGAAGACTCATTGTTAAGATGAGGAGAGACAATAAAGTACGTGGATGGTTACTGCCAGTTGATCCATGGGCACCCAACATTGACTCAGAGAGCATAGCTTCACAGCTCTTTGCAGCGTCTTTGTTTCCCTACCTTGGTTTCTTGTACTTCATTACTAAATCAAAGTCCGCCCCTAAGCTTACTCTTTTCGGCTTCTACTTCTTACTCGCCTTTGTTGGGGCCACCAGTAAGTTTATTCATCAACTTTCTTTCTGTTATTTCTTGATTGACATTGCAAATGGAAGTTAATTTGTTTCTTCTTATTGTATTATCATTTTATGTTTTGTGCAAGGCTTGATTTTTGTTTACCTCTTTAGGATTTGGATGATCGGAAAATTGCTGCACATTAACCTTTGAAATTTTAATAAAGTAAAACAAAACAACATTTTGACAATACCCACATGAAGACTTAGCATTAACTATTGAAGTACATTTTTCAGTAAAGTGATATTATCTAAAAATTTGTCGAAATTGTGAATGGAACTACGAGAAAATATGGGCTTTATGCTCAAATGCATGAATATTGTAGCTTGCTTGTAACCAATATTAAGAGTTATGACTAGGAAACTCTTTTGTCTAAGTGAAGCTGTTGAGTAGCAACGGTATCTTCTTTTTAGCTCTCACATATTGAGTGCAGGTATGTTTTAATCCCAAACTATGTGATGCAAAGGCTGTTAATCAATACTGGGGCTATGGGGTTCTTGTGTGTGATAGACTGTGGGGTTCATTACCAGTCTTTATGAATCTGAAATTATCGTTATGGCCATTATTTTTTTAATGTTAAAATTGTGTGTTTCTCAGATGAATTTCTTTTCTTATATCTATATGACTTTGTTGCCGCACTTTAGTTATTTTACCTTGTTTCTTTCTATCCCTGCTTTCTGGTAGTTGTTGACAATTCCTTTAGAGTTGATCATGGAGTTGGTCAGATATAGCCTCAAACTTTCCTGGTTAGAGAGGGGAAAAAAATTAATGGAATCCAACTTTGCTAGTACATATTAAGATAGTTCTCTCCTCTTCATCATAGAAATTTCTAAAAAGAACTTTGTTTTGGTTCAGTGTTGTATAATTCTGAGTGACTAACAAATGCTTCTTGTTGTGTGAAGTTTTTCCCTTGGCTAACAAGATATTCTATTGCAAATTTTTCCTGCTGTTCGCAATTGTAAATTGCTGTCAGAAGCTCTGTTCCAACTCTAATAATTTCTTTCATTTTTGGTATCTGACACCCTCATCCCTTTTGAGCAGTCCCAGCTGGGATTTATGGTAACTTCTCAACATTGAGCAAAATTTACTCTTAACTCATATTCATCTGCATAGATAGAGATGCCCGATCGTGGTTTCTGGATTATGACTATTCTTCATGCTTGATACAGCAAAGGTGCACTATGGAACTTCCTTGTCTAATGTTGACTGGTTACATGGTGGGGCTGAGTCGCTTCTTACTTTCACCAATATATTCATTGTGTTGGGGTTGAGGCAAGCTCTTAGGAGAGCTGGAGATTCAGAACAAAGCAAACAAAATGTTGATCCACAGATCAAAGAGGAAAAACCTTCCATCTAGATACACGTTCTTCTGGACAGGTTTATAACTTTTTTTCTTTACATATTCACCACCTTATTTTAATACTACATGCCCTTCTATGTTCTGTTGGATTATTCTACTTTTCTTTTCTATATTCTCACTTAACATGGATCTCTTCATCCCTGGTACATGCTCAAGTTACTCATGTTTGTGCTCTGTTTTCAGGAATTGTTACCCTTGCTTGCATTCTAGCACATCGTTGACTATCTCTGTTTACTGCAGAGAACTTTCTTATTATCTCATATTGTACAATTCTCTCTATCTAAAATGATTTGTTTTGGTGGAGAATTACATTTATAATTCCTTTTTCTTCTGTCATTTTCTCTGCCAAATATAAGTAGTTTCTATAATTCTTTAGGAGTGATAATCTCTCTTCAATCTATGTCCAGCAAATTGCAGATGTTTTTTGGTTCTGACTTTCATGGGAAGTGTATTGAACATCTTTTGCAAATTAAATTGATGTATATGTTCTGTCTCTGCATTCTCATTACCATGTAATGCGTTCTACTAGAGTTGCTTGTATTTGATGCTTAAAAACTTCTTCTTGTGTAATTTCTTTGTACCTTGAAATAAGCATGGCCTAATCTGTATGAATCCCTTGCACATGTTTCGCGTACTGCCACAGCATTTGCTAAAAGCGACCAAGCATTTCTATATTGAATTTATTACAATTACTCTTCAATCTTCATAAACAAACTGGAAAAGTTACAGGTACGATAAGTAACTAGTCCCTATTTCTAAGCCAACCTGAAACAAGGCTCTTATGCTCCTAAAATGGCTCTCCCCCTATTATGATACAAGCTAAGAGAGGCAGGCGCACCAAATCTTAAGTAAGATGCACACCAAATTCCAGTTATTTCTTTGTTCTTATCATTTTACATTGAACTAGTGCTAAAAGGAGAACCCTGCGTTGCCAAATGGGAAGTTTGGATCAATATCTGCTGGATCAAGTGAGAAATCCAAGTTCAAAATTGGAGAAGTGGCAGCTGAGTTGTTAGCCGATAATAGCTCTGTGAGATCAGATTCTGAACGCGGCATATTATGAACATCTCCGAAGTTGTTCATCTGGCTTGGCGAAATTAAGAAATAGTTTGAATCACCAGTGGCGTGAGAGCCGAACGATGAAGAGAAACCACCCAAGAAATTGTTTTCATCAAGCATTGGAGGGGGATAGCAAGGAGTCTCACTCTTGCATCCGTATGAGGTTGAAGGAAAAGAGAAAGGACATGCTATCTCTTTATTTTCCAAGCCATTGTTATTGATGCTTAGTCCTTCTCTCAAGTTAAAGAGTATTCCTTGTGACTGTTGTTGAGCACGATTATTATTATTATTATTATTATTGTTATTATTGCGGATTAGTTTCTGTTCTTTTTTCTCTGGTGAAGCTGGTTGTGTAACTGAGTTGCCATGCGAACAAGTGTGTGTTCCTCTGTATGTAATCTCAAATATGGTGGGGTCTTCATCTGATCTTTGAACTTGCTTTGTAGCCCAACAGTTCTGTGTATTCCGGTAAGTGCATCTGTAATAGCTTCTGCAAATTATAAAAATAAATAACAGAATTAGATTTCTGATAAAGTAAAAGGTAAATTCATTGAGCTCTCATTACTTTTCATTAGGATAAGAGAAATCAAAGACATTTATTACCTCGGATATCTGGCTCCAAGGATATCTTTCTGGCCGTATTTTCTCCAGCTGTAGCCATCTTCGTGGGGTCCTTCGAGTCCACTCTCAAAGCTAACTCTCACTTTATCTGTCCACCTAGGCGTCGTCTTTCTGCAAACAAATATCGAAAACATATCCAATAAGCCAAAGCTTTTAGAGCCATATTATAAGACTAATTACCACTTAATTTGGAATAAAAAATTACCTCTTTTTTAAGCTATCTGGTTGATCTTGATTATCCTTAAAAGTCCCATCAAGATCGTCGCTCTGTGGACTTCCATTGATGGATATTGGAGACTCTGGCACAGCCGTTATTGCTCCGGCAGTCGGAGTTTGTCCAGTTGGACCATTCCATTTGAGAATCAAAAGTGCTTTCTCGTATGAAGTTAATATCTTCCGGACTAACTCTTCATTTGTTTCAGTCGAAGCTGTTGTACCCAAATGTACTCTCAACTGTTTCGCCAATTCCATCCCTTCAATTAGCTCATTTGTCAGTGTCTTCTGCTCCCAGCTGAACCCGTTCTCCATTTTTAATCACTTTCTGAAGAGGGATCACAACCAACGAATTGTTTTATTTTAGCTCGTTATCGAGAAGCAAAGTAACACTTCTGACAAAAGAGCAGAAGTAGAAACCAAAACGGCAACCAAATGACCAGAATGTTGAAGAGTAAGAAGAAGCTACGATCATGAAATAAGCCAAGCCTGGAAGTTGAACTCTTTGGAGAAAGTAGTTAAAGCTGTTGGTTTTGAAGAGCAAATTTGAAGCTTTTGGTATTTAAAGGAACTAATGAATTGTAGAAAGTTTGAAGTTTGACTGAAGAAAACGAGTTTTTCAGCATAGACTGGTCTTTGGTCAGAAGAAGTGAAGAGTGATACTCATAGAGTGTGGAGGTTCAAATGTTGACCGATTCTTCCTTCATTAATACTTTGTTTAAAGCCCTCTTTTAGTCATGGCCCTATCTCTTGATCTTGATTTGCTCTTAATGTGATGATTGAGATTAAGAATAATTTATTAAAAATTAATAACAAAGTCAGACTTAGACCAAGAAATTTCAAATCTTATAACGTGTTTCATACTCTGTAATATCCTCTAAAATATCTAACTTTGATTGCCCATGTGGCTCATAACTTTTAGTTGTTTTGGGAAGTAAGACCTAGTCAAATAAGTGCTTAATTATTAAGCACTTGAGGAATAAGTGATTAGTGAGTGAATATACTAATTCTAAGACCCAATAAAATAATTTCTTAAATGGGTTCTCTTCAATTTGGCAAAAGAGTTAGTAATTGACTGCGTTGATAAAGTAACAATAAAAAATATATAAAAACTAACCATAATATTATTTTGAAATTTAAACCTATTATTGGATAGCTCAAATGATAAGACGAGCGTTAGAATGGGTGGTTAAAACATATAGTTTTAGATTTAAATCCTCTTAACTATCAATATTTAAGTAGGTGATCATGACAGTTAATCAAAGAATATGTAAGCCGACCTCTTTAAAAGAAAAAAAAAAAAAAAAGATTTAAGGAGGTGATACTGTACGTGCAAGCTGCCGGAGGCTTTGTTTTCAGAAAAAAACAAAAAATATTGTCTTGGGTAGTAACAATATTATAAGAAAATCATAGACCCAATTAGAGAAATAATATTGGTCAAAATATAAAATAGTTGAAAGACCCATTCAAACTCTAGAAAGCAAATATGAATCCAAAAGATAGTAAAAGAGTCAACAAAAAATTGATAAGGCTTGCAAGATTAGAATTCCATTTTGCATTGGCCAGCAGATATAATAACCGCGTTTTTGTGGAAAAAACGACGGGGTTCTGTTTGTTTGAGCAGTAGAGTCACCAGTCACCGTTTGCCATTGTGGATTGAGTCTTGACCACGCTCCAGGAGTTATCATGTTAAGAAATTGACCAGAAGCATGTTATTTAGCTCTGGATTATTCTGAAATTGGGACTCTTTTTTTTTTTTTTTTTTTTAATCGGACTGTCCGAACCAATTTGTATACACTTCAACTAATCTTCGAGATTCATTGAATATCTAGATGACTAAATTCTTACTATCCAGTCACAAGATTATTTGTTATCTAAAATTGGATTTGATGGCACATTAACTATTTTGTTATCACCTATCCTAATTTATTAGTTAAATAAATGACCAGTTTAAAGTATTGATTATACTTGATTTATACAAATAATATGCTTTTTTTTTTTTCAAAATTATGAAATAATGTATAAAAATTGTAAAGTTAAATAAAAAATATATAAAAGAGGAAGTGTAAATAGTAATTTTCAGGAACCCCACTGTATTCATAAATATCTGCCCCCACTTTTTAACAAGTTGTGGGGGTTTCAAGCCCACGGCTCCTTCAGCACGGCCTTTAGGTCTCGCTTTTATCACAAGTTTTTGGGCCTGAGCTGCTTCATGTGTAAATTAAGGTGAAGACAAGAGGTGCCTCTAAAGCCTTTAAATCAAGATGGGCAATAGGTGATTCGAACCTTGAAGTCAATTAAGAGTCCAACAGAATAGCTGGGTTTAAACCTGGACATGCCGCTAAGATGTCCGATAGCAGTAATCGTCAACTAAGCTAGTCATCGCCTGGTTAATCCATATAGTAAGATTCAACTTAAATACTTCAAACTATATTACTTTTTTTTTTTTTTTTGATAAACCTGGTAATTGCCTCTCTCATGACTTGAACACAAGACCCTTGAGTATAACTAATCTCAGTAGGTTTATCATTCGACCATAAGGAAAGAGTTAACTATTTTAGTTTTACGAGATAATTAAAATGATTATTTATATATATGCAGCCAATTATCTTATAAATGACTTGAGACTGTTTCAATAAAACCAAAACTTCAAGTATAGATACTTGCTAATTCAAACCTCTGATAATCATGAAATATGGATAAATGTATTAAGAATTATGTTAACCACGTCCGCTAAATAGAAACATTAAACTAAAACCCCATACAAAATGAGCATCTAGAAAGAAAAAGGTCATATACAAATAATGAAGAACCATAAGACCGAATTACCTGGGATGTCTATGGTCATAAAAAATTACAGAGCCAACCATTAATAGTAATAGAACTCTGTGCAAAGTTTTCTCATGTGATATGAGTTATCGCCCTTTGATCACTTATATTACCCCAAACATCTTACTACATTTTTCAACTAAAATGGAATATTATTATCGAAATGGAATTGTACATCGGAGTAGTCCTAGGACGACATGGTCCCAAACTTTCATTTGATGTCAACGGTATGGTATAATAAACTCTCACTAGATTTCTTTAAATCCATATTTTAAAAGTATACTCTTTTTGTTCTATTATTGATTCTTCCTTGACCATCTCATTCCATTTATTGTTAAAAATTCTATATAATAATTTTAAATTTATTTCGAATTTTTTTAAGAAAATTCAACCCCTGTTGTTTAACTTTTTAAAACTCTATTCTATTATCTAATTTAAAGTAAACAGTAAAAAACATGTTTGTTTTAATATTGACGGAATTCAATTCAAAATTCAATCATATTCTATTAAACTCAAAACATTTAATAATTATTTTTCACAATAAAAGTTTATAAATTAACAAAAACACCCTCACCCACCCAAGCCACTGTCGGCCTACCAACAACCACCGCCGACTGCCCGTCGTCGCCGTAGGCCATCACCGGCCGCCAGTGCTAGAATGACGCACGATCGATCGGATCTGACCGATCATGCGCTGATCTGACCGTTTTTATGGATTTAGCCGGAAACGGCCAAATCTACATCTAGATCTATCTGGTCGTTGATGACAACCACATCTTTGCTATCATTGACGGCCAGATTCTACATTCTAGTCATAGATCTAGCTGTTTCCCGTCAGATACAGTGATACACGATGGATCTGGCCAAAAAATGCTAGATCGACGCACGACCGGCCAGATCCAACCGGTCGTGAGCCATTCTGATGACTGCTAGCCACTGTTTGGCGGTGGTGGTCAACTGTCGACAGTTGATTAGGTGGGTGGGGGTGTTTTTGTTAATTTATAAACTTTTATTTTGAGAGATATTTAGCTAAATTAACAAATATAAGGGGTTAAAAAATAATCTAAATATTTTCAGAAAATGTTTTCAAAAAATGTACTAAACAAATTCTCAAAATCTTATCCTATTTGGTTTAATAATATCTTATCCTATTCAGAATAGTTTTTCAGAATATCATATTTCAAATCATGGTTATTACTATTTTATGATACGCAATACGTATCCTACGATACGATTTGATACGGATTGTCAACAATACGTATCAGAGAATGTATTATAAACCTTTCGATGCATTGATATGTATTCTACAATACGATACATATTGGTTTATATTCTTAAAATATCGATACAAACCGATATAACTTTATTGATTTGGACATTTTTACATGGAATCCTCTCACCTTTTAATAATCAGTTAAAAGTAACCATTTGGGTATTTGCCGTTAAACAAATTGCATTACGGTCAAATTAATGTTGCCCAAATCTTTTTAAACTTTAGATTATAGCATGCCTGGATGAATCTATGATATTATTGGAATGCTGAATCTTTAGAATTAGATGAGACCCATCTTTTAGTAATAATTTATTATAAGACCATCTTTGTTGAATACAACCTGAGGCAATTAAATAATATAATATTAGAATACGAGGTAATTCCTAGTTGCATTTTTTTTTATGGATAACAAATCTAATAAACCTCTTGTATATGAATTTTGATTTGTTTTCTTTATGTTTATGCTTTTTCATTTGTTTTTTTACAGCCTCTTTTGGTCCATTAGATTAAGACTGAGATTTAAATCATGAGAAATAAGAAGGAAAAATTAGATGATATTACGTGGGAGCATTGTAAAAAAGTGAATGAGAAAAATAGATTGCATCTTACATGTACCATATTAGGGTGGTGTAATCCAATGAAAAATCATCTTGATGAAACCCATATCCAAGTTGAGCCATATAGCCAATAATTTTGTGATTAATTTTTACTATGTAATATCATAATTTAAAGTCAATTATGTCACAAAATTCGTTAATTAATCTTAGAGATAATATTAATTTTTAAAATTTTTAATTTATTATTATTATTATTTTTTAAAAAGGTTTATCCTACAATACGATACAATACGCGATACAAGATTTAAAAAATTAGATTTTTGGTATATAATAAAATTTATTCAAATAATGTACAAAAACATGTCCACAATATATAAATATGTAGGGAACTGTATTTGAGTATACACAGAAGAATACAATACAAATGTGAGAAAAATTACATAATCGAGACAATTAAGGAAGATTGAATCAATTTACGGGTCTAACATATTGATATCTTAAAGATCTTGTCATCATTCACATAACCTTGGTCAACGTATAATCTTTGCATCTTTTGAATATGGCAAAAGAAACGGTTAGAAGTCATTTCCTTAACACCAACACGAGCACGTTACAATCGTATTGCATGTGTTATCATCGTTTTTTATTTACTTTTTTTCCCAAGTCTATTTTTTATTTACACATTATTTATAAAGCTCTAGTATTGTGTGGTGATCAGGCAATTCAACACCCTCGTCAAATCCCAACCGATTCCGCGATTATCACGATTTTGTTTTGAGTTACATTGGGATCGTGAAACATTAAGTGCGGTTAAGCATTTGATATGTTTTTTTGGAAATAAATGGAGGGAAATTAGGAAGCCGTGGCCCAGTTAATAATACTTGAATTATGTAAAGCAGAACCCAGCGAGAGTGTCCACTTTATTCAGTCTTCCAAATAAGAAACTTAATTGTTCACATAAGGAACAATTACAAAATGAAAAATCAATTTGTTGATGGATGATTTTGACACCAACGATTCACACATGTAAAGTATTAAGGTATTCTTAAATATTACATGTGAATGATTGTGAGATAGTTAATCATAATACAGAAACATAAATAATAGATTAACAAGAGAGATTTTTATAATAATTCAAATGCTTAAAGCGAATACTATATCCACTGTTATTTTATTATTCTCTGACTATTTTTTTGATATTATCTATAAGACGTATAAAAATGGAGAAATACTTTATTTACAAAAAAAATAATGGTTGAAGCTCTCATTTGTGTCCATCTCTCATATGTCCAACCTTCTCTTTCGTGAAGAGATGTGCCTATTTATACCTTTAAGGTCAATATAATGAGTATTTTTGTAAATTATTTTAACACGTGAGAACCACTTCTTACTCCTTAATCCTTATCTTAAAATGAATATGATTGATATAAAATATCTCTTTTGAGGCTGTTTGAGTTTTGACAGCTAATACCACTTTGTCTTTGAGTACTTGTTAAGTTCTAATTAGTGGTGTTAATAGTGTTGACATCAGTGTGTATTTTTGGCACAACGCAATTAAAAAATACAATGGTTTAAAACCCAGCCCGACTCGGCCGGTTCGACCGAGACCCGGGGCTTTTACCGATCCAGACATTCTTTAAACCTATTTATGCCATTTAACCCAGATTGGCCCGGGGTTAAACCGGGTGAACAGTAATAATCCACCGGTTCAACCGGTCCAGCATCAAAACCGGGTCACTAAAAATGTGAAAACCCGTAAAAATTTTGGTTCTTGTAACTGGGTCTTCCAAAGTTCAAAGTTCAATTCAACCCGTAAAAATGAAATCTACATCAATGATTCTCTTAAATGCGAGCAGGAGGGAGCTGGTGGTTCTTGAAATCGTTGATTTGGTCGATTTCTTAACACCGGTAAGACCAAAACATTTGGAGCTGATTTTTCTGTTATTGAAGGAGGTGGTGAAAACTGAAAAGGCGCAACGACAACAGTAGCAGCGAGAAAGGAGGTTGGGGCTGTGGGCATGAGGAGGATTGACTTTGGTGGGTGCTCCATTGGATTTTGATTATGATTAAGATTTTTGATGATGATGAATTGATGATCGTGGTTTGGTGATTGAAATGTGGAAAGATGTGAGTTTGTTTGATCGGATGTGGGAGACGTGATTGCAGGGGTGGAGATGAATGAAGAAATGGATGTTGGGATTTTGTTTGGGAGAAAGAAGATAAGAAGAAATGGATGATTGCGATCTTGTTTGGGAGAAAGAGGATGGGATAAGGATAAGGATAAGAGATCAGATTTTTTAGATTCTCTTTATGTTTTCCAATTCACTTTTAATTTAATTAATTCATTTGTTTGTTCATTATTTTGAATTAAGTGTAAGGTAGTTTTTCTTTTTCTAAAATCGTATTTAATTCAGTTTAATTTTTTTTTTTAATTATGTAATGTCAGAATGATAACATCACCAATCTAATCCATCGGTTGAGCCGATTAATCTGAGACCCAAGTCTTTGACCAAGTCAAAGCTTAGGTCGGGTCTTAAAACATTGAGAAAATATGAATATGATAATCACAAGCAATGAACTAGCTAGCAGAAGATCGAAGGTGATAATTAAGAATTATATTATATATATTCCAACAAAAACATAAATGTGGGAGGAAATTAATTATGAATTATTTTCGGCCAAGGCCAAAGCCTTCTGCTGCTCCTTTCTTTTCTCAGCAAATACTTGGCTATGTCTCATAATCCAAAACCTCTCTATTTCATATGCTGTTCGCCCTGGTAGCCGTCCAGCTATCAAATCCCACCTGTACTTGAAACCGTACATATGAATTAATTAAGTTTCTTATTTACTTGATTTTGACAATACAAAAATAGAGTTCGTAAACACGTTTTGATTCAAGAAAAGGGTGAAAATTTTATATGGTTGGTGGCAACTAGTAATACCTATCCCTGAAGTACACATATACTACCCTCCACACACATGCATAGAACCAAATTTTGAAACAGGAAAAAATATGGTGTGGCAAACCACTTAAGAGAATCGGTCAAGCTCAGGACAGGACTTTAAGATGGCAGTGCTTTTAAGGCAAGGTCCTTTGCTTAATTGTTTGCCATCGCCATATAAATGGCAATGCATGCGTGTCAGCCGGTTTTCTTTTTCCATTTTTAAAACCCTTTTCTCCAGAAAAATTAATTTGCTAACTAAGAAGACATGGCCTAGAAAATGCTTATAATGGTGAGAATATTTTAAATGCATGTATGTTTCATCTGTTCTTCTTTCATTTCTGCAATTTTTTTGGCCTAAGATCACAAGAAGTAATTTGATTTGCTGAAAAGGCATACCCTAGCTAAAAAATCATATGTTTAACATACAGAGAAGAATCATTACTTTCTTGTGTTGAGATTGTGGAGCCAAATTCAATCCAAATTAGAATTGGATTAGGACATGGGTTTTTCTAATTTGTGTTTAAGTAGAATTGTTTTCTTTTAGGAATACAATTGAAAATAAGATTATAATTGTATTAGGAATTAAAATATAATTCCAATTAGGATATGAGATTTGAGTCCTATTAGGAATTGTGTCTCATGTATTACCTATAAAAAAGGGGTTAAGCTCTAGAGTTAGAGATCGAAAATTGAATAGAAGGCAAAACCACAATTAGAGAGTGAGAGCCACCAAATAGGGTTTAGTGAGTGAGCCAATTTGTGAGAGATTCTTGTAATTTTTTTTTGTTCTTCATAGTGAAATTCCGCAGCGGCAAAGCGGACGTAGCTCTCATATGGAGATTGAACCACTATAAATCTTGTGTTTGTGTGTGTGGTTATTTTGTGTCATTTGTTCGAACTATTTTTCGCTTTCAGGGATTTAGGATTTGCTAGTATCTAACTAAATCCCCCCAACAACTGGTATCAGCGCAAGGTTCAAGGAAGAAAGCAATGATTGGAGAAGAAGGAGGATCTACACCTGGGATCAATAAGTTTGATAGAATAGATTATGCGTTTTGGAAGATGTAGATTGAAGATCATCTGTATGACATAAAATTACATCTACCTCTCCTAGGAGCAAAACCCGAAAAGATGTCAGATGAAGATTGGGCACTCCTTGATAGACAAGTATTAGGAGTCATTCGGTTGACATTGACCAAGAACGTGACAAGTAACGCGGCGAAGGAGACAACCACAACAGGGTTGATAAAGATCTTGTCTGATATGTATGAGAAGCCTTCTGCGAATAACAAGATACATCTTATGAAAAAATTATTTAATCTTAAGATGAGAGAATGTGCTTTCGTGACAGAACATATGAATGATTTTAATATAATTATTAATCAACTGTCATCTATAAAAATTGATTTTAATGAAGAAGTTCGTGCCCTAATTCTTATGGCCTCCCCACCAAATAATTGGGAGCGTATGAGAGCAGCAATTAGTAATTCAACAGGTAATGCGAAATTAAAGCTCACAGATGTTAGAGACAAAATTCTTGCTGAGGAGGTTCGCAGGAAAGATTCGGGTGAGATAACATCTAATGCTTTAATCCTTTGAATGTTGAAACAAGAGGCATGGGCTACGATAGAAATTCAAACCAAGGTAGGGAAAGATCAAAATCAAGAAACGGAAGAAGCAAGTCCAAGTTTGGAAAAAAAAGTTGAGTGCTGGAGTTGTGGTAACAAAAGTCACATACAAAGGAATTGCAAAGCACTAAAGAAAGAGGAGAACAACGATAATGACGTAGCGAATGCCGTAACTGAGGAGGTACAAGATGTTTTACTTTTATCTGTTGATAATTCTATTGACTCTTGTGTTTTAAATTCAAGAGTTTTATTTCATACCATTGCACACCGTGAAATTCTAAAAAATTATGTGGCTGGAAATCATGGAAAGGTATACCTGGCAAATGAAGCACCTTTGGATATTGTAGGTATGGGTGATGTTAGGTTGAAGATGGCAAACAGATATGTGTGAAAAATCTAGAAAGTAAGCCATGTACCAAAATTGATGCGCAATCTAATATCAGTTGGGTAACTTGACGATGAAGAGCATAGTGTGTCATTTATAGGTAGTGTATGGAAAGTTACTAGAAGAGCCATGGTGGTTGCTCGTGGGAATAAAACTGGAACTCTTTACATGACTTCTAGTTATGGAGATTCAGTTGTAGTCATAGATGCTAGTGTTACCTCGAGTTTTTGGCATTGTAGACTTGGGCATATGAGCGTGAAAGGAATGAAGGAGCTTTAATCAAATGGAAAACTACCTAAGTTGAAGTTGATTGATCACGGTTTGTGTGAAGGTTGCATCTTTGGCAAACAGAGAAGAGTAAGTTTTTCCAAAGTAGCAAGAGAACCAAAGGCAAAGAAGTTGGAGTTGGTTCATATAAACGTGTGGGGACCCGCTCCTGTGTCATCCCTTGGAGGCTCAAAGTACTATATGACGTCATTGATGATGTGAGCAGAAAGGTATGAGTTTATTTTTTGAAAAATAAATATGATGTTTTTGATACTTTTAAAAAGTGGGGAGCCATGGTTGAAAATGAGACAAACCTAAGGGTGAAGTGCTTGTGATCCGATAATAGGGGAGAGTACATTGATCAAGGGTTCATAGAATATTGTGCCAATAATGGGATCAAGATGAAAAAGACCATTCCTGCAACTCCTCAACAGAATGGTGTCGCCGAAAGGATGAACATAACCCTAAATGAGCGTGCAAGAAGCATGAGATTGCATGCTAGACTACCACAAACGTTTTGAGCTGATGCAATTAATACTTCAACCTACTTGCTCAACAGAGGACCCTTTGTACCGCTAAATTGCAAGATCCTAGAAGAAGTTTGGAGCGGCAAAGAGGAAAATTATTCTTTCTTAAGAGTGTTTGATTGTTTAGCATATCTTCACATTTACTCTACTCTTAGAAGTAAGCTTGATGTTAAATCTAATAAATATTTTTTCATTGGTTATGGTGACGCCGAGTTTGGTTATCGTTTCTGGGATGACCAAAACCGCAAGATTATAAGGAGCATAGACATCATATTCAATGAAGAAATGATGTACAAAGATAGGTTCAACATGAAGTTAGAAAAATCCAAGCATTGAAGTGAAGAAGCAAGAGGTAGTTCCTTTGAAAGACTTCCCAATTAATGACATGCAAGACAATAACCAAGAAGATCAAGATAATATAGCTTAAGAAGTTGAACCACAAACACCCGTGTTTGAACCTAGAAGATCTTCCAAGACTATAAGACCACCATAGAGGTATTCCCCTTCTTTGCACTATATTTTATTAACTGATGGTGGTGAACCAGAGTGTTACGAGGAAGTAATGCAAGTTGATGACTCAATCAAGTGGGAGCTAGTTATGAAGGATGAGATGGACTCATTATTAACAAATCAAACCTGACAGTTGACAAAGTTACCACAAAGGAAGAAGGCATTGCAAAACAAATGGGTTTATTGGATGAAAGATAAACATGATGGCAGCAAATGATATAAAGCAAGACTGGTCGTGAAAGGATTTCAACAAAAAGAAGGCATTGACTACACTGAAATTTTCTCTCCAATTGTCAAGTTGATTACAATAAGAACAGTACTTGGGTTAGTGGCAAAAGAAGACCTTCATCTTGAGCAGTTAGATGTAAAGACGGTGTTTCTTTATGGAGAACTAGATGAAGAAATTTATATGCAGCAGCCACAGGATTTTAAAGTACAAGGAAATGAGAGAATGGTGTGTAAACTTCAAAAGAGTCTATATGGGCTAAAACAAGCGCCTAGACAGTGGTACAAGAAGTTTGATGGGTTCATGTGTAGTAACGGTTTCCTAAGATGCCAAGCAGACCATTGTTGTTATTTCAAGAAACTTGGTAACTCCTATATCATCCTATTATTTTATGTAGATGATATGTTGATTGCAGGAGCTTGTGAACAGGAAATAGACGAGTTAAAAAGGCAATTGTCAAAGGAGTTTGCTATGAAGGATTTGGGAGCTACAAAACAAATCCTTGATATGAGGATTACCAGACACAGAGTCAAAGGTTTCTTGAAGCTGTCACTAGAGGTGGAACTTTTGGGCCGGGTTAGGCGGGTCAACCTTAACCCGGTAGCAACCCCCGGGCGGGCCGGGTTGCACAATGGCAACCCGCAACCCGATAGATTACTGTTTTGTCTCCTTTGCAAGAGACCCGGCAACCCGCCGGGTTGGCTGTTGCAACCCGGCGGGTTGTAACAGCTAACAATAGCCAACCTGGTGGGTTGGCCGAAAAAAATAATAAAAAATAATAAAAAATTTTATTTTATTTTACAAATTACCCCTTTATCCTTGAAATATAGCCGTTTTATAGCCGTTGGAGGGGTCTTTTTCTTTCCCATTTTTTCCTATAAATTGGCCCTAAACTCTCACATTTTTCTCACAACTCAAATTCTCTCATTCTCTCATATTCTCTAATCTCTAATCTCTCAATTATTCATTTATTAGTTTTTGCAATTTGCTCGTATTTTAATTTTTATTAGTTTTTGCATTTTTTAATTCATATTTCCAATTTCCATATTCCAATTCTCTTTCTTTAATTTTTATTTCTTCTACATCAATTTTTTTTTTCAACTACAATAGATAGATATTTCTCTCCCATCAATTACAATGATGACGGAAACTACTATCCTAGTCCTAGTCCCGCTGATTTTACTAACTCCCATTCTCAGAATCCGATACACCTCAAACGAGGCAATAATTATTGTAATTTCTTATTTTATTTTTTAATAAATGAATAAATTTAATTATTCTTATATTACAATTTTAATGTATTAAAATTGAATTAATATTTGGAATGTTAACCAAAAAAAAAATTTAATTTAATTTAATTATTGATATTTGAAAAGAAATTAACAATTAACTAAAAACAATTACATTTATAAATTGTTAATTATTCATTTGAAAAGTTAATTAAACATTTAAACTTAAATAAAATAAAACAAAACAAAATTAAAAAATAAAAATAAAAAAAAATCAAAAAGCGGGTTAACCCGGCCCAACCCGGTGGGTTAGGGTTGGCGGTCCGGGTTGGGCCAGCCAATTCTCTAATATTGGCGGGCCGGGTTCATCGAGCGGGTCAGGACCAACCCGCCATTTGCAACAACCCGCCGCGGGCCGAGCGGGTTGCTTTTTCACCTCTAACTGTCACAAGAAGAGTATATGAAGAAAGTACTCATACGTTCAACATGGATGGAGCAAAGCCAGTAAGTACTTCTTTGGCTAGTCACTTTAAACTATCCAAAGATTGGTCACCTACAACAGAGCATGAGCAAGACTACATGGCGAAGGTACCCTATGCATCAGTGATTGTTAGTCTTATGTATGCCATGGTATATACAAGGCCAGACATAGCACATGCAGTGGGAGTTGTGAGTAGGTACATGAGCAATCTAGGAAAGCAACATTGGGAAGTAGTCAAATGGATTCTTAAATATTTGAAAGGTACTAAAGATTTAGCATTATGCTTTAGGAAGTCAGACTTAGAGCTACAAGGTTATGTGGATGCTGATATGGCTAGTGACATTGATAACCGCAAGAGTGCCACTGGCTATGTTTTTACATTAGGTGGTACAGTGATCAATTGAGTTTCAAAGTTAAAGAAGATTGTTGCTCTTTCTACTACAGAGGCAGAGTATGTTGCTATGACAGAAGTTAGTAAGGAGCTAATATGGTTACAACGGTTCCTAGAAGAATTGGGTCAGAATTATGAGAGAAGCGTTTTGTATTGAAATAGTCAAAGTGCAATTCACTTGTCAAAGAACCCAGTCTACTATGCTAGGACAAAACACATAAAAGTTCGTTACCAGTTCATACGCTCAGTTTTGGAAGAAGAAGTTATAGCTCTCGAGAAGATTCAAGGGAGTCAAAATCCAGCTGATATGTTTACGAAGGTGATTACCGTTGAGAAACTGAAGTTGTGTACAACTTCAGTTGGACTTCTCGCTTGAAGAAAGAGAAGTTGATGCCCCTGCTGATGGAAGCAAAGAATTGAAGACATGTTGAATTAGTCTCCAAGTGGGAGATTGTGGAGCCAAATTCAATCCAAATTAGAATTGATTTAGGACATGAGTTTTCCTAATTTGTGTTTATATAGAATTATTTTATTTAGTAATACAATTAGAAATATGATTATAATTGTGTTAGGAATTAAAATATAATTTATATTAGGATATGAGATTTAAGTCCTATAAAAAGGAATTAAGTCCTAGAGTTAGAGATCACAAATTGAATAGAAGGCAAAACCATAATTAGAGAGTAAGAGCCACGAAATAAAGTTTAGTGAGTGAGCCAATTTACGAGGCTTCTAAAAGATTCTTGTAATTTTTTTTTCTTTTTCATAGTAAAATTTCGCAACAGCAAAGTAGATGTAGTTCTCGTATAAAGAGTAAACCACTATAAATATTATGTTTGTGTATTGTTATTTTGCATCATTTATTCACACTATTTTTCGCATTCAAGGAGTTAGGATTTGCTAGAATGCTAGAATATAATTCAATCCCCAACATCTTGAAATCTTTTTCATTCCTAGAAGTCTTAAAACATTTATGATAATCCCCAACATAGTAAAATTAACTGTCATATTTGCAGTGCCCGAAACCTTTCGGCTGTAATTTAATTATGATAATCTAGGTCGTAAGTACTAAGTACACCTTAATAATAGGCTATTGCAACGACGTACAGCTTGTTAAAAGACTTCAATGATACGAGTAGCGTAGCCTTAAAACCTGTTATTATTCCTTAGCTTTTCCACTTCCAGATACTGTTATTTTCTCTGGCAGTGCACACGGGAATCACTTTATCCAGTGAATTGTCTCTTTCTCTGCCGCTCAAATATATATGCAAAAATTAAAGGTGCTTGAATTCATGAAACATAAGGCTAAATGTTTATCATGATTATGAGTATAGTTAATTTGTACTCAAACAAAATGCAGAAGTTTCAAAGTCCCTTCACTAATTTGTAGAGGAAAAACGGAGTAACAGATATCGACCACTAATAAGCAATCAGGAAATTAAAAAGAAGTAGAATAATATTAGAAAGAAACCGGCAGCTTATTTGATTGATAACGCTGAAAGAGAATAAAGAAGAAGCTGAAATATAAAGACAAAATTCTTACCTGTCTCCAACCAGTCGGTGCATCCGATAAATTAGGTCTTCTTCTTGTTCATTCATCTTTATGAATACCCACTCAGTACTGCTAACTTCTGCAACAAAGAAAAAAAAAAACACAGCCTTTTAGAACAGTATATTTAGTACCAAGGAATAGAATCCCTTACAGAAACAAATGAATAAAGGCAACAAAAAACAAGACACGGGAAGAAAATTCAAAACCTTCAGACTTTTCACACATGGTCCTGGCTTGCTTCTGAGGACTCTTACGCAATCACAAATAGAGAACCAATCAATCTTTTGTTTTGAGCGTGTCACAGAAGATAATTAATTTGATTAAATAGCAGCCACCATATTGTAATTAACAATTAGTGAAAGAGAGACTTTAGAAGTGATAAAAAGGATAAGTTTGGTTGCAGAAGTAAAGTACTACTACAGAATTGGAAGTGACATGGTTTTACTTATTTATAGATGGTGTGATAGGTGAGTATACAAATAGAATACGAGCGTGAAAAAAATATGGAATGACTGGTGCAACTGATCTGCTCTGCCTCATAACTTTCTTTTGACTTGTAGTTAGCCTTAAGTCTGTTGACAGTTGACACTCGCTCCTAGGATCTGAATACTGAATACAACATATGCTGCATATACGTACAAGAATTAATTACATTTATACATCAGATAGAATTAATAATTCCCTCTGTACATTGAGGATACTGAACTTGAAAACGTTAAAAACATAAATAAGTCAATACTAAAAGCACAGTGGGGTGGCCTCTTATCCCATTCACTAACCTCTAGTAGAAAAGTGACAAGACGTAACAGGTCTATAAACCAAAATTTATTTGTCCGTATTCCTGGCTGTAGAGAAAGAGACTAGTGCATTTTCTTTCGGAGTAACATTTATCAGGTTTTCAATGCGCCAATGACAAATTTCTTGTAAATTTAATAATGGACGCTTTATTTATTGACTGGGAATAAACGCTTTGCCGACCTATACCGCAAAAAGCAGATTCGTAGGCCGACTGATGTGACGAAACATATAAAAATGTCCTCGGCGGCTATCTGGGTACACAAAGTCATGGACTGGAACAGACTCAATGCTACTGCAAAACCCTTTACTACTCAGCCTGCAATAGCCTAACCCAAATTCAGAATCCAAACATCGGAATGTCCAATGGCAATGGCCTAACCCAGACTCACTCCATGACCGAAACAAAGCCTAAGAATATGGCCTAATCCAGCTATTTGTCTCGACCAAAATAGGCCCACGGCTATGGCTTAACAGATTAGTCTCAATGCATTGAAGGTAAATTACACTTATTAATCTATTATCTCAATAGATTCATTTCAATAGGTTTATATCTACAACTTTATCATTCTTCTATCTCCAATTTCGTTTTGGACGCACAGACTAGCAGTAAATTCAGGGATTGCAAGGAGAAATTAATTGCTTCAAATCGAACCGCATTACATCAATTCTTATTGCTAATCAAAAGAACAAACTTTATGATTATGAAATGATCTTTTGGCAATTATCTGGTTTAAAACAAAGATTTTAGATGTATTACCGCATGAAATTCCTTAAATTTTATTTGACTCAAAACCGCAGAATATTCTAACAGTTTATGAGCAGTGACTGACGAGAGAGGCACCCTTTTTTTTATCTGCTGGCAGAGTATATATAGAGCCAATTAAGTCTCCATGCCAAAGGTAATAAAATTTTATCCACTGGAGAAGATAGAGAAGCAAATGGTATGTTTATTACTGCATATCTCAGTAGCGGAGGCTTTAGCTAATGAGATATAGAAGCTATAAAATGTAATTTAGTACATGCATAAGCTCTTACACAGGCGACAAGACATTTCACATCTATAAACCAGTTAGAAACACAAACCTGTATGCATGGTCCATGGAAGTCATTTGCTTTTCTATTTTCTTAACTAAAGAACCAACTTTCATTCCCACTATACGTTTTCAATGCCCCAATCACTAATTTCTTAGGCTGAAAATCGAAGAAGGGTGTCCCTTACTCGCTTTCATATAATTTTAGCAGAAGAAAATGTGTAGAATTTATTTTTCAAGTAATTGTTATAATAAAGATAGATGCTTTTTCATTTTTTTTTTCTAGAGCGGGGGAATAAGGTGCTGTGTTTCGACCCATACTGCAAAAGGAGATTCTAAGATTGATTTGATGTGATAAAACATTTAAAAGAGAAAACTCCTACTTACTCCATGCCTATATATTTGCTCCAACACTGACTTCTAGCACCAGGCAAGCACAAACTAGCCTCTAGAGATCTCATTAGAAGCTGTCTTGTGCCTCAATTAACCTTCGTCATGGCCTCAGCTCAGTGCTACAAACCAATTGAGCAATCATGCAACCAAGGACACCATTCAAGCTCATTGGACCAGAAAGCGTCCGGGGTGGCTAGCTGGGCGTTCAAGTCGTCCAGTGAAACCAACAATCACGCAACTCACGGCACACACACTCAAACTCAATGCTATGCTAAAACCCAGGCCAACTGGACAGACCAGGGAATGGCCAAAACCCAGACTCCTCACTGCTATAGCCAAACCCAAATTCACAATTCAAACCAGGTGTCCCACGGCCATGGCGGCTATGGCCATGGCCATGGCCTAACACACACTCACTCCGTGGACCAAAACAAGGTCCATGGCTGTGGCCAAACCCAGACAATGTGCACTGACCAAAACAAGGCCCATGGCTACTGCCAGACTCAGACTCAGACTCAGACTCATGCAACCAATGGCATGGCAACATGCCAAGGAAGGAGCAAGAAGAGGGGTGAGCAGAAGAAGAGAGGTATGTTCCAGAGGATCAAGGAGGGCATTGCTGGTGATAGTAGCAGCAGCGAGAGCGACAGCGATGATGAAAACTGTGGAAAAAGAAAGGCAAGTGTTAAGTTTCTTTGAGCTATGCAAAATAGTTAACTGACTTTGTAATGCGATGACTGTATTTTCATTTTAGAGTTCTAACTTTTCAGTTTGTGTGTTGTGCTGTGCAGAACTAAGTGTATGAGCAGTTCTGGGATATCAAATCAAATGAAACTTCCTCCCATGAACTCTATCTATCAAATAATTTAGTATGAAGAAATAAATATGTACCCATGACCATGAGATATGGCTATTATTAGTGAAAGAAAATTTCACTGATTATAGTGTGTCGCGTCCATCAATGTACTACTACTTATATAATAAATCATCATATTATAGTTGGTGACTAATGAGCACTTGTCTTTTTAAGTATATTTGTGTCTTTGAAGTATAATAATAGCAGTAATTGATATATAAAGCATGAATTTTGGAGGCGATGGACAATCAATATGATGATAATCAAAAAATAGATATGTGTATCCATAATCCAATTATATATTCTGATTTCTGATCAATAAAGAAAACTTCCTATGAAAGACTGTTGAAATTTTTTGGCTCCAAAAACTGCCGCTTCATTAACACTAAAATGAAATAGCATGCAGCACTCAGCAGGATTCTAGAAAAATCGTGTTAGTGAAACCAATCAATGAAGTATTAATATACATTAATATAACACCCTCGAAGTGTACAGTACAAATATTTTGGCCTACTTTCCTCATCACAAGACACTAGAGCAAGAGTTCTTTGCTTTAAGAAAGAGGATTCCCTTGTGAAACAAGCTGTAAAAATTGAAATTATCAAAATGATAAATCAATTATTATCATTCTCAAAAAAGTTAAACAGTAAATTATCATTATTTCTAAAATATTATTCTATATTTTTCAATTTCTTTTGAACCTCATAAATTTGTTAATTTAACTAAACACTCCCAAATATTTTTTTTTAAAATTGCAAAAATACTCCGGCCATCCTCCGACGGTGGTGGTCGGCTGTCCGTATTTAATGGGTGGGTTATGAGTGTTTTTGTTAACTTTTAATAATTTATTATAAGGGTGTTTAGTAAATAAACAAACATAGGAGATATTTTTGTTAATTTCTAAATCTTACGTCGTAATATCTGCCCAATTTAACTTTTTTAAAAAGATTATTCTAAAAATTATCCTGAACATTGGTGTTTTCATCTCTCTCTCTCTCTCTATATATATATATATATGCCCGGTTTCTTCTAGCACTAGGACCTCTCAAGTTCCAGAGTACGCACAACAATGCACCGAAAGCGATCAATACAATATATAAGCTTCTTTCACATACTATTTGCGCAGAAAGTTATTATATGTGCGGAAAGCTTCTTTCCAGGGATGCCATTCATCCTCAGCTTAGAGTCATTTGGAACCACTCTGATTAATTGGTCTTGCTTGTTCTAAGTCTGTGCGTTCTAATCAAATGCCTGTGCCCATTTTTCTTTTCTGTTTGGTTTGAGTCTGTGAACTCCGTTAGGACACTTGAGCCCATTTTCCTCCTTTGTTTGGAGCCTGTGTGCTCCTTTTTGGACGATTATTTCCATCCTTTTGTTTAAAAAGATGGACACATCTGTTATAGTCTTCTTTAAACCTCTTATGAGGTATGCCCTTAGTTTTTTGTATTGTTTTTCTTCTTTTATGAAATTTCCCTTTTCCAAAAAAAAAAAAGTTATTATAAACAAGACTCATTATTCGGAAACTGGCGATATTGATAACATTAGAAAATACAAATATTTTTGCAGTGGATTCTTAGAGTAATACCTATAGCTGGTAGTTACCCTTTTCATGCATGCATCACTACTCCATCCATTTATCATCTAAACAATCTATTTCTTAACCAATTAACTTATATAACGAAGTCCCTGGTGGAAATTAAAATTCACAACTTCAATGTTAGCTATATGAATTTGTTACTTCTAGTGACTACTTTTGTTGTCAAAGACTCAAAATAAAGTCAGTTCTAGTGACTCTTATATGCAATTACCACTCACGTAGTTAAAACGATAGCACTGCATGGGGTAGATTAATTCTTCATGACATGACAGTTCGAGAGAAGTCATAATTCAATAAAGTGGAACAACTAAAACAGCCGCGTCGAACTTAATATGTCTGATTCGCCTTGTTCAAGGACTATATTCTTTCTTTTTCTCGCACGGATTCTCTTTATGTGACAGAAAGCTTGAGTGTGTTTTTGTGCCCACTAATGAAAAATATATGAACGAGCAATAATATATATCAGAGAATACAAATTTACGCAACATATATTGGAATATGACCATTATGGAATTTATTCCGATAAGAAGGTGCGTGCATTATTATATTTTCCAATGCCCAAATTATTTTTTGGCACGTCTAGAAAAAGAAGATTCCGTTTGTGATGGTACCAATATGGATTTCAACTTGCTGTCTAGAACTCTCTCCATGCCTATATTTTAGCATCTAACACTCCTCAGTTGAAGTCCAACCAAGCCTCGCAGAGAAGCCAAGAGAGAAATAACTCAATCTAGCTAGCAAGCTTCAATCCATGGCCTCGTTGCAATGCACCAAACCGGCTGAGATTATAACCTGCCACCAAGAAAAGAATCATGGGCATCAAGCAAGCCACGGCCTAATCCACCGCCATGACCATCATGAAAAGGCCAAAACGAAGACTCATTGCGCTGGCCAAACCCAAACCCATGGCCACCACTCCGGCCATGAAAAGGCAAAGGGTCATTGCGTAGGCCAAACCCATGGGCACCATGTTGAGCACCATTGAAAGAGTGAAACGAAAATGAAGGACAAGAAGGAACACAAACAGAAGAAGGAACACAAACAGAAGAAGTCTCATGAACACAAGAAGGAGAAGAGTCCGCATAAGAAGAACAAGGATGGAAAATCAGGCCACAGCAGCGACAGCAGCAGTGACAGCGAGAGCGAAAATGATGGTTGTGGAAAAAAGAAGGCAAGTGTTAACAATTGAACATGTTATTAAGTAACTCAAATATTGACATATTGAATTTGTGCTTTGAGTTCTTGCTGAGAGCAAATTATATATCGATCAATTCTATTTCCTGGAATTAAACTTCTTATTTGTTTTTGCAGATGTGAGTGGAGCATATTGATGTCTCGCAAGGATATCCAATCTCACAATAAATAAATGAAGATCAAGACTCATGTTTATTACCAGTGAAGACTTATAGCTTCACTTATGGTCTGTGTCTGTCCTACTATTAATAAATGTAAAGAATAAACGTTATATAATATACGTTTACTGAATAAATATATCTGGTGATGATAAGCAAATCCTGCTATGTTTAAATATCCTTCTTCACTTATTTACCATTTCGCGGCTTATAGGATAATTCTATAAAGATGAAGTAGAAGATAATTTCAATATGAACATTATCCATGTAAAGATACATGGAATTTTTCAGTGGAAAAGCAGAGTATAAGGGCTACCACATATTTTACATTACTTGACGAAATCCAAAATGCAATAGTAATTGAGGGGAAGGATTTCCCACTTCATGTCAATCATATCGGCTTCAAAACTGACTCAAGTAGCAAGCAACTACAAAGAGCCTTAGGTAAGTCGTAAGAACCCCCTTGCCTCTACAACGATGCCTAGTTACAATATCACAAGCCCTAAACGAAATGGCACAGCCCTTGATAGTAAATACAAAAACTCCTATGCAGCTAGTGTGTCAACTTTCTGCAAGACACTTGGAAACAAATGATGCAATGGCCTGAACGGCAAGATCTTCAACTTCAACTTGTGTTGATGCCATAGTTTGCAAGTGTTTCTTACCAATCTTGAAGGAGTGATCACCACCATCAATCACATGCAACTCATTCATAGACTTCATCTTTTTTCGAACATCTTCAAGCTTCTCCAAGGGACAGAACCCATCTTTGCTACCCTGCATCAAGAAGGTAGGAGTCGAAACACAGTACAAGCAAATGCAATGATGAATGAAAACAAGCTAAAACAAACAGAAGTAATTTGTTAAAAACTAGATCACAATATAATTAGATGCTGCGATAAGCACAAAATGAACCCTGTTTATAAAGGAACCAAACAGGGATATAAGAAGCAAAAACTGTTTTATTGAAAAACAACTGAAATTAACTGCGTTAATGAGACCTAAGATCAGATAGTTTAAAGAAAAATCACCAATTCTTCAAAACTCATTGAATGTTTGTGGTTTGAAAATAAGATCACATATGCATTTGGAGATAAACTGCTAATTTTTATTCATAAGTATCTTACAATGAAGTCAGAAAGAATACCTGAACAAACATTACAGGTATGGTAAGTTGCAACAATGTTTCATCTCGCATTACCCCGTTCATGCCCTGAAATAATAAAAAACTGAATTTAACAAATATCTCTACTGGGCTTGCATGATTTCCCTTTTCAGTTATGGTACAGCTTTTAAAATAAATCATTCATGAGTCATGCAATCCATAAAAGCTCAAGAACAGATGTCTTCACTGCAAATACTAAATGGAAAAAGTTTTAGAATCATAAAAAAATGGAGTCTCAATGTTATCTGCAAAAAGTCAAGTCAAAGGGGAAATAATTAAGGATAATAACCGCTGAGACTTTGTAGGTTTTAATTTATTTTTATTGTGTTTCAGAAGCAATTGAGAGAAGACAGGCAGCAAAAATTTAAGGGTCACCAGAACCCCAAATTATTTAAATCATGATAGCATTAAAGCTGTTCTCATCGATGCATATTGGATAAACTTCTTTCGGTCCACTAATGTTTTACATACAAGTAAGACTTTTTTATAAGTAAACTATTTAACACAGTAAATTAGCATGAGATCTTTGGTACAGTTAACAGAGTTCAGAAGTTGCAAAGTGATACTTGTGTCAGGAATGCTAAAGAACGCCTAAATAATTTTTATGGTTATTTGATTAAAAGGATTTTACAAGAAAGGGAAAGTAGACGTGTAAAAGAAATAGCATCTTCATAAATCTTACCATAAATGTAAGGAAAACAATTCACATTGACAATACCATTTCATCCAACAATTAGAAGAATTGTGCATTTCATAATCTTACATTACAATTGAGCCAAATTATGTTATAATCTGAAATAACATGGTTTAATAACTAAGAATGAAGCAGCAGTATACACGACATAATAAAGCTAAATTTTTCATAAACTTGTAGAATGTCTTTCATATCTCCATATTCCCACCCTCTCCCATCTTAAATAATACAGCTAATTCATTTCAGCAAGCTTTATGCTTCTGATTATGGCTTATGAGAATTTACTACACCATTACATCTTTATAAGATGCATAATGTGAATAATAGATAGTATGAGCATAGTCTAATACTTATGGAACTAGAGGAAGAATTTATCACCAAAGAATGTATCTTCGAGATGCAATATAATAATAGCAAACCTTAAGAGGGTATCCCAGGCAAACTACAGCAGAAGCATCAATGCCTTCCTCGCCAGCAACCATGCAACTGACCCTACAAAAAGATATGATTGGAAAATAAAAACGAATAAGCACCAAAACATGTAATTTATGAATTACATAATGTACTGACTAATTCAGTTTACCACTCTACATATATGCTCATTTTTGTAGCAGAACTTCGTCATAAAGACAAGCAAAAGCAAACACAAGTAAATTTATAAGAATTTCAACCAGCCCTCAATATAATAAAAGTGTACTTATGGCATGATTTTCTCATACTTACAAACATAAAAGTAATCTCATAAAGACTCCTTATTATTAGCATTTCAAACTTGCATATAAATACTTTTACACTGTAAATTGTATATACCTCGAACCCATGGATTTTCCCGCCAAAATTAGAGGATGGCCAGGGAATTTAGCAACAGTCTTTTTGACAAAATCTGCGTGAAACTCAACCAATTTTTCTGCCTTTGGAGGAGCCTTTCGTTTTCCACCAGATATGTCTGCCGCGAGTCAAACTCGATTTAGCATAAACTGTAATCAACTAAAAAGAGAACCAAGAAATCGAACTTACAAGGATAGTCAAATGTGACTACTTCTGCAGCATTCAATGCCTTTCCCAACATATCCTTCCATCTGCAAACAGTTTATAAATTTTAAAAATAAGCAGGAATCAAAATTTAATTTAAAAGGAAAATTAAATGGATAAGGGGAAAGGAGAATACTTGATCATCCAATCAGAAGAGGAAGGAGCACCAGCGCCATGAGCAAATACCACCACAGGTGATGACGTGTCATCATCAACACCTTCGTTCTTTCGCCTTCGCTTTGAAGGAGGTGAGGAAGCCATTTCGATTCTTCCAAAAATCAGCCTGAATTTTTTTTTTAAATGAATTATGGGAACCCTAAAGTAAATAAATAAACCCACTAACTAGTTTTGGCGCCATTAACAAACATTGAACTTCGTGCTCATGCCACGTGCTTTCTACTTCTCGAGCTCGCCGACCCACGAGCCCAAGGGAGAAGCACAGTGAGCCACAGCCCAATCAATACAAGACCGGGCCCAAAGTTACCAAATCGGAGTCCATCTAAGACTGATTAACATTGACAACAGAACCAACTGGCATGTTCGCGCGGGGCTATTTCGTTTGACTAAGGAAGGACTGTGTTATGCATGAAGAAGTAGAGCTGATGCCAAGCTTTGTCAGCATGGGCAGTCAGAACTTAGGTAAGTTTTGTAGTTATTCAAATGCAGTCACGTTGCATGCTGACGCAAGCGGCGTGCTCCTGCCAGTGTAGTGGGTATGAGCCAGAGTGGCGAAATGCTGAAAACGTTCCACGTGTCCAATCCCTGCACAAGTTGAGGAAATCACTCGAGCAGGTGAGTAACAGGACACAAAGAAGGATTTGCAAGGCAATCTGATCCACTCGCAGATTCAATAATCATTACCTCAATTCAACCCACTATAAATAGAGGGCTCCTCTCTCGTTTGTGGGATTAGTTAATTTTTCTCTGAAATAGCATACATTCTCTCTCTCTCTCTCTCTCGTGTATTCACTTGTATTCTCTAAGCTATAAATCAGCTCGTTGAACGCGATCTGATCTCATATATTAATATAATACCAGTGGACGTAGGATTTGCTTATTTAAGCATCCGAACCACTTTAAACATTGTTCTTCACCCTTTAATCAAATACCCCCCATATACACGTGTGTCTTCTGAGTCAGCTTAGCATTTCCCATGTGTGATTAGTTGGTGTCAAAATCAAGCATCAACAGTTTGGCACTAGAAGGAGAGCCCTGATTTAGTACTTGTTCTTCATCATGAGAATCTCTTACTAATTGGTCCCACAACAACAAATGGCTCGCCGATTTGAATCTGAGCTAACCAATCATGGTGATGAGAAGATCCCCCATGTACAAGAGGACACTTCTCCCGAGGTGCCCTCAGTCCCGCAAAATACCATGGGGGATATCCCTTCAAGCTCGCGGCTTGACCCAGCCGTCATGAGCTACTTGGAGAGGTTCAACAATACTCTCCAAACGGTCATCTAAAGGCTGGACCGGTTGGATCGGGTCGTGCCACCCGAATCAAATAAGGCGGTGCCACCGCTAAAAAGGTCTGCAGGTCACATGAAGGCGCAGAAAAGGGCAATAGCCCATGCCATGCGCACTACAGTGCGTCAAGGAAAGGGAAAGTAAGTGGCGAACAGTGGGCCTAGAGGCTCCGAGGGGCTAGCGAACACCAACCGTGCCCCGGGTAGAATACTCGTGGCGCAAAGACTCGGTGACATGTCGTGGCCCGAGCTGTCCGATGCCACGTCGCACTAGCACTCCCACAAAAGTACAAGGTGGGGAGATTCCCATTATCGCCAAAATGACGATTTCGATCGTCGTCGCGTCAGAAGTTCCCATCTTCTGCAGGTCGGTTCGCACCACCGCGGAAGTCAGGAAGGTTCCCTGGACCATTCAGTGCCATCACACGACTCTAGCCAGCGTGTGTCAAGAGTTGCCGAGACTATCGACCGAGGCGAGGAGGAATCCGACCTACAGTCTTTCCTCAACCGCAACCGTGAGGATGGAAGCCGCATTGGGAAAAGCGATCCCCAAATGGCTCCGCCGCCTCAGATTGAGGAACTACAGCGGGCCTGGAGCAGTTAAAGGCTCAGCGAAATGAGCAAGGGCAGGTCGCAGAGGCGTCTCCCTTTTCTCCGGCAGTGTTAGTCGCCCCTCTCCCGTCAAGATTTAGAATGTCTGACATACGAGCATTCGATGAGAATTCTGATCCGCATGGTCACCTATACGAGTTCAACGACCTCATGGAACTCCACCAAGTCTTTGACTTGGCAAGATGCCATTGCTTGGCAGTCACTCTGACTTCTCATGCCAAGCGATGTTTCAGGTCGCTTCTAGTAAGATCAGTCAGCTCGTGGCCTCAGATGAGCTCGACATTTCTAAGACACTTCCAGGCGAACAGGAAGTTCTCAATGCCTTTGAGCTATCTCAACAACATAAGGCAAGAGAGGGATGAGCCCTTTCAATCCTATATTGACAGGTTCCATCGGAAGCTCCATAAAATAGCTCACACTCCCGAAGAGTCCGTTCGGACTCTCATCATCGCAGGAGTTCGTCCACAAATAGACCTGTGGAAAGAGCTACAATCTAAGGATCATGTTTCCCTCACCCGATTCTACAGTCTTACAGAAAATACTTTCGCATTGAAAACTCCGTGGCAACGCTTAACTGCCACGACCCCGATCCTTCAGGAAGCCTGGTCGGGGGGAAAATAGGAGGGCTGATCACAGATGGGCTAATGACGATCAGCGAAAAGGAAAGAAGCAACGATATAAGCCCAAGAAATCTTACGCTCCGATTCCTCATCGCAATCGATACAAGAGTCAATACACCCCTCTGAATGCATTGGTCTCGGCTATTCTTGATAAGTCAGAAAACGCCGGCCTGCTTGGGGAGCTTGAGCCCATGAAAGGTTCCCCTTCAGCCAGAAATAGTAAAAAGTATTGTCGCTATCATCGGGACAATGGGCATCACACCGATGAGTGGTGGGCACTCAAGCAAGCAATTGAGGAGCTCATCAAGCAGGGGTACTTCAAAGAGTATGTTGATGACTCTACTCCTATGCAGGAGAAAAATCAGGAGGAACCGGGTAAGAAGCGTCGTGGTCGCAAGGGTATCTGCAGCGTAGAGATAATCTTTGGGGGACCACACCTTGGAGGAAATTCACGAGGTGCCCAAGAGAGGTATGCTCGCACAGCCCATCATGACCCCATCCGTGTAATGAACACAACGCCTTGACCGTCAAAGGTTCGTAGGGAGGAGGAAATCACCTTCTCCGAGAAAGACGTAGTCCGATTGCATCATCCCCATGACGATGCTCTAGTCATCACGCCCCAGATAGGGCGTTGCGACATCCACAAAATATTGGTGGATAACAGAAGCGCTATGAACATCCTGTTCTAGCAAGCTTTCAAAAGAATGAAACTAGATGAGGCCGACCTGAAGCCTGCCTCTATCCCTCTATATGGTTTCACCGGGGATCATTTGATCCCCAAAGGGACAATCTCACCCCCAGTCATATTGGGTGACTACGACTAGGTGACCAAGATCATCGAGTTCTTAGTAGTGGACTGCCCATCCGCTTTCAATGGCATGCTAGGGCGACCTCTACTGAGAAACTTCAAAGCAGTCACCTCGATTTACCATCTTAAGATGAAGTTCCCCACCCCGACGGGGATAGGGGAAGTAAGCAGATCTCAGCGCGCGTCTCGCGACTGCTATGTAAGGGCAGTGTTGATGGCATGCAAGGAAAAAGACTCTCCGTATGGCATTCCCAAACAGGCAATGACGATCAGCCGGATCAAACCACAGCTTGGTCCAGCGAAGGATAACTTGGACCCTCGTATCCAAGAATGCCCCTCTAGTGTGCCGATTGAGGATTTATCTGAAGTGTCAGTCGACCAGAGTGAGTTGAGTCAAGTGTTGAGGATTGTAAGCAATCTCAACCTCAGCTCGCCAGCGACCTGACCTGTTTCCTTAGAGAAAACATCGATGTGTTTGCATGGTCGGGATCAGCCCGAATATCATTTGCCATGCTCTAAATATCGATAATGAAGCCAAGCCGGTCCGCCAGAAGAGAAGAGCAATGGATCCGGAGCGATATGCTGCCTTGAAAATTGAGGTAGATAACCTCCTTCAAAATGGATCCATCCGGAAGGCGCTCCACCCGAGCTGGGTTGCTAACCTAGTTCTGGTAAAGAAGCCCAACGGCAAATGGCGGTCATGTGTCAACTTCACTGACCTCAACAAAGCATGTCCAAGACAGCTTCCCTTTGCCAAGGATTGACCAGCTCGTTGATGCCACCTCTGGGCACGAGTTGCTGAGTTTTTTGGAAGCTTACTCAGGATACGATCAGATTCTGATGTACGCATCGGATGAAGAGCATACCTCATTTGTTACAGATCGGGCTGTATTGCTGCGAGGTTATGTCTTTCGGCCTAAAATGTTAGAGCTACCTACCAGCAATTGGTTAACCGGATATTTTCCAAGCAGATCGGAAAGTCAATGGAAGTCTATGTTGATGACATGCTGGTCAAATCGCACGTCGCTTCAGATCATATAGCACATCTCGCTGATATGTTCAGCATTCTCCGAAAGTATAGAATGAAGCTCAATTCTCTCAAATGCTCATTCAGAGTATCTTCAGTAAAATTTCTAGGGTACATGATTAACCAGAGGGAAATAGTGATCAACCCCGATAAAATCCAAACTCCCCTCGACATGAAAAGCCCGACCAACCGAAAACAGGTTCAAAGTCTCAATGGACGAATAGCGGCACTCAGTCGCTTCATATCGAGGGCAACAGATCGTTGCTTGTCATTCTTCAATATACTTCGGGCCAATAAGAAGTTTGAGTAGACTCCTGAATGTGAGTAAGCATTCCAAAGCATTAAAGAGTACCTCGGAAAGCCGCCTCTTCTATCCAAGCCTCTCCCGCAAGAAATTCTCCTTCTGTATCTGTTCGTCTCTCAGTATGCGGTCAGTGCAGCTCTAATCCAAGAGGAGGATAGGGTCCAATGGCCGATATATTACGCGAGCAAGCTTTTGCTAGATGTCGAGATACGGTATCTAGAGATGGAGAGATTAGCTTATGCATTGCTGATCGCCTCTAGAAAGTTGCAACCTTACTTCCACGCCCACACAATCCATGTATTGACTAACTACCCGCTCAAGCAAGTCGTCCAGAAGTCAGAGGCATCAGGTAAATTGCTCAAGTGGGCCATAGAACTAAGTCAGTTCGATCTGAAATACAGACCAAAAGCAACCATCAAATGGCAGGTTGTTGTCGATTTCATCTCAGAATTCTCATATCATCCAATGAAGGAATCCGAGCAACAAGCCAACGAAGTCACCCAGGAAACTGTTTAGAACCTATCGACCTAGAGCCTTTATGTCGATGGGTCATCGAGCAGGAAAAGGGTCAGGGCAGGTCTTCTCCTCCTAAGTCTCGAAAGGACTCTCATTCATGACATACTCCGTTTCAGGTTCAAAGCGACCAATAATGAAGCCGAGTATGAAGCTCTGCTCGCTGGATTATGGTTGGCAAGAGAAATAGGATCAACCGCGATTAGCATCCATGCTGGTTGTCAACCAAATTTTGGGAGAGTATCAGGCCAAAGAAGAAAACATGATCGACTATTTGAAGAAAGCTAATACTGCACTCGAGTTATTTAAGCACTTCACAATCACGTAGATCCCTAGAGACAACAATTCTGTTGTGGATGCCTTGGCAAAGATAGTCTCATCGCTGGACTCGAACGCGCCAGAGAGCATTCCTGTTCGGTTCATAGAGGCCTCCACTATCAGTTTGCCAAACAGGCCGTGAATGTAACCGAGTTAGTCTCCTAGATAAACCCTATCACTCAGTATCTCCAAGATGGGACCTTGCCCAACGACAAGGTTGAGGCAAGAACCCTACGAACCAGAATTGCTCGTTACACATTTATAGGAGATCAGCTATACAAGCGAGGGTTTAGCGCCCCTCTTCTCTGATGTGTAACCGATGAAAAAACAGACTACATCATGAGGGAGATACATGAAGGAATTTATGGTAATCACACGGCCGCATGATCCCTCGCCAATAAGGTTGTTTGTCAAGGGTATTATTGGCCCCTAATTCAAGAAGACACCTACAACTTTGTTAAAACGTGTGAGAAGTGCCAGCGGTTCGCGAACATACCACGAGCTCCTTCCCACTAGCTGATAACCATGTCCAGCCACTGGCCATTCTCCATGTGGGGAATCGATCTCATCGGACCCATGCTAGTTGGTAAAGGGGGAGTCAAATATGCGGTGGTTGCGGTAGACTACTTTACCAAGTAGGTCGAAGTAAAGCCATTAGTCGTGATCACCACCAAAAAGCTCAAGGACTTCGTCTTCAAAAATATTGTGTATCGCTACGGGATTCCTCATACCCTCATCTCTGATAATGGGAAGCAGTTCGATAACGAGGAATTCAAGCAGTTTTGCGACGAGCTGGGTATCCATAAGAAATTTGCCTCAGTCGCAAGACCGTAAGTAAATGGTCAGGTTAAAGCTGTCAACAAAACCATCAAGCACACTCTAAAGGTCAAACTTGGCGCAGCCAAGGGAAATTGGTTTGATGACCTCCCTGAAGTCCTATGGGCATACAAGACAACTCCGAGAACCTTTACCTCAGAAACACCCTTCTCGCTAGCATATGACTACGAAGCAATGATCCCTGTGGAGGTAGGAACTAGTTCACTTCGGAGAGACTTGTTCAACGAAGCAAACAATGAAGCGCTCATGCACGCAAGTCTAGATTTAGTCGAAGAGCATCGCAGCAAGGCTCAGCTAAGAATGGTAACCTATCAGCAGCGCGCGAAAAGGTTCTTTGACTCTAAGGTTAGAAAAAGAGACTTCGAGGTCGACGACCTCGTTCTGAAGGAAGTCCTTATCGGTATGAGACAACTGAGTGCGAGAGTATCGGGGCTGAATTGGGAAGGCCCGTATCGCTTCGCCAAAGTTATAAGACCGGAGACTTATCATCTCAAAAGGCTAAACGGTTCCAAAGTACCACGAGCGTGGAATACTGAGCATCTCTGACTATATTATCAGTAATTCTGAACTCATTTTTCCTTGTAAAGATTTTTACTTTTCTCAAGCTTTGTAAATAATATAAGTTATTTTGTAATCACTTTTTCTACATGTATACAATTCTGTTCGCATAGATATTATTGTTAGTATATATTAATGTATACCTTAGAAACCATTCGTGTTGTCGGTTTCAGAGCATTTTGTCTTGTATCTATATATATCATAAATAATGGAAGAAAGAGTTCTTCAATTCATATAAATAAATTGCTTCCTTTATTCAGTTATGCATTTAAAATAAAGTATGTATATGAATTGTCCAGATGATTCATTTAATCGGTAAATGAATTATTGAAAAGGGTTCCCTACGGAAGCAATATAATTTGGGCAACTATATTTCACGGTAGGCATATCGGATGCTTCTGAAAGATATCATGAGTTGATATAAATACGGATAACGATGATAATCATGTCACTGGGGCATTGGTATGGATTAACGGTTGGTGAACTATTTTTTGAATGTGACCGAATAACGACAAATCACTTGGAAAAGCATGTAGTCAATGATTTATCGTTTGGTTATATCAGTGCACGATGTAGTCCTTTGACCTGAGACATTGTAGTCGGATCCGATATGGATGCGTATGGTTCATACGGTGTATAAGTACGAGACTAATCATGTTTCGTACAATAAAGCCTATTTGGTCATGCGTTGTTCATATGCGGAAACGAACGATGGTCAAGAGGGGATCCATTGACTCGGAAATATAGGATCGGGAGTACCGCTGACTCCATCCGGATTCGAGTTCCTAGACGAACATCGATAAATGTCGGAAAACTGAATCTCTGGCCAGAGTCTATTATTAGTCATACAAAAGTAAGTTTGTGATGACAAGTTCCGGACATATTGATCGACAATTCGGTAGAAGATCGAGTTTAGGATTTTGACGTTCCATGAATCCATACTCGATTAGGATATCTCAATGGAGGGACTTTACCTGCATGGTACGTATGATCTGAAATGGGTTCGATGAAGTATTTCTTCATCGTGGTTTAGGGACTATGGCACATTGCTAGATGTTTACCATAGTCGTTGGGCCTCCGGACAGGTTTCCGGATTCATCCAGAACCGGCTCACGGCTAATCCACGGTGGACCTACATGGTCACACCAATAGCCTTGGGAAGTTAGAGAAGGATGAGAGAGAGAAATGATTATCCGAAGAGGGCTAGCACCTTCCGAGGGTAATAACGGGATTTCTATAGTAATAGTTACATAGAAAATTTTTTGTGACATTTTAAGGGTTAAAATGGTCAAGCAATAATTAATTATATTTAATTATTATATCTTAAAGTGTTAAGATTAATGAGATGAACAAAAATAACCTTTTAATAGTTAAAGGGTAAAAAGGGTAAATTTATGGGTTGCTAATGCAACCTAGCTTAGTTTACATGGGCCCTTGAATAATATTAATTATTCAAAGGGTGGCATAATAAATTCGTGGGGTCCCTTTATAAAATAAGATTTTATTGGGCTTGGAAGTGAAAAATAAATAATTACAAAATTGCCCAAGTATATATAAATGCAAAAGGTTGCATTTTAGATTATTCTTCATTTTGTTCACTCAAAAACAAACTAAAACTCTCTCTCAAACCCACGGCCACTCTCTAATCTCTCAAGGTGGTGTTAAAGTGTGGAGGTTTCATCCTTTTGAAGCTAATCTTCATCAATCCAAAGCAAATGAGTAGGTATAATCTCTTTTCAAGCTTTGTATGAAAAAACCTTTTTTTTTTAATCCATCCTTTCATGCTTTCTTCTCCATTTCCACCACTCTTCATGCATGCATGCTGGTCTTTCAATTATTTGTACAAATGCTATTGTAAGCAGTTAGAATGCAACCTCATGTGTAACGTTTGTGAGGTACGAAAAATTATAAGTACTCATAAAAAATTTAGAAAGTGATGTCTTTATTTATTATAAAAAGTACAAAAAAGAGAGCATAGGAAGGGCTGTACAAAAGCAAAGGCAATCATTGGCCTTCATCCCCAGGTCCCGGAGGCGCGACCTCAGTGTCCCCAGGCTGGTCGCCAACCACCTAGTCGGCTGCGAGCTCCTCTAGGACATACTCTGGATGCTCTTCTGGGTCAGGTCCTCAAGCTGCCTCCTCATCTTCAATCCACGCCAGGGAGGCGAGGATGTCCTGGTATTCGTCCGGGAGGTCGGTCAAATTGATACTAGGATTCTTCGGTCATAGGGCATAGATGGATTGAATTGCCTATTCAACAGCCCTCTTCTCGATCTCCAACTCTTGTCGCCGCATCTCTTCAGTCAGCGAAGCGACGCGACCCTGGTTGAGTTGGAGTTTGGCCTCAAGCCCCCACCTTTGCTTCTCGGTGGTCTCCCACAGCTCCGTCCTTTCCCGCTCTACTCGCAAGGCCCACTCGGAGTTTGTTTGTAGCTCCTTTTCTTTCTTGCCAGCCTCTTTGGTGAGTCTGGCCACTGTCCTTTAGAGCTCTTTTACTTCCTCTCCTCGCTTCTCCAGCTCGACCTTTTGATAGTCCACCGTGCGAAGAGCAACATTCCTTTTAGATAGGTACTGATTCGCCTGAACGGTGGATAAGTCTTTCTCTGCTTTGGGGCTTCTAAGTCCCGTTTAAGTTGCGCATTCTCCTCTCTCAGCTCGACCAGCACCTCAGCAGCTCCCAACTGAACCATCTGTAAGGACAAATGCATAGAGAGTAGAGCCTGTGAACGAAGAGAGTAAAAAGTTAGTTTCCTTTCTACTGAAAAGAGTAAGTGTAAAGTCCTCGCCGAGGACAGCTCGTTTTACCTGGCTCAGGTGTTGAAAGGACGTGAACATCAGGTCCATGAGGTTGGAGGCCACGAACTTTTCGAACGCCTCCGTGAGCCCGCACTCCAGCAGGGTAAAAACCACCAACTACAGATGATCCAGAAGTTGCCCTATCGAGTCCAGCACAGGTGTACTTGTGCCCATGCCTGCAACAGGTAGCGTCACGCTCGCTGGTTCCTTGCCTAGTCTCCTCCCAAGATCCGCGGCCTCGCTCTGCCTCGTTCGCGGTCCCCCCAGAGTAATGGAGATGCCGATCGCGCCCTTGGAAGGCCCTCCCGAGCGGAACGCTTGGCAAGGCTGCGACCTCTCGGGCTGAACGCCTAGGCCCTCCAGTTTGGACTCTGACTCTTCGGCCCAAAGTTGCTTTTGCTTCTTGGACTTTTGGGTCATGGTCTTACGCTTCGGGCGAGCAGCCAAAGACTAGGGAGCGCTTACAGGTCGAGCCAGAGCACCCGCTGGTGTCCCTCCGACGAGGAGACAGGTGGGAGCCGCTTCTGCCGGTTTGGTGACGTTTACTTGGGGGAAGGTGAACTGCCTTGGTCGTCGCGACTTGGGCACTTTGGGAGGCATGGTTGCTGCATGCGAACATCGTTAGTACAACAGTTCGCTGCATGCAAAGTTAAGAAAAAAAAAGAACAAGCTAAGGTTATGGCACTCACTCGGTATGGTCTCTAGGGTCGCCTCAGGATTGAAGAAACTATATCTCCGCAAGTTCACAATTGTTACGAGCAGTCTTACGTCGCGGCTCTCTTCGGGCAAAAAGCCAAAAGCAGTGATTCTGTCAGGATCCTCGAGAGCCAATAACCTAGTTGTCTTGTTAACTGCAAATAAACAAAAGCTCGTTAGCAAAGACTAAAAGGAAATTCGCGAAATCAAAGAAAGGAGAAACTACTTGGCTCTTGAAATTGGCAAATGTCATCATATCGAAAGAAGCAAAACTTCGTCTTGTACGCCCAACATTACTGGGATAACTATGTATTCCCGCTTCGATTGTAGGTCGCTTCAAGAAATAGAAGGAATCCTTGTCCTTACTCTTCTTCAAGATGTGCAAGCAACCGAGCTCTAGTGCCGTTAGCTTGCCCAAACCGTTTTCGTCGCATGCGATATACATAGCCACGGCTATCATATACACATTCCGCATAAGCTATAATGGTGCAATCCTGAAGTGATCTAGGATCGACCTAACAAAATGGTGGAAATAGATCAACCCACCGCTCTTAAAGATATTCTCGAAGATCGTAGCCATTCCTTCTGGCAGATTCGGAGTTGTGCATGTTCTATGTTGGAAGACCTCTACGCTGAGGGCGTATTGGTCTACCCTCGATAGTGATTACCGATAGAATCTCCTGAGAGGGGCCCGCTGGAGCATCCTGCACCGGCGAGCTGGTTCCCTCATCGATCCTAGTCGTTGAAAGGTCCATTCTTCTGTGGTCTGAAAAAAAGTGACATGCAAGAATCACTCAATCGTCGTACACTGTTTCGTACGATGACGTGGAGGAAAAAATAAATGCTTCCTCCCTAAAACCCTAGAAAAACCCTAAAATAATCCTTAAGCCACCCCGAATGGCTCAAACCCAAGGAGAAAGCTTATTCTCCAGCCAACCACCAGTAAACAATCATCGTTACCGTATGGCTATCATCAAAAAACAAAAAAGAAATAAAGTGGCAGAGGAACCATTCTTACCTCTTAAGTATGAAGATTGAACCTCCTGCTTCAAGTGTCAAGCGCACATCAATCTAAAAGACTGAAAACCAAGGCTCACGAAAGTTTCTTACTTTCTCTGAAGAAGTGAATATTGTGCAATTACCTGAGGTGAGCTTAGGGTTTTATAGTGAAGGAAGTGGCGTTTGGTTTTCCCGAAGTCAAAAGACGTTTGAGTGGAAATCACTTCTCACCACTGATTGCGACCACGTGTTGCTAATCAGCGAAGAAGAGTGACTGTCACGCTTCGAGAAACCAAATCGTCGTTCTTTTCCGTTTAAACACTCAAGCGATGGCTCGTTTCCCTCCTCCACATTAAATGCGCTTACATCCGCATTTAATGCTCTGATAAGGAATGTCGTTTCAGCATGTCTCGCATTTAATGTGCATGACTGACACTTATTGTGCACAGGACACGTTTGTCAGAGCAAAAGGTGCTTCATTTAATGTATCAGCTGCAAAAGTGCAACGGATACTATCTGAAGAGGTCGTTACATTAAACACTCTTCTTTATGTCAGTCGTGAAGCGACGTGACTCTTTGCCCTCGTCGCATGTTGTTGGGATTCATGCATTTTGGACATAGAAATGGTGTAACATGGATGAACAAGATGATGGATGCAAGGTAGAACACAAACATAACACATAAGCCCAAAAAAAATTTCAAGGGAAGGATGGAATATTATCTACTCCTTTGCTATTCAACACTTGAATCTTCTTTCTTAGAATCTTAGTTCTTCAAGTGAACTTGAAGAACCTCAAAATGTGATCCACACAAGTCAAGGAAGAGAGAGCCGAGAGAGAAAATGAGAGAGTGATTTTGCTTTAATTGATTCAATTCAATTAAAATGGTATAAAACTTAATTTATATACCATTGGCATAAAGTTTAATTTTAAATTGTTTTGGGAAGGCCTCAAACAATTTAAAATTAACTTGAGAATAAACATTTATGTCAAGTCCTTGGTTTTATGGTTAATTCATAATTAGACCAAATTTTAATTCCATTAAATATTCTAACCCTTTATAATAAAACCAATGCACTTTTGCCCCCATCATTGAATCCAATTCAATAATAATATTTAATAAATTCTTATTACCCTTGGTTAGTGCTAGCTATTCATGGATAATCATTTCTCACCAATACATTAATTCGGATGCAACCGTTTACGTCCAAACATCATTAATCTGATTAATGATATGTATTACTCTCTCTCCTTGAGCTTGGTTTTATGTGTGACTATTTTGGTTCACTATGATCTAGCCGTGAGCCCAATATCTGATTTTGATATGTTTTGTTATAATTCTTTATAATTGAAACTCCCACTGATTATGGTAGGCGTTTAGCAATGTTCTATAACTCCTAAACCACAATGAAGTGTAAACTCCAATGAACCTATTCTGATCGTACTTACCGTGTAGTCAAATCCCTTCGTTATCTAATCCCGATTAAGAATGGTTCATGGTATGTCAAAACCTTTAACTTAATCTTAATCGAATTGTCAATCGATACAATGGAACTCGTCAACATGGAACTACTTTCATCTTACATTCATTATACTCTGACCAGAGATTTCCCTTTTCCAATGTTTATTGACATTTGTCTGGGAACTCGAGATTTGACTATTTTGAGTTAACGGATCCCATCTTGACCATCACTTGTCCTCGCACATGAATAACATATGACCAAACCGGCTTATTACATAAGACATAACTAGTCTCGTGCTTATACACCATATGAACCATATGCATCCTATGTTGAATCCAACCGTGATGTCTCAGGTCTAAGAATCAGTGGTACACTAGCATGATCCTACGATGCATCATTGACCATATCCATGTGATTCATCGTAATCGGTCGTATTCGATAAACAGTTCACTAACCGTTTATCCATACTAATGCCTTAGTGACATAACTCTTATAATCATCCACACTAATATCATCACATGATATTCAATAGAGACATTCATCATGCCTATGTGCAATGTTATTGCCCAATTAACATTATTTGCGTAGGGAATTCTTTGATGATTTGATCTTCTAAAGATCCGTGTCATCCAGACATTTCACATGCAATATTAAAGATAATATAATATAAATGAAGCAGAAAATCAACATGTGAAATAAGAACACTTTCTTTTATTCATAATACATTTAGAAGATATAATGTCATGAAACCAACAACACAATTGGTTCCTAGGGCATACACTAACACATGTCAGTTGCGAAGCGACGTGACTTTGCTTTCAGCAAGAAATTTGCAAAGTATAATCAGGTCGTGAACTTCGGTCGAAGACCAGAATCATCGTTATGGCACTGAATAAGATCTAGAACAAGTCACGGACCTTAAGGAATGTCATTCCAGGTCGCCTGGATGGGAATGTTTCCGGACGTCTTTGCAACCAGGTCGGATCGACCAGTGTCCATTCGACGCATCAAATCAAGGCATAATTGTGTAGTTCTCAAGGTTCGATCCTTAAACCTTAAAAACTAGGGGACTTCTGTTATGCCTGAAGAAGTAGGGCTGACGCCAAGCCTTGTCAGCGTGGGCGGTCAGAGCTTAGGTAGGTTCTGCAGCCGTTCAGACACAGCCACGTCGCATGCTGACGTGAGCGGTGTGCTCCTGCCAGTGTAGTGGGTATGCGCCAGAGTGGCGAAAGGCTGGAAACATTTCACGTGTCCAATCCCTACACAAGTCGAGGAAATCACTCAAGCAGGTGAGCAACAAGACACAAAGAAGGATTTGCACGGCAATCTGACCCATTCACAGATTCAGTAATCATTACCTCAATTCATCCCACTATAAATAGAGGGCTCCTCTCCTGTTTATGGGATTAGTTAATTTTTCTCTGAAATAGCATACATTCTCTATCTCTCTCTCTCTCTCTCTCTCTCTCTCTCTCTCTCTCTTTCGTGTATTCACTTGTATTCTCTAAGCCATAAATCAGCTCGCTGAACGTGACCTGATCTCATATATTAATACAATACCAGTGGACGTAGGATTCGCTTATTTAAGCATCCAAACCACTTTAAACATTGTTCTTCACCCTTTAATCAAATACCCCCCATATACACGTGTGTCTTCTGAGTCAGCTCAGCATTTTCCACGTGCGATTAATTGATGTCAAAATCAAACATCAACAAAATGCTTTGCAGCAACTGACATGGTGTAATCCATCTTCATTGCAAATTGAGCTTTCTGTTTCAAGTCTTTGAAGATTATCTTTCCACTAGCAGTTGACTTTGATGAAAATGAAATCAAACTGCAAAAGAAACGAAGTCGGATCTGATTAATGTTCAAGGGAATTATCTTATCGTTGACATCTTCAAGTAATTATGGATAAGATTGAGATGCTTGAATTAAAGTCTGAACACTGAAATTGTGCTTATTCTTTAAAGAAAAGGTTTAAGTTGCCTTGTCAAGTTCCTTAAGGGTCGACCACCCCTTTTTGCATACCAGTAGCCACGAGATGGTCCCAAGTTATTGACATAGTGAAAACTGATTGGTTTGGATGGCATAATTTATTTATCATATAAAAGCTTTTTTTGTGTCAAGTGCCTAGATATGGGGACCCCATCAAATGGGGGCACATTTTTTTGTCACAGTTTTTTAATACCCTTCTGTTTGAGGCCTATAAAATGGCTTCTTAGCCAATAAATCTCTTCAAGAATTAAAAGACAGACAGACCAATTAGAAAAGAAGTGAATCTTTCAAGGCATTGATTGTTCACTCTCCCTCAAGGGCTTCCCTTCTTGACCTTGGCCATGAAAAAGAAGAAGTCCTTATTTCTGGCACATGGGGTTAAGGCTAGAAGACCTTGGGGGAGATCGAACAAGTGGTGTCTTGCTAGCAAAGAGAGAGTTCGAGTGTGTGGAACCAGGCGATCCCCAAGGCAGTTTCATTGCTCACTCTCCCTCAAGGGCTTCTGGCAATAGCTTAAAATTAGGCTAGCCCGAGGTCTTTGGGGAGAGTGGACAAAAGTTGTCTTGATAAATTCATGTAAGTAGCAAATTATTAGCAGCAATGCAACGCCATTAATGGCACACATTTCTCACTCTCCCTCAAGGGCTTCCGTATTGGCCTGTTCTAATCAAAGGCCTAGACCGAGGTTCTTGGGGAGAGTGGATAATGCTATGCCATGTCCTCAAGTCACGTAACACCCCCAAATTCAGCAGGTTATAAGTTAGAATTTTCTACATGGGTATTTTGTAAAACTTAATTTTATGCATTAAATAATTTACATGTGCAGGGTGGGTTAGTGCAGGCCTTTGCATTCATAGGAGCTTCTTTTTTGCCCTTTCAATTGGTCTCATTTGGTGGCCCATCACCAATCGAAAAACCGAAACTTTAGCAACAGTTAATTTGGAAAATGGGCAGTTGGATTCCACTTACAAGTGACTCTCGCTATATAGCTACAGCTACAGGCCAGTGGCAGGTGAGGTGTAAACGACTACCACCAACAGGGGTGGTCCCAAATTGATAAGTTATTCGATCAAGTAATGTTTGGCTTTGGCTCCTGATAATAACAAATGATATTATGAATCTGAAGTTGGAAATATGAAAATAACATAAGAAACTACAGAAGTTTTAGAGCTTATTTGGGGGGCGTGGGGACAGTGAGACTGAATGCTAGCAAGACATGTTGCATGTGATGTTCAGAGTATAGAGATGACCATGACCCACATGTCAGCTTCTCTCTCAAACTTTTGTTGAAAAATGCATTATCCTTAACCAAATAAAGTAGTATACGAACTGTGAATGAAATCACTTGTTGTCATATACCATACAACACAAAACTGAAAGCAGGAATCTCTCTTCTTTTGATCACCACATTGTTTGTTTTATCTCAGTGGGGGTCATTTCATTTCTAGCTATTCATCTATCAGCTTCGGCCTTGGCATGATGTTGGACCACTATGCTAAAAACAGAAACAGAGAAGCCCAATAGATTTACTGGTTCCAGAAGAGTCAGGTTGATGGGTATAATTTTTAATCTTTAAACAGTAAATCATATAGGCGATTCTGTATATTTATAATCTGTGTGCTAATTTACCTTGTTTTAGTATGATCTCCCCTCCTGTTTTTAATTTATCCCTTCCTTAGTTTATTAATATTTTTATGGTTCTTTCACCAATCATCTGGTTTAAATTGTGACTTAGGCTGTTAGGCATGCCATGTTCAAGCTTGTACGCTGTTAACCAATGGAAACCAGCCACACTTGCTCTTTAAAGAAGCGATAAGTCATATCATTGAGTAGATCAATCTACCGAAACTTGGCTTCAAACTTACAGCCGATATTCAAAACCTTTGCATGAGTAAAAGGAAAAAAATATGCAAGAATCGGGTTGAGAAAAAGAATGGTAATCAAATAATCAATCACTGTCCACTGATCACGTACCAGAGATGAAAGTATGAAACTGCAGGTTTAGACGTTGATGACTGCCAACAGAGGATAAACAGTGGTTTTTGTGATGCCCATGCTCACATTCAGTTCAGGCAGGGTGTTTTTCAGTGTTTCTGATTAATAGATGAAGATCAAAAGCTTCAGCGTGATCATTAATAAACTCCATAGAATATAAAGAACGAAACACATATATAAACAGACAGAGAAGGTTAATACCCCATTGACAATATAGAGGATCTAAAGGTTGCATCATAATGGCATAGATATATAATATAATTATTTATCCCAATACAAATCTCCCAAGAGTTCATCTCCTCAGAGAGAGTTTACTCATGGACAATTAATACCCCAACTAAATACATGTACAAATGTGCTACACGAGCCTGAGCCTCATTGACTTTCTTTCTACGATCACACTGAGGCTGACCCACTTCTGTGGCAGCACATTAAGCAACTTCCTGGTTCTTCTCCACGACTCTCACCCCATTGGCAGATCTAAGCAAATTAGCCTAACATACGATTAAACAACCAAACAACAAAAGAGAAGAAAAGTAAGCATAAATTATATATTTTCATATAAGAAAACTAGCAAATGCATTTCTAAGTTAATATCATCACCTGATCTTCAGTGATCTCTACGGCAAACCCATCAACAATGACCAAAGACAATGTCTTTCGGTAGCTTCCTGCTTCGAGCGTGCGGGCCAAGAGCTCATCATGCTTCTTACTCAGATACAAATCCAGCTGATTGGCTCCTCGCTTTGTTCTATAAAGACAATAAGACAGAGATAGAGATATATCAGTGAATAATATTAATGTCATATAAAAATAATAATGAAACGGAGAACTGACTGGTCAGCTCGAAGGCGCTGATACTCAGGATCATAGTTCATGAAAACAAAGTATAACTCAGTATTTGCGCTTCCCATTGCACTCTTCTTCTCTCTCTCTAGTTATTCTTTTCTTCTTCGAGCTAATATGAGTGTTCAATGTAGAAAGCTAAGAGTGACTTTCAGCTCCATGTGCTTGCTATTTATACATGAACATCAATTATTAATGTAGCCAAAAGTTAACAGAGACCCACCTTTTTTTTTTCGGATATGTAAGTGAAGATGCTTTCAAAAATTAAATTTGTTCCTACATCTAATTTCTTTCAAATTTTTGCAGTCAAAAATACCCCTGTACTTGATAAAATAACTAAGGAAGCATCGTATTCACACTTGAAGTTTCTCACCTAGGGTTCCTCACTGTAAATTAAAAAAATCTGTTGACACGCCAGTGGATCAAAAGGTCAACTCAAAGCAATTCAATATAATGAACAATGGGGGCGAATCAGTGTGAAATATTGGTGCAAAAAACTCCAAGGGTTCGATCAAATAGGTTTGATCATTTTCTTAAGTTTTTGAGTTCAAATATTAGGGTTAGTTATCACAATAATATTTTAATTCTTTAAGCTTTTAGAATATTCAATTAATCCTAAAAATTAGTTAAAATACGTATAAACTGACTGGATACTCAGATACCCAAAAATATATATATATATAAATATATGTGCAAAAAATATTGTCCTATGAAGGGTCATTAATGATGAATGTGAACCTTTAAGTTGACCCGAAAGGGAGCTTACGTTAATTCAACAAATTATACAGAATATGTTATCTTAACACTGGTTCCAATAAAGAGAACAATTAAACCCACTAATAAGTCTTTCTGTAATCATTCTTTTAAATAAGAACTAAGTTGTTTCAAGTCAAAGATGCAATTCACAACTCCGTATACTATAAACAATCTAGTCAAATAATAATATAATTAAGAGCCCAATAAACCCTAGATGATTTCTGAAGCAATCTACTATGAGAACTGACAGGGCTAGCTAGCCTAAGGTATTGAATTCAAAAAATTTCTTTGGTCAAAAAGGTCATTTAATAGAACTTCAAGTACTCTTTACCATCCCTGTATGAACTGAGCAGCGAGCAATGCTGATATATATGGAGACAATGAACTGAATGTAGTCAATGTACCATACTGCTGCAACAATGAAGAGAATTTACCCTCTACAATAATTTTTACAGAGAAGAGGATTTATATCATATCGATAGGATAGCCGATGATCTCTGGTTAGTGAATTGATAACTTCTCTTTTGTATTGCTTTCATTTTTTTTCTCTCTAGTTTTCCAGGCTATATTTTCGGGCGCATAACACAAACTTTGGTGTGCAGCTCACTTTCGTGGCATCAGTGATCAGCTGTCTGAGTGACCATTCGAATATTTGTATCAGGAAAAGCTAGCAATTAAATCATGGTTCACACAACCAAAAGGAGACCGTCGTTTTTCATATATATATATCTATGTTGGACGGTTTGACCAGTCAACAGACTCCAGTCCAACATGACATGCGCTCTTCAGTAGAATACAACAATTACAGTATATCATTCCATTATTTATATACTGAAATACTTGCTTTAATTATGACACAGTACCATTGACTGTTCAACATGTAGATTTGAGATTTTAGGGCGGTTGTATGGTTCCCATGTCTGATTGACTGTTGAATCATTATTCATTAAGAACTGTCGTTAAAGTTTCAGTTGTGTGACTGCGAGCAGAAACCATGCATATATAGCCATTCATTTTTAATATAAAATGGCAGTTTCATATTTATTGCTTCCACTGTATGAGGATGGGCCTCCATTGTGCACTGTTAACTACAAGAGAGTGCCTCTCAGAAACATCCCTGCAAAATCTTGAATCTTCTCTCTGAAGAAATTATGGATTTTCAATCAACGAGATGATAAGATTACTGTTTCAATAATGTTAGGATATTGAACAGCACATGAAACAGGGAAAAGCTAGAAATCTAAATGAACTACTGATGTTGATACCCCAGGCCCCCCACAAACAGATGAAAAATGGTACATTCAGGGGATGCAAAGCCTGTGAACTTGGACCGAAAGGTACAGTAAATTAGTATTGTGTGGGGGAAACACCATCCAGAAACCTCCACGTGTGAAACAAAGAAGAGGAAGGAGGGGACCCCTCATAGATATACCTATAAAATTAAAGAGAGAGGCATAGATCTGCAAGATAATTGACAGATCTGGAGTCCGTGTCTGGAATTTCATCAAAAAAAAAAATTGTAAATAATTACTCGTGTGTTTTGCTGTCAGTCACTTGGTGGTCCTCTTTCTCTCTCTGTATCATTTTGGACAAAGCCTTTAATCCAAAAATGGTCTTGAATTATCAAAACTTAATATGGTGGACGATCCTTTGCTTTTAACGTAGGGCAATGTAATTTAATTGATAATTAATGCATCTTCTATTTTATAATATAATTTTTCCACCTTGTTTAACAAAACTTATGTACATTAATAAATTAATGTAGAGTAAACGACTTTTTCCCACCCAAGATTTGCTACTTTTTCACCCAAAAAGTTTTAAACTACTACTTTATATTTTGTTACTATTTAAAGCCGATTCCGATAATAAAAATTCTTTCTGTCACCACCATTTGAACATTTGGTCTCCTCTCTACAAAATCTCTCTTACTCCGACACTAGATTTCTTACCAATTATCGGTCACCGTAAAGTTAGGGTTTCTTGTTCTTAGCTAGTTTTTGACTGATTTAGGTTATGAATATTCAATCGATCACCACTATTCGATCCATCAACCTTCAGTCTTCTTATCCTGGCTCCTAATAACTTGTCAAACAACGTCTGAGAAAGTGAAATGTATTTTTGGTTTTAATAGAATATAAACTTTAGGTGGGAAAGCGTCATTAAGGAGAAGAAGTCGTTCACTCACAAGTAGACAAATGCATACTTAGATGCATGCTTTCTTATGTCTCTTTTTTATGTCACAAATCATCGTTAAACACTAAGGATCGATGTAGTTGTCTTGTGGTGACAACTTTCTTGAGTCATTCACGGTAACTATCAGTGAAATTGCTTAAGAAAATAAATACATCTTAAATTAATTTGATTTTCATATGTTAATACCAAGTTAATTCTAGCTTTGCAATCACGATCACAAGTAGCAAAAGGATGAATATACTTATTACTTCAATTAATTTAATAACATGCACAATGAAATTCCCTCAGTAATTGCATCTATATATGCTTTTTTACAGTGAAAATTAAAGACCCTCGACATAATAAAATTTATTCAAGCAATTAAGTTTCCTTAATTATAACATCTCCAATAAAGAGTAGAACTTGTTCTATTGAAGGCCTTCCCCCGGGTGGCTGGCTTATACATCCCAATGCAATATCCAAAATCTGCGAAGCTCGCATCCTCTCTCTGGGGTCAAGATCAAATTCAAAAAAATCGACTTTGCCTTCTTTAATATCTTCTTTCATTTCTACTATGAGCCTCTTGAAAGTTGGGAACCTGGACCCTGCTAGTATGTCCATTATAACTACACCAAAGTTAAATATGTCACCTTTTTGAGACAATTCTTCACAGTAGATGTTGTAAGCCGGCACTTGAGGAGGCTTTACTTGCCGTTTGCCAGGAACTTCAACGCGTTCCGCCAGTTGGGTGAAGCCGTAATCTGATAAACAGGCGGAGAGGTCGATATTTATCATGATATTGGAGGATTTTATGTTCCCATGAACGTTCATTTTCGTCTTCCTTCCATTTGGATTCTGTTTGTGTATGAACTCTATTCCTCGTGCAACGTCGAGAATAATCTTCAGACGTTGATTCCAATTCAAGGCTGTATGGCCGTACTTCCTTCCACCTGAATCAGTAGACATGTTTTTATTAACCTAAAGTTAATTAAAATTAAGAGATTTCTAAGTAGTTATATATAGAAAACTCACCAGCAAGAAGGTCAGCGAGGCTTCCCATGGGATAGTAATCATAGAGAATAAACTTGATCCTCTTGGTATACAAATAAGCTGCGATAGGCACAAGATACTCACACTTTTTGCTAACCTGAGCCAATTTCTCAACTCTTTTACCGAACTCGGTTCTGTGAACAATCGTCTTCCTAAACCTCTTCAGAGCAAACATTTGACTCTTCAACAAAACAACCTTTTCAGTCATCCCCAAAGGGCTCTCTCCCATCACCCCAACCGATGATCTCACCACCTCCTTCATCGTCATTTGTTTCCCAAGATAATTCCCACAACAAACCAACGATAAATCATCGATGAGCCCAATTAAGCAGTCCTCGTATTCATAAATGGATCCCGATCCTGAGTTGCTTTGATCTCCGTATTTGAAGCTCCTTCTACGTTCTGTAATGGACAACATATTCGAGAGAGGGTTGTGAAGTGAAGTGCATAAAGTTTTGGAACCGTGGGTTGCTTTTTTGTGGCCTTTTGATGGACCTTTTTGGTTGTTTTTTTCCTTCATGGATAACATCGAAAACAGGGTATTGGTACTTTGTTTTGTGTTCTTCTGGATTCAGAAGATCCCGAGAAGAAGTCCATTGAAATTCTCCACCGAATTTTTTGATAAACCAATATGATTGGTTGTCCTGGCTTATTAAATTTCTTTGTTTTGTTACCAAGATTCTTAAATTCTGTGTCTGTCATTCTACCATAGCCGACTCTACGTCAAATTCTTCTTTGCAAATTGGAATATCATGAGCGTTTGATATTTAGCGTTTTATGCAAGCAGTAATGTTTCTTAAACGACGGACGAAATACAAAGAAATCGGCCCAAAGAATCTGACGAGCCCAAGTCTGAGGCAAGCCCAATTAACCTTTTCTTTTTAATTTTATTAGATAAAGAAGAGGCCCAGCCAGCTTTGACCATCAAGAGATCGAATTACAAATAGGAGTTAGGGGTGAGCGACGTCGGGTACCTTGTATTTTTTGGGGTGAGTAACGTCGGGTATCCTATATTTTTCAAGGGAACCGAAACTAAAACTGTATAGTGTAAATTCCCAAAAAAAGAAAATGAATTACCCTCTATTAGTTTAAAAAATAACAAAAATATCTTAAAAGTTTACAAATTAACCCCTAACAAATTAAGAAAACTCACATTTAGTAGTTTTCAACTTTTGATTACTCATTTATTTGTGTTCAATGTGACTCATAAATCCTTTAATCTCTAAGCAACACTTGAATTAAATCAATTCATCACAATTAACATAAAATTTATCAATTAAAACCGAAACACAAACATGTTCCAAGCAAGTTCCAAGCCGAGTATCCGCTTTAGGTTCTTTTCACTAGTTCTGATTTCAAAACCTGTAGGAATCGGGATCGAAACTGCACAGTGTTGGTTCAACTAAGATCATAATAGAAAGATAAGGTAATTAAACTAGTATTCTTGATTAATTGAATTTCCAACAGGATTGTATCTTCACCACCGCACCACTCCTATTAGAGATGAGCATGAGTAATGGGTAGAACTCGAACCTAAACTAACTCAAAAAGAGCAAGAAGTCTAATTATATATATACACTATTATAACAACTCACTAAATTGAGGACATGAGACAAAAACAATTCCACCAGAAGATAACATTATGTAATTGTAAGATTAATTATCTTTGGGTGATTAAATAATTCAATATAGGCTCGTAAGTATATTATTCAAAAAATCTTGAATCAATTCTTCGATTGCTAATAAAAATAGTGATTGAATTTATCTTATGATAATTTTAGGGTTTTAAATAATTAATTAAGGTACGAGTAGATTGGCTCGAAAACCTGTTTATAAAAAATAAAAAAATTGTGAGATTGATTCCTGGGTTGACTTAAGCTGGCACAGCTCCTCGTTGAAACAGGTGTGCGTTGGAAGAATACTGTTGGATTGAAAATTGAAATGAAAAAGACGTGGAAACAAAATTGATTTGGATATACATACAAAATATCCCGCCTCGAATCACGAGCAAAGCACGTGCAAGCTAGTGCCTAGTAGGCTTACAATTAACTAATTAAGTAATTAACCTTTCAATTCACTTCTTATTTTCTAATGGTTTAATGGAATGAGATCATTTACGCGGCTGTTACAAATAAGTTGATCACCACCCGTCCACTCCCATCCCACGTTCTTTGGTCAATTTCCTTAACGCGTTCTTTTTCATACGAGGTCCGAGGACACGTCCCCACTGACGTCACTTCCCAATTATCTCTCACACAATTACTTTTCACCCCATTCCCCTATGTCAAATTTGAAATATTTCGCTCTAATGAAGACGATTCTGATGGCAAAGAAGTAAATATAATGAATAACGAACCTATTGAAAAAAATCTCGGGCAGCACCCAGCCAGTAACTATCGTCGAGAAATGTCAACCTATTATCGTGTACGCTAAGCCTACAAGTTACAAGGGTTACATTACCTCCTCAAGGTTTAGAAAGTAACAAAAAAACCCCCAGAATATCGCTCACAGGAGTCACACCTATCAAATATATGGGTTCACTGGTTACTTTCCTCCAAGTTGCAACTGCTAAAATTCAAATGTGAACCCAAACACACATCAAGACACAGAGCCGAACGAACCGCAAGTCCTCTACTCCTGACACGTGTTTGGAAAGTCGTGCTTCCCGCTGCCCGTTTTTCAATCCTTTCGTAGTCAACATTCCACAAACAAGCTGCCCAATCTTTATCATCTTACCTTCGTATATAAATTATTCAAATTGCCATCACATTTTCATTAACTCTACAAAATGGGCAAGCATCTCCTCCTCACCGTCACAGTGTTCTTCTTTATTCTTGCACTCTCACATGCTCGTACTCCGTTAGATCTGCCAGAAAATGAAGGCGTCGTTAGCGATCTCGCAACTGATTTGACAGAATCGAACCCCAAAACAACCGCTACCGCCACAAGGACGATTATTCTTCCAAGCGAGAAGCCCAAGACCGAGTCTGAAACCGAAACTGCAGCGGATATCGAATCCGAAAAGACTCAACCGGGAAAAGCTGAATATGAGACCAACGAGTTTCAGCCGTTGACTGTGAATAACTTCCGTCCATTAAACCGTCAGTTCCCTCAACGTCCATCGCTCGCACTCCGTCACCGTCGCCCCTGCCGTCAGCACCGTTTCGGCAAGCCATGGGGACCATCACGGTTCCCTCATCGCGAGATACCGTATGGTAACGACATGTTGATGTCATCATCATCAGTTGAGGAGAAGGAGGTTCATGAGATCCCCGCGAGGTGGGTGAAGTTTCACCACAGAGATACGAGTGGGCCCAGGTTCCCATTCTGGCGTGATGATGGCGTAGCGAGGGGTGAGGACTTCAAGAGGCTACATCACTTCCACCGCCACCACCACCATCACCACCACATGGAAGGAGAGGCGAGGGAGGGGAGAGAAGGACATGAACACGAGCGTGGATTCTTGGTGAAGATCCGCAAGTTCTTGAATCATTTTTAGAAAATGAAATACTATAGTGATGCTGATGCTGATGCACCACCTTGTTTAGGATTGTGTGCGAGCGTTTCTACTATTAGTTGTTGAGTTACTGGTTTGCTTGTATGTATGTTTGTGTCGTATATAAATAATTTTACGTCTGTCGAAGATGTAGAAGGATATACGTGCATTAGCATGTTTCTTTTATCGATCTTTTGTAGTTTATACTTGTTGGATTGTTCTTTCTCTTTCGCTTTATGAATTATGATTTGATTTCTGGAGATTATGTGTTGCGAAAGTGATATTATTCATTGAATTGATGCATAAACTCATCAAACTTTATTAATAATTTGAATTGAGTTGAAAAATTACATGAATAAATAACAAATCAGACGTAAGTAGAACATGAGCCAGTCTGTTGGGAGCTGGTCAGTTCAGAACAAGGCCATGGTTTTACCTGATAAGCAACTCCACTTATATCAGAGCACTTGAAAGGAGGAGATGTTGGTCCTTTGACACCATGAAGGTTAATGTCGGAGAGGCAAATTCCGGTGAAGGGAGAGTTCTTCAAGCCTTTTATTGAACCCGAATCTAGGACCTTCACACCCCAAACATTCTTAATTGTGATGCCCTTTACGACTGGGAGAGCATTGGGGTTGAAGTTCTCGTCCGGGTGATCGCCAACATCTCCTGCTATTTTTATTCCCTTCCTGGCACCTTCCATATACACACCAGACACCGTGATATTTCTTATAAATCCTCCCCTACCAATGTTTGTCTTCACATGTATACCAACTCCCACATTGTAAAGGTTAATGTCTTCAGCCAAGACATTCTCTACTCCGCCAGAGGTTTCACTTCCAACTGCAATTCCAGCAAATGGTGACGATCCTGTAATTCGCCTGATGACGATGCCAGAACTAGGACGACCATAATTTATCCCATATTCATCCCATCCACTCTTCACAGCCACAAGATCATCTCCAGTAGAGATGTAAGAGTCTTCTATGCATACATTAGAGCTTGAATCTGGCAAATCATTCATGAAATTTTGATTTCAGTAGAAATTAAAAATGACCATGCTCAATATTTATCATGCTTTCTAAAAACCCCTGTATTGAATGTGGTATTATCCATAGAAGTGAAAGACGCTTAGGTCCTAGGGGTGAACTACAAGAACTGCATGAACAGAAATAACAAATGACCCTAAACCCTAAACTGTTTATCCTATTGTTAGCTATTGCACAAAGTTGCTACAAAGGTTTTGTTCCATCTATTGGGTATATACTTCTTACCATTATATGGAAGTATAGGAATAAAATAAACGAACAACAAATCTTGCATTTAACAAGATGAGAATAGACAACACTGCATATAAAATCACAATAAGTATCTCCAGGCTCTATTCCTTTTGTTGTGCAGCATGTACTTACAATGCCAGAGCTCTAGCAGCTTGCAAGTACTCTGTCTGTTGTTCTTGTCACATTAGGATAATGTTTGGCAATTCTAGAATTTCTGCTCATGTGTGTGTATGTGTGGTTAAATTTAGAAATCAAACCAGAGACAAACAGATATCAATAACAACTTTGCACAAAAGCAAATACCTGGATCAATTCCATCAGTATTGGGAGAGTCTAATGGAGCCAAGATAGTAACATATCGGATAACGACATTGCTGCAAGAAAGAAGAAAGCATCAAACCAAGTTTCAACTCTACCTTGTAATAATTATTTCAGCTGAATCAAAAGGAACTGGGTAGAACTCAAAGATGGTTGAGAAAAGTTCTATAGTCTCTCACCATTCAGGATAATGAAATCAGCTCATAATTCGAGTTTTATTGGTAACAGTAAATCAGGCACTATGAAATCCACAGATAACAAGAATGTGCAAGGGCAACCACATACTTTAAGACTATTTTCTAGCTTGGATTCTGAGCTTCTAATGTAGCTCCTTGATTACAAATTCAAATCTCTCATTGATTCAAGACCACAATCTTTCATTTCATTTACGTGAATGGCCACCGGAAAACAGTTAAATATCAGTGCCTTTCTACAAGTAACACCAACACATCTGGACAACCTCATATCACATATATAGTAATGAGTTCAGTGTATTTAGATAATAAAACTAATATTTGGTGATTACCTGCAATAAACAGGATGGATGTTCCAAAAAGGAGAATTCTGAAAGATCACATTGGAAATGATTATGCTTCTAGAATTCTTAAATTCTATGAGATTGGGTCTTGTAAAGGGAAGATAAAAGTTTACAAATTAACCCCTAACAAATTAAGAAAACTCACATTTAGTAGTTTTCAACTTTTGATTACTCATTTATTTGTGTTCAATGTGACTCATAAATCCTTTAATCTCTAAGCAACACTTGAATTAAATCAATTCATCACAATTAACATAAAATTTATCAATTAAAACCGAAACACAAACATGTTCCAAGCAAGTTCCAAGCCGAGTATCCGCTTTAGGTTCTTTTCACTAGTTCTGATTTCAAAACCTGTAGGAATCGGGATCGAAACTGCACAGTGTTGGTTCAACTAAGATCATAATAGAAAGATAAGGTAATTAAACTAGTATTCTTGATTAATTGAATTTCCAACAGGATTGTATCTTCACCACCGCACCACTCCTATTAGAGATGAGCATGAGTAATGGGTAGAACTCGAACCTAAACTAACTCAAAAAGAGCAAGAAGTCTAATTATATATATACACTATTATAACAACTCACTAAATTGAGGACATGAGACAAAAACAATTCCACCAGAAGATAACATTATGTAATTGTAAGATTAATTATCTTTGGGTGATTAAATAATTCAATATAGGCTCGTAAGTATATTATTCAAAAAATCTTGAATCAATTCTTCGATTGCTAATAAAAATAGTGATTGAATTTATCTTATGATAATTTTAGGGTTTTAAATAATTAATTAAGGTACGAGTAGATTGGCTCGAAAACCTGTTTATAAAAAATAAAAAAATTGTGAGATTGATTCCTGGGTTGACTTAAGCTGGCACAGCTCCTCGTTGAAACAGGTGTGCGTTGGAAGAATACTGTTGGATTGAAAATTGAAATGAAAAAGACGTGGAAACAAAATTGATTTGGATATACATACAAAATATCCCGCCTCGAATCACGAGCAAAGCACGTGCAAGCTAGTGCCTAGTAGGCTTACAATTAACTAATTAAGTAATTAACCTTTCAATTCACTTCTTATTTTCTAATGGTTTAATGGAATGAGATCATTTACGCGGCTGTTACAAATAAGTTGATCACCACCCGTCCACTCCCATCCCACGTTCTTTGGTCAATTTCCTTAACGCGTTCTTTTTCATACGAGGTCCGAGGACACGTCCCCACTGACGTCACTTCCCAATTATCTCTCACACAATTACTTTTCACCCCATTCCCCTATGTCAAATTTGAAATATTTCGCTCTAATGAAGACGATTCTGATGGCAAAGAAGTAAATATAATGAATAACGAACCTATTGAAAAAAATCTCGGGCAGCACCCAGCCAGTAACTATCGTCGAGAAATGTCAACCTATTATCGTGTACGCTAAGCCTACAAGTTACAAGGGTTACATTACCTCCTCAAGGTTTAGAAAGTAACAAAAAAACCCCCAGAATATCGCTCACAGGAGTCACACCTATCAAATATATGGGTTCACTGGTTACTTTCCTCCAAGTTGCAACTGCTAAAATTCAAATGTGAACCCAAACACACATCAAGACACAGAGCCGAACGAACCGCAAGTCCTCTACTCCTGACACGTGTTTGGAAAGTCGTGCTTCCCGCTGCCCGTTTTTCAATCCTTTCGTAGTCAACATTCCACAAACAAGCTGCCCAATCTTTATCATCTTACCTTCGTATATAAATTATTCAAATTGCCATCACATTTTCATTAACTCTACAAAATGGGCAAGCATCTCCTCCTCACCGTCACAGTGTTCTTCTTTATTCTTGCACTCTCACATGCTCGTACTCCGTTAGATCTGCCAGAAAATGAAGGCGTCGTTAGCGATCTCGCAACTGATTTGACAGAATCGAACCCCAAAACAACCGCTACCGCCACAAGGACGATTATTCTTCCAAGCGAGAAGCCCAAGACCGAGTCTGAAACCGAAACTGCAGCGGATATCGAATCCGAAAAGACTCAACCGGGAAAAGCTGAATATGAGACCAACGAGTTTCAGCCGTTGACTGTGAATAACTTCCGTCCATTAAACCGTCAGTTCCCTCAACGTCCATCGCTCGCACTCCGTCACCGTCGCCCCTGCCGTCAGCACCGTTTCGGCAAGCCATGGGGACCATCACGGTTCCCTCATCGCGAGATACCGTATGGTAACGACATGTTGATGTCATCATCATCAGTTGAGGAGAAGGAGGTTCATGAGATCCCCGCGAGGTGGGTGAAGTTTCACCACAGAGATACGAGTGGGCCCAGGTTCCCATTCTGGCGTGATGATGGCGTAGCGAGGGGTGAGGACTTCAAGAGGCTACATCACTTCCACCGCCACCACCACCATCACCACCACATGGAAGGAGAGGCGAGGGAGGGGAGAGAAGGACATGAACACGAGCGTGGATTCTTGGTGAAGATCCGCAAGTTCTTGAATCATTTTTAGAAAATGAAATACTATAGTGATGCTGATGCTGATGCACCACCTTGTTTAGGATTGTGTGCGAGCGTTTCTACTATTAGTTGTTGAGTTACTGGTTTGCTTGTATGTATGTTTGTGTCGTATATAAATAATTTTACGTCTGTCGAAGATGTAGAAGGATATACGTGCATTAGCATGTTTCTTTTATCGATCTTTTGTAGTTTATACTTGTTGGATTGTTCTTTCTCTTTCGCTTTATGAATTATGATTTGATTTCTGGAGATTATGTGTTGCGAAAGTGATATTATTCATTGAATTGATGCATAAACTCATCAAACTTTATTAATAATTTGAATTGAGTTGAAAAATTACATGAATAAATAACAAATCAGACGTAAGTAGAACATGAGCCAGTCTGTTGGGAGCTGGTCAGTTCAGAACAAGGCCATGGTTTTACCTGATAAGCAACTCCACTTATATCAGAGCACTTGAAAGGAGGAGATGTTGGTCCTTTGACACCATGAAGGTTAATGTCGGAGAGGCAAATTCCGGTGAAGGGAGAGTTCTTCAAGCCTTTTATTGAACCCGAATCTAGGACCTTCACACCCCAAACATTCTTAATTGTGATGCCCTTTACGACTGGGAGAGCATTGGGGTTGAAGTTCTCGTCCGGGTGATCGCCAACATCTCCTGCTATTTTTATTCCCTTCCTGGCACCTTCCATATACACACCAGACACCGTGATATTTCTTATAAATCCTCCCCTACCAATGTTTGTCTTCACATGTATACCAACTCCCACATTGTAAAGGTTAATGTCTTCAGCCAAGACATTCTCTACTCCGCCAGAGGTTTCACTTCCAACTGCAATTCCAGCAAATGGTGACGATCCTGTAATTCGCCTGATGACGATGCCAGAACTAGGACGACCATAATTTATCCCATATTCATCCCATCCACTCTTCACAGCCACAAGATCATCTCCAGTAGAGATGTAAGAGTCTTCTATGCATACATTAGAGCTTGAATCTGGCAAATCATTCATGAAATTTTGATTTCAGTAGAAATTAAAAATGACCATGCTCAATATTTATCATGCTTTCTAAAAACCCCTGTATTGAATGTGGTATTATCCATAGAAGTGAAAGACGCTTAGGTCCTAGGGGTGAACTACAAGAACTGCATGAACAGAAATAACAAATGACCCTAAACCCTAAACTGTTTATCCTATTGTTAGCTATTGCACAAAGTTGCTACAAAGGTTTTGTTCCATCTATTGGGTATATACTTCTTACCATTATATGGAAGTATAGGAATAAAATAAACGAACAACAAATCTTGCATTTAACAAGATGAGAATAGACAACACTGCATATAAAATCACAATAAGTATCTCCAGGCTCTATTCCTTTTGTTGTGCAGCATGTACTTACAATGCCAGAGCTCTAGCAGCTTGCAAGTACTCTGTCTGTTGTTCTTGTCACATTAGGATAATGTTTGGCAATTCTAGAATTTCTGCTCATGTGTGTGTATGTGTGGTTAAATTTAGAAATCAAACCAGAGACAAACAGATATCAATAACAACTTTGCACAAAAGCAAATACCTGGATCAATTCCATCAGTATTGGGAGAGTCTAATGGAGCCAAGATAGTAACATATCGGATAACGACATTGCTGCAAGAAAGAAGAAAGCATCAAACCAAGTTTCAACTCTACCTTGTAATAATTATTTCAGCTGAATCAAAAGGAACTGGGTAGAACTCAAAGATGGTTGAGAAAAGTTCTATAGTCTCTCACCATTCAGGATAATGAAATCAGCTCATAATTCGAGTTTTATTGGTAACAGTAAATCAGGCACTATGAAATCCACAGATAACAAGAATGTGCAAGGGCAACCACATACTTTAAGACTATTTTCTAGCTTGGATTCTGAGCTTCTAATGTAGCTCCTTGATTACAAATTCAAATCTCTCATTGATTCAAGACCACAATCTTTCATTTCATTTACGTGAATGGCCACCGGAAAACAGTTAAATATCAGTGCCTTTCTACAAGTAACACCAACACATCTGGACAACCTCATATCACATATATAGTAATGAGTTCAGTGTATTTAGATAATAAAACTAATATTTGGTGATTACCTGCAATAAACAGGATGGATGTTCCAAAAAGGAGAATTCTGAAAGATCACATTGGAAATGATTATGCTTCTAGAATTCTTAAATTCTATGAGATTGGGTCTTGTAAAGGGAAGAGTTCTTTGCCTCCACATGTTCCACCAGATGGCTCCTTGACCATCAATTGTCCCATTTTCACCTGTGGGGAAAATTTCTCAAACTTTAAAGAGAGATTAACAATGAAAGGACAGACATCATATGTTAAGCAATTAATTAAATGCTGAACAGTAGCTATACATGATATTTTGATAACAGTTTATCTGCAAGTACAGCTTTTCTACTATTACTTTTCCTTTTAGTTTTCCTTCTCCAACATTCAGCATCTCTGGTCTAATTGTCTGAATACCATATTAGATAAGATTTTTAAGGTGTACAGAGGAAAGGTGTCTACTAATGTACATTACAAGCCATCACAATAGAATCATGATCTTGTTGGAACCCACCTGTGATCACAACATCACGAAGTCCTTCTCCATGAATAAAACTCATATATCTTCCTCCTGGGCGCTCCCTCCCTCTTCCATAAGATGGCAAGGGAGCAATTAAGGGCCAATTCTGAGTATCCTGAAAATCAAGAAAGGATGAAAGTTAAACATAAACCCCACCTTACCATGGAAGCCAATGTGACAAAACTGAGATCATTTTGAAAGAATTTTATCCATAAGCACAAACATTACAAGATTAATAGGTAAAAGTGTGTAAATAACGTATATGCTGTATTAAATTTGACAAAAGCCTCATCCCATCTTACTACAGCTAGCATCCAACATAAATAAGACATTTTTCCCTCCCCTACCAACACTTACACAAGTCATTGTTTGCTTACAATAATTCAACGGGTTAGCAATCCGAGGCCAAAGAAGTTAAAAGCAATGTTATTTAACCAATAAAATTAAAGCCAATGATTTAGTTTAGCATAATTAAGTTCGTCCCTCATTTTGAGTAACAAATAGAATAAAAGAAATTCCTAAGTTTTACAGACAGATCTTGATCCCAACTTAGTAGCCGACATGATCCAGTGATAGTGAGAAAAAGAAAGATCCTATAAAGTAAGCTTCAAGGGCTTAAATTTTAAGGTTATGTAACCATTTGACAATAAACAATTTTCACAAGTTACTTTTCTCTCCATTGTATTTATCTTTTAACCATATAGAATTTATTACTTAATAGAGGCATGGTTTAATTATTTAAAAAAATAATAATCAGAATTGTCATTATCAAAGCCATGAGTTGTATCCACAAACTTTGCATGGTAGCGGACCAAGAAATATTATACTCTTAACCTTATATCACGATAGACACAGAACATCATCCGCCAGCTATTTGGCAGCCCAACTAGCAGAATTGTTAATTCTTTAAATGCGTTGCACATGCCACCATGCTACATAGACCCGACAGTTTTGCTATGGACCCACCAAAATTCATTCAGATCTCTTCATCCACGACTTTTTACTTAATCACTCTGGTTCAGCCAATACAATGATCCAACTAATAGACATGTCAAGTGTCAACTACATCACAGTACTCAAGACCACACAAAAAAATGTAAATATATTTATATTAACCCAATTCCAAATCCAACCAATTGATATCAACAAAGGCAAGATTCACCCATAAAATATTTATGCAAGCATGTGTAATCTTTGCCAATAACCAACCAGCAAACGTTTCGCATTTCGTTGCATGTAACAAATACAATTTTGGAAGACAAATAAGCCATTTATAAGCATAACTTCTAGAATGTTGTAATCAAACAGTCCATTTTTAAACGATTCAGATTGCATATAACAAGTACAATAATTGCAGAATACTGTTCAATATCAACGAATTATTAAAAATTCACCGACATGTCCTAGTATTTATTGCTCACATTAACTCTTTTTTGTGGTATCAAATTTAACTCCAAACCAGATCATAGTAAATGAGTTACCTGCGTGGCCTTGATAACCGCACCTCTAGCCAAATAAAGAGTCATGTGACTAGTGAGATTGAAACTTTCGGTTAAGTATACCCCAGGAGGCACATAAAGAAGCGTGCCACCTCTTCTCCCCAAATGCTGAATACGATATATCGCCTCACGAAAAGCTTTCGTGTTCAACGTCTTCCCGTCACCGACACCCCCGAAATCGGTGATCGATATCTTATCGTTTCGGTACCTCAACGGTACTATCCCGGAGCACGTTATCACGCTCGCGTGAGAGAAGCAACTAAAATACGATAAAATAACAGAAAAAGAGAGCAAAAACCGAAGCATTTTCGTAATTTTGGAGGTTCAGAAGGACAATTCAGACTTCAGAAGATAAATAAAAATTGTTTATACGAACTTCAGTTGAGCGAAAATCTTATTACTTATATTTATAAATACAGTGACAAAAAGACTGGTACAAAAAGTGCTTTAACTGAGGAAGAGCATACAAAGAGAAAGGTACAAAAAATAGATCTGGAAATAAAAATAGTTACATAAAAAGAAAGCGGCAAAATTATAGCCAAGAGAGAGAGATCTCCATTTGTTTATTGATGGAAGGAAAGAATGAGCTAAATTGTCAACGAAAAAGAGACCTGTTTGAAGCTGAAGAAACTCGTCGGACACCTAAAAAAGGTGAGTCGGAGCTTGGAGATAGAGAGCAAAGAAGGGATTGGATTTGTCTGTAAGCGATTGTCTTCAGGGACAGAGAGTGAGTAATGGAGTTGAAAGATTATTAAAGAGCGTGGGACTGGGAGTCAGGGAGAGCTTGTGTGAACGAGTGGAGGTGACGCGTCACAAGGCGTGGGCCTCTTTAAAGAGTTATTTATCTAATATATGTTTATTCCTTTTCAATTTTATAGGTATTCTTTAGCTTTAGATGCCCGTTGGGAATGAAGAATTCAGCCTCAGAAGATCCCGAGAAGAAGTCCATGAAATTCTCCACCGAATTTTTTAATAAACCAATACGTTGGCTGTCCTGGCTTATTAAATTTCTTTGTTTTGTTACCAAGATTCTCAATTCTGTGTCTGTCATCTACCATAGCCGACTCTACGTCAAATTCTTCTTTACAAATTGGAATATCATGAGCGTTTGATTGTTAGCGTTTATGCCAGCGGTAATGTTTTTAAACGAGGACGAAATACAAAAATCAGCCCAAGGTATCTGACGAGCCCAAGTCTGAGGCAAGCCCAATTAACCTTTTCTTTTTATTTTATTGATAAAGAAGAGGCCCATCAACCTTGACCATCAAGAGATTGAATTACAAATAGGAGTTAGGGGTGAACCGTTTGGGATACCTTATATTTTTGGGAAATCAGAACCAGAATTGTAGGTGCATTCTCAAAAAAGGAATCGAATTACCCCCTATTAGTTTAAAAATGACAAAATATCTTAAAAATTTATAAATCACCCCTAACAATTAAGAAACCCCATATTTAGTGTTTCAACTTTTGATTACTCATTCATTTGTTATCCAATGTGACTCATAAATCCTCTAATCTTCAGGTAACACTTGAATTTAATCAATTCATCACAATTAATATAAATTTCTCAAATAAAACCAAAACACAAACATGTTCCAAGCCGAGTATTCGCTTCAAGTTCTTTTCACAGTTTTGGTTCTGAAACCTGTGGGAACCGGACAAGAATAGCATAGTGTTGGTTCCAATAAAATGGAACCGGAACCACTAGCAAGCACAATGTCGATTTCAGGTAGGTTTCGATCCACCCGTAAGTTCTGATTCTACCATTACTCATGCTCACCCCTAATAGGGTTGTGCGTGGTGAATTACAATCTTGTGGAAATTCAATAATCAAGAATATTAGTTTAATTACCTATTTTTCTTTATGATCTTAGTTGTATTCGGTTTCGGTAGAATTGCACCTAAAAACTACTCAAAGAGCAAAAAACCTAATTATATATAACACGTTATAACAACCCAGTAAATTCAGGACATGAGACAAAACAATTCAAACAGAGATAGCATTATGATTGTAAGGTTACTATCTTTGAGTGATAATAGTTTGATATGACTCATAAATAATTATTCAAGAAGTCCTATTAATTTTTTAATTGCTGATAAAGTAGCATTGAATTTACTTTATTAATATTTTAGAGTTCGAATAATTAATTAAAATATGTATAAATTAGTTCCGACAACATGTTTATAAAAAAAAAAATAAGACATAGAAACAAAATTGATTTGGATATAATACAAAATTCCCGCCTCAAATCACGAGCAACCCACGTGCAAGCTAGTGCCTAGAGGCTTACAATTAACTAATTAAGTAATTAACCTTCAATTCACTCCTTATTTTCTAATGGTTTAATGGATGAGATCATTTCACGGGCTGTTACAAATAAGTTGATCACCACCCGTCCACCCCATCCCACGTTCTTTGGTCAATTTCCTTAACGCGTCTTTTCAACGAGGTCCGAGGACACGTCCCCACTGACGTCACTTCCCACTTTCTCTCACACAATTACTTTTCACCCCATTCCCCTATGTCAAATTTAAATATTTCGCTCTAATGAAGACGATTCTGATGGCAAGAAGTAAATATAATGTACGAACCTATTGAAAAAAATCTCGGGCAGCACCCAGCCAGTAACTATCGTCGAGAAATGTCAACCTATTATCGTGTACGCTAAGCCTACAGTTACAAGGGGTTAACAATTACCTCCTCAAGGTTTAGAAAGTAACAAAAAAACCCCCAGAATATCGCTCACAGGAGTCACACCTATCAATATATGGGTTCACTGTACTTTCCTCCAAGTTGCAACTGCTAAAATCAAATGTGAACCCAACCACATCAAGACACAGAGCCGAACGAACCGCAAGTCCTCTACTCCTGACACGTGTTTGGAAGTCGTGCTTCCCGCTGCCCGTTTTTCAATCTTTCGTAGTCAACATTCCACAAACAAGCTGCCCAATCTTTATCATCTTACCTTGTATATAAATATTCAAATTGCCATCACATTTCATTAACTCTACAAAATGGGCAGCATCTCCTCCTCACCGTCACCGTGTTCTTCTTTATTCTCGCACTCTCACATGCTCGTACTCCGTATCTGCCAGAAAATGAAGTCGTCGTTAGCGATCTCGCAACTGATTTGACAGAATCGAACCCCAAAACAACCTACCGCCACAAGGACGATTATTCTTCCAAGCGAAGCCCAAGACCGAGTCTGAAACCGAAACTGCAGGGGGTATCGAATCCGACTCAACCGGGAAAGCTGAATAGAGACCAACGAGTTTTCAGCCGTTGACTGTGAATAACTTCCGTCCATTAACCGTCAGTTCCCTCACGTCCATCGCTCCACCACCGTCACCTCGCCCCTGCCTCAGCACCGTTTCGGCAAGCCATGGGGACCATCACGGTTCCCTCATCGCGAGATACCGTATGGTAACGACATGTTGATGTCATCATCATCAGTTGAGGAAGGAGTTATGAGCCCCGCGAGGTGGGTGTATTATATCACACAGAGATACGAGTGGGCCCAGTTCCCATTCTGGCGTGATGATGGCGTAGCGAGGGGGTGAGGACTTCAAGAGGCTACATCACTTCCACCGCCACCACCACCATCACCACCACATGGAGGAGAGGCGAGGAGGGGAGAGAAGGACATGAACACGAGCGTGGATTCTTGGTGAAGATCCGCAAGTTCTTGAATCATTTTTAGAAAATGAATACTATAGTTGATGCTGATGCTGATGCACCACCTTGTTTAGGATTGTGTGCGAGTGTTCTACATTAGTTGTTGAGTTACTGGTTTGCTTGTATGTATGTTTGTGTCGTAATAAATAATTTTACGTCTGTCGAAGATGTAGAGATATACGTGCATTAGCATGTTTCTTTTATCGATCTTTTGTAGTTTATACTTGTTGGATTGTTCTTTCTCTTCGCTTTGAATTATGATTTATTTCTGGAGATTATGTTGCGAAAGTGATATTATTCATTGAATTGATGCATAACTCATCAAACTTTATTAATAATTTGAATTGAGATGAAAAATAAATAACAACTCAGACGTAAGTAGAACATGAGCCAGTCTGTTGGGAGCTGTCAGTTCAGAACAAGGCCATGGTTTTACCTGATAAGCATTCCACTTATATCAGAGCACTGAAAGGAGGAGATGTTGGTCCTTTGACACCATGAAGGTTAATGTCGGAGAGGCAAATTCCGGTGAAGGGAGAGTTCTTCAAGCCTTTTTGAACCGAATCTAGGACCTTCACACCCCAAACTTCTTAATTGTGATGCCCTTTACGACTAGGAAGCTAGGTTAGTCTCGTCCGGGTGATCGCCAACATCTCCTCTATTTTTATTCCCTTCCTGGCACCTTCCATATCACACCAGACACGTGATATTTCTTATAAATCCTCCCCTACCAATGTTTGTCTTCACATGTATACCAACTCCCACATTGTAAAGGTTAATGTCTCACCGAAGACATTCTCTACTCCGCAAGGTTTCACTTCCAACCAACTATCCAGCAAATGGTACGATCTTAATTCCCTGATGACGATGCCAGAACTAGGACGACCATAATTATCTCCATATTCACCCATCCACTCTTCACAGCCACAAGATCATCCCAGTAGAGATGTAAGAGTCTTCTATCGCATACATAGAGCTTGAATCGGCAAATCATTCATGAAATTTTGATTCAGTAGAAATTAAAAATGACCATGCTCAATATTTATCATGCTTTCTAAAACCCCTGTATTGAATGTGTATATCCATAGAAGTGAAAGACGCTTAGGTCCTAGGGGGAACTACAAGAACTGCATGAACAGAAATAACAAATGACCCTAAACCCTAAACTGTTTATCCATCGTTAGCTATTGCACAAAGTTGCTACAAAGGTTTGTTCCATCTATTGGGTATACTTCTTACCATTATATGGAGTATAGGAAAAAATAAACGAACAACAAATCTTGCATTTACAAGATGAGAATAGACAACACTGCATATAAATCACAATAAGTATCTCCAGGCTCTATTCCTTTTGTTGGCAGCATGTACTTACAATGCCAGACTCTAGCAGCTTGCAAGTACTCTGTCTGTTGTTCTTGTCACATTAGGATAATGTTTGGCAATTCTAGAATTTCTGCTCATGTGTGTGTATGTGTGGTTATATTGACAAACAACCAGAGACAAAAGATATCATAACAACTTTGCACAAAAGCAAATACCTGTCAATTCCATCAGTATTGGGAGAGTCTAATGGACCAAGATAGTAACATATCGGATAACGACATTGCTGCAAGAAGAAGAAACATCAACCAGTTTCAACTCTACCTGTAATATTATTCAGCTGAATCAAAAGGAACTGGGTAGAACTCAAAGATGGTTGAGAAAATTTTTCTAGTCTCTCACCATTCAGGATAATGAAATCAGCTCATAATTCGTTTTATTGGACAGTAAACGGCACTATGAAATCCAATAACAAGAATGTGCAGGGCAACCCAACTTTAAGACTATTTTCTAGCTTGGATTCTGAGCTTCTAATGTAGCTCTTATTACAAATTCAAATCTCTCATTGATTCAAGACCCAATCTTTCATTTCATTTACGTGAATGGCCACCGGAAAACAGTTAAATATCAGTGCCTTTCTACAAGTAACACCAACACATCTGGACAACCTCATATCACATTATAGTAATGAGTTCAGTGTATTTAGATAATAAAACTAATTTTGGTGATTACCTGCAATAAACAGGATGGATTTCCAAAAGGAGAATTCTGAAAGATCACATTGGAAATGATTATCTTCTAGAATTCTTAATTCTATGAGATTGGGTCTTGTAAAGGGAAGAGTTCTTTGCCTCCACATGTTCCACCAGATGGCTCCTTGACCATCAATTGTCCCATTTTCACCTGTGGGGAAAATTTCTCAAACTTAAAGAGAGATTAACAATGAAAGGACAGACATCATATGTTAAGCAATTAATTAAATGCTGAACAGTAGCTATACATGATATTTTGATAACAGTTTATCTGCATTACAGTTTTCTACTATTACTTTTCCTTTTAGTTTTCCTTCTCCAACATTCAGCCTCTGGTCTAATTGTCTGAATACCATATTAGATAGATTTTAAGTGTACGATCTTGGACCGAAAGGTACAGTAAATTAGTATTGTGTGGGGGAAACACCATCCAGAAACCTCCACGTGTGAAACAAAGAAGAGGAAGGAGGGGACCCCTCATAGGTATACCTATAAAATTAAAGAGAGAGGCATAGATCTGCAAGATAATTGACAGATCTACAGTCCGTGTGTGGAATTTCATAAAAAAAAAAATTGTAAATAATTACTCGTGTGTTTTGCTGTCAGTCACTTGGTGGTCCTCTTTCTCTCTCTGTATCATTTTGGACAAACCCTTCAATCCAAAAATGGTCTTCAATTATCAAAACTTATTATGGTGGACAATCCTTTGCTTTTAACGTAGGGAAATGTAATTTAATTGATAATAAATGCATCTTCTATTTTATAATATAATTTTTCCACCTTGTTTAACAAAACTTATGTACATTAATAAATTAATGTAGAGTAAACGACTTTTTCCCACCCAAGGTTTGTCATTTTTTCATCCAAAAAGTTTTAAACTATCATTTTTCCACCCAAAATTTATATTTCATTACTACCTAAAGTCGATTCTGATGATAAAAATTCTCTCAGTGACTACCATTTAAACCTTTGATTTCATTTCTACAAAATCTCTCTTACTTCGACACCTGATTTTTTATCGATTGTCGATCACTGTAAAATTAGGGTTTCTTGTTCTTAGCTGGTTTTTGACTGATTTAAGCTATAAATATTCAATTTATCATCACCATTTGATTCATCAATCTCTAGTCTTCTTATCTTTACTCTTGATAACTTGCCGAACACCGTCTGAGAAAGTGAATTGTATTTTTGGTATTAACAGAATATAAACTTTGGGTGAGAAAATGTCATTAAGGCAAACTATTGGGTGAGAAGAAGCCGTTCACTCACAGTAGACAAATGCATACTTAGATGCATGCTTTCTTATGTCTCTTTTTTATGTCACAAATCATCGTTAAACACTAGGGATCGATGTAGTTGTCTTGTGGTGACAACTTTCTTGAGTCAGTCACGGTAACTATCAGTGAAATAGCTTAAGAAAAATAAATACATCTTAAATTAATTTGATTTTCATATGTTAATCCCAAAGTTAATTCTAGCTTTGCAATCACGATCACAATTAGCAAAAGGATGAATATACTTATCACTTCAATTAATTTAATAACATGCACAATGAAATTCCCTCAGTAATTGCATCTATATATGCTTTTTTACAGTGAAAATTAAAGACCCTTGACATAATAAAACTTATTCAAGCAATTAAGTTTCCTTAATTATAACATCTCCAATAAAGAGTAGAACTTGTTCTATTGAAGGCCTTCCCCCGGGTGGCTGGCTTATACATCCCAATGCAATATCCAAAATCTGCGAAGCTCGCATCCTCTCTCTGGGGTCAAGATCAAATTCAAAAAAATCGACTTTGCCTTCTTTAATATCTTCTTTCATTTCTACTATGAGCCTCTTGAAAGTTGGGAACCTGGACCCTGCTAGTATGTCCATTATAACTACACCAAAGTTAAATATGTCACCTTTTTGAGACAATTCTTCACAGTAGATGTTGTAAGCCGGCACTTGAGGAGGCTTTACTTGCCGTTTGCCAGGAACTTCAACGCGTTCCGCCAGTTGGGTGAAGCCGTAATCTGATAAACAGGCGGAGAGGTCGATATTTATCATGATATTGGAGGATTTTATGTTCCCATGAACGTTCATTTTCGTCTTCCTTCCATTTGGATTCTGTTTGTGTATGAACTCTATTCCTCGTGCAACGTCGAGAATAATCTTCAGACGTTGATTCCAATTCAAGGCTGTATGGCCGTACTTCCTTCCACCTGAATCAGTAGACATGTTTTTATTAACCTAAAGTTAATTAAAATTAAGAGATTTCTAAGTAGTTATATATAGAAAACTCACCAGCAAGAAGGTCAGCGAGGCTTCCCATGGGATAGTAATCATAGAGAATAAACTTGATCCTCTTGGTATACAAATAAGCTGCGATAGGCACAAGATACTCACACTTTTTGCTAACCTGAGCCAATTTCTCAACTCTTTTACCGAACTCGGTTCTGTGAACAATCGTCTTCCTAAACCTCTTCAGAGCAAACATTTGACTCTTCAACAAAACAACCTTTTCAGTCATCCCCAAAGGGCTCTCTCCCATCACCCCAACCGATGATCTCACCACCTCCTTCATCGTCATTTGTTTCCCAAGATAATTCCCACAACAAACCAACGATAAATCATCGATGAGCCCAATTAAGCAGTCCTCGTATTCATAAATGGATCCCGATCCTGAGTTGCTTTGATCTCCGTATTTGAAGCTCCTTCTACGTTCTGTAATGGACAACATATTCGAGAGAGGGTTGTGAAGTGAAGTGCATAAAGTTTTGGAACCGTGGGTTGCTTTTTTGTGGCCTTTTGATGGACCTTTTTGGTTGTTTTTTTCCTTCATGGATAACATCGAAAACAGGGTATTGGTACTTTGTTTTGTGTTCTTCTGGATTCAGAAGATCCCGAGAAGAAGTCCATTGAAATTCTCCACCGAATTTTTTGATAAACCAATATGATTGGTTGTCCTGGCTTATTAAATTTCTTTGTTTTGTTACCAAGATTCTCAAATTCTGTGTCTGTCATTCTACCATAGCCGACTCTACGTCAAATTCTTCTTTACAAATTGGAATATCATGAGCGTTTGATTGTTAGCGTTTATGCCAGCGGTAATGTTTCTTAAACGAGGGACGAAATACAAAAATCAGCCCAAGGTATCTGACGAGCCCAAGTCTGAGGCAAGCCCAATTAACCTTTTCTTTTTAATTTTATTAGATAAAGAAGAGGCCCAGTCAACCTTGACCATCAAGAGATTGAATTACAAATAGGAGTTAGGGGTGAACCGTTTGGGATACCTTATATTTTTTGGGAAAATCAGAACCAGAATTGTATAGTGCAATTTCTCAAAAAAAGGAATCGAATTACCCCCTATTAGTTTAAAAAATGACAAAAATATCTTAAAAATTTATAAATACACCCCTAACAAATTAAGAAAACCCATATTTAGTAGTTTTCAACTTTTGATTACTCATTCATTTGTATCCAATGTGACTCATAAATCCTCTAATCTTCAGGTAACACTTGAATTTAATCAATTCATCACAATTAATATAAAATTTCTCAAATAAAACCAAAACACAAACATGTTCCAAGCCGAGTATTCGCTTCAAGTTCTTTTCACAGGTTTTGGTTCTGAAACCTGTGGGAACCGGGACAAGAATAGCATAGTGTTGGTTCCAATAAAATGGAACCGGAACCCACTAGCAAGCACAATGTCGATTTCAGGTAGGTTTCGATCCACCCGTAAGTTCTGATTCTATCCATTACTCATGCTCACCCCTAATAGGAGTTGTGCGGTGGTGAATATACAATCTTGTTGGAAATTCAATTAATCAAGAATATTAGTTTAATTACCTTATTTTTCTATTATGATCTTAGTTGTATTCGGTTTCGGTAGAATTCGAACCTAAAAACTAGCTCAAAAAGAGCAAAAAACCTAATTATATATATACACTGTTATAACAACCCAGTAAATTCAGGACATGAGACAAAAACAATTCAAACAAGAGATAGCATTATGTAATTGTAAGGTTAACTATCTTTGAGTGATTAAATAGTTTGATATAGACTCATAAATAAATTATTCAAGAAGTCCTAAATTAATTTTTTAATTGCTGATAAGAGTAGCAATTGAATTTACTTTATTAATATTTTAGAGTTTCGAATAATTAATTAAAATATGTATAAATTAGTTCCGACAACATGTTTATAAAAAAAAAAAAATAAGACATAGAAACAAAATTGATTTGGATATAAATACAAAATATCCCGCCTCAAATCACGAGCAACCCACGTGCAAGCTAGTGCCTAGTAGGCTTACAATTAACTAATTAAGTAATTAACCTTTCAATTCACTCCTTATTTTCTAATGGTTTAATGGAATGAGATCATTTCACGTGGCTGTTACAAATAAGTTGATCACCACCCGACCACCCATCCCACGTTCTTTGGTCAATTTCCTTAACGCGTTCTTTTTCATACGAGGTCCGAGGACACGTCCCCACTGACGTCACTTCCCACTTGTCTCTCACACAATTACTTTTCACCCCATTCCCCTATGTCAAATTTGAAATATTTCGCTCTAATGAAGACGATTCTGATGGCAAAGAAGTAAATATAATGAATAACGAACCTATTGAAAAAAATCTCGGGCAGCACCCAGCCAGTAACTATCGTCGAGAAATGTCAACCTATTATCGTGTACGCTAAGCCTACAAGTTACAAGGGTTACATTACCTCCTCAAGGTTTAGAAAGTAACAAAAAAACCCCCAGAATATCGCTCACAGGAGTCACACCTATCAAATATATGGGTTCACTGGTTACTTTCCTCCAAGTTGCAACTGCTAAAATTCAAATGTGAACCCAAACACACATCAAGACACAGAGCCGAACGAACCGCAAGTCCTCTACTCCTGACACGTGTTTGGAAAGTCGTGCTTCCCGCTGCCCGTTTTTCAATCCTTTCGTAGTCAACATTCCACAAACAAGCTGCCCAATCTTTATCATCTTACCTTCGTATATAAATTATTCAAATTGCCATCACATTTTCATTAACTCTACAAAATGGGCAAGCATCTCCTCCTCACCGTCACAGTGTTCTTCTTTATTCTTGCACTCTCACATGCTCGTACTCCGTTAGATCTGCCAGAAAATGAAGGCGTCGTTAGCGATCTCGCAACTGATTTGACAGAATCGAACCCCAAAACAACCGCTACCGCCACAAGGACGATTATTCTTCCAAGCGAGAAGCCCAAGACCGAGTCTGAAACCGAAACTGCAGCGGATATCGAATCCGAAAAGACTCAACCGGGAAAAGCTGAATATGAGACCAACGAGTTTCAGCCGTTGACTGTGAATAACTTCCGTCCATTAAACCGTCAGTTCCCTCAACGTCCATCGCTCGCACTCCGTCACCGTCGCCCCTGCCGTCAGCACCGTTTCGGCAAGCCATGGGGACCATCACGGTTCCCTCATCGCGAGATACCGTATGGTAACGACATGTTGATGTCATCATCATCAGTTGAGGAGAAGGAGGTTCATGAGATCCCCGCGAGGTGGGTGAAGTTTCACCACAGAGATACGAGTGGGCCCAGGTTCCCATTCTGGCGTGATGATGGCGTAGCGAGGGGTGAGGACTTCAAGAGGCTACATCACTTCCACCGCCACCACCACCATCACCACCACATGGAAGGAGAGGCGAGGGAGGGGAGAGAAGGACATGAACACGAGCGTGGATTCTTGGTGAAGATCCGCAAGTTCTTGAATCATTTTTAGAAAATGAAATACTATAGTGATGCTGATGCTGATGCACCACCTTGTTTAGGATTGTGTGCGAGCGTTTCTACTATTAGTTGTTGAGTTACTGGTTTGCTTGTATGTATGTTTGTGTCGTATATAAATAATTTTACGTCTGTCGAAGATGTAGAAGGATATACGTGCATTAGCATGTTTCTTTTATCGATCTTTTGTAGTTTATACTTGTTGGATTGTTCTTTCTCTTTCGCTTTATGAATTATGATTTGATTTCTGGAGATTATGTGTTGCGAAAGTGATATTATTCATTGAATTGATGCATAAACTCATCAAACTTTATTAATAATTTGAATTGAGTTGAAAAATTACATGAATAAATAACAAATCAGACGTAAGTAGAACATGAGCCAGTCTGTTGGGAGCTGGTCAGTTCAGAACAAGGCCATGGTTTTACCTGATAAGCAACTCCACTTATATCAGAGCACTTGAAAGGAGGAGATGTTGGTCCTTTGACACCATGAAGGTTAATGTCGGAGAGGCAAATTCCGGTGAAGGGAGAGTTCTTCAAGCCTTTTATTGAACCCGAATCTAGGACCTTCACACCCCAAACATTCTTAATTGTGATGCCCTTTACGACTGGGAGAGCATTGGGGTTGAAGTTCTCGTCCGGGTGATCGCCAACATCTCCTGCTATTTTTATTCCCTTCCTGGCACCTTCCATATACACACCAGACACCGTGATATTTCTTATAAATCCTCCCCTACCAATGTTTGTCTTCACATGTATACCAACTCCCACATTGTAAAGGTTAATGTCTTCAGCCAAGACATTCTCTACTCCGCCAGAGGTTTCACTTCCAACTGCAATTCCAGCAAATGGTGACGATCCTGTAATTCGCCTGATGACGATGCCAGAACTAGGACGACCATAATTTATCCCATATTCATCCCATCCACTCTTCACAGCCACAAGATCATCTCCAGTAGAGATGTAAGAGTCTTCTATGCATACATTAGAGCTTGAATCTGGCAAATCATTCATGAAATTTTGATTTCAGTAGAAATTAAAAATGACCATGCTCAATATTTATCATGCTTTCTAAAAACCCCTGTATTGAATGTGGTATTATCCATAGAAGTGAAAGACGCTTAGGTCCTAGGGGTGAACTACAAGAACTGCATGAACAGAAATAACAAATGACCCTAAACCCTAAACTGTTTATCCTATTGTTAGCTATTGCACAAAGTTGCTACAAAGGTTTTGTTCCATCTATTGGGTATATACTTCTTACCATTATATGGAAGTATAGGAATAAAATAAACGAACAACAAATCTTGCATTTAACAAGATGAGAATAGACAACACTGCATATAAAATCACAATAAGTATCTCCAGGCTCTATTCCTTTTGTTGTGCAGCATGTACTTACAATGCCAGAGCTCTAGCAGCTTGCAAGTACTCTGTCTGTTGTTCTTGTCACATTAGGATAATGTTTGGCAATTCTAGAATTTCTGCTCATGTGTGTGTATGTGTGGTTAAATTTAGAAATCAAACCAGAGACAAACAGATATCAATAACAACTTTGCACAAAAGCAAATACCTGGATCAATTCCATCAGTATTGGGAGAGTCTAATGGAGCCAAGATAGTAACATATCGGATAACGACATTGCTGCAAGAAAGAAGAAAGCATCAAACCAAGTTTCAACTCTACCTTGTAATAATTATTTCAGCTGAATCAAAAGGAACTGGGTAGAACTCAAAGATGGTTGAGAAAAGTTCTATAGTCTCTCACCATTCAGGATAATGAAATCAGCTCATAATTCGAGTTTTATTGGTAACAGTAAATCAGGCACTATGAAATCCACAGATAACAAGAATGTGCAAGGGCAACCACATACTTTAAGACTATTTTCTAGCTTGGATTCTGAGCTTCTAATGTAGCTCCTTGATTACAAATTCAAATCTCTCATTGATTCAAGACCACAATCTTTCATTTCATTTACGTGAATGGCCACCGGAAAACAGTTAAATATCAGTGCCTTTCTACAAGTAACACCAACACATCTGGACAACCTCATATCACATATATAGTAATGAGTTCAGTGTATTTAGATAATAAAACTAATATTTGGTGATTACCTGCAATAAACAGGATGGATGTTCCAAAAAGGAGAATTCTGAAAGATCACATTGGAAATGATTATGCTTCTAGAATTCTTAAATTCTATGAGATTGGGTCTTGTAAAGGGAAGAGTTCTTTGCCTCCACATGTTCCACCAGATGGCTCCTTGACCATCAATTGTCCCATTTTCACCTGTGGGGAAAATTTCTCAAACTTTAAAGAGAGATTAACAATGAAAGGACAGACATCATATGTTAAGCAATTAATTAAATGCTGAACAGTAGCTATACATGATATTTTGATAACAGTTTATCTGCAAGTACAGCTTTTCTACTATTACTTTTCCTTTTAGTTTTCCTTCTCCAACATTCAGCATCTCTGGTCTAATTGTCTGAATACCATATTAGATAAGATTTTTAAGGTGTACAGAGGAAAGGTGTCTACTAATGTACATTACAAGCCATCACAATAGAATCATGATCTTGTTGGAACCCACCTGTGATCACAACATCACGAAGTCCTTCTCCATGAATAAAACTCATATATCTTCCTCCTGGGCGCTCCCTCCCTCTTCCATAAGATGGCAAGGGAGCAATTAAGGGCCAATTCTGAGTATCCTGAAAATCAAGAAAGGATGAAAGTTAAACATAAACCCCACCTTACCATGGAAGCCAATGTGACAAAACTGAGATCATTTTGAAAGAATTTTATCCATAAGCACAAACATTACAAGATTAATAGGTAAAAGTGTGTAAATAACGTATATGCTGTATTAAATTTGACAAAAGCCTCATCCCATCTTACTACAGCTAGCATCCAACATAAATAAGACATTTTTCCCTCCCCTACCAACACTTACACAAGTCATTGTTTGCTTACAATAATTCAACGGGTTAGCAATCCGAGGCCAAAGAAGTTAAAAGCAATGTTATTTAACCAATAAAATTAAAGCCAATGATTTAGTTTAGCATAATTAAGTTCGTCCCTCATTTTGAGTAACAAATAGAATAAAAGAAATTCCTAAGTTTTACNTCCTTTATGAAAATTACAGAATAAGACTCAAAAATATTTTGCACATAACCTGTCTAAAATAAATCTTTTATTAATAATTTAAAAGGCCGAACGACTTACACATACCCAAGGTTTTCTATAACGATAAAATGGTATCCAAAAGGTTTTGAAACGATAAATAGGTACCTTCCGTCATGTGCTGTTAGTGATTTCCGTTTGGTAATAGTGAAAAGACTAGAATGCCCTTGAAAGTTTGATATTTTAGTTTTTTGTAAATTTAAAAATTTCTAAAAAACCCCTTAGGTTTGCTAATTTAACTAAACACGCAGTATATAAAAATTTTGTAAAATGAAAAAAACACCCCCACCATCCACAATGCCAGATTTTGGCCACCACCGTCGGAATCTAGCCGAAAAATTGCGTTACGACACAAACCCATCGGATCTGTGTCGTAATGCGTCGATCTGGCCGTCGAGGCCGCAAAACTCTCGATGGCCAGATCTGGACGTAGATCTGATCACGAATCTGGCCGGAAAAGGCCAAATCGACGCATTACAACATAGATTCGACGGGTCTGTGTCGTAACGCAATTTGTCAGTCAGATTCTGACGATGGTGGCCGGAATCTAGCACTGCGGGTGGTGGGGGTGTTTTTGTCATTTTACAAAAATTTTATATACTGGAGTGTTTAGTTAAATTAGCAAACCTAGGAGGTTTTTTAGAAATTTTTAAATTTACAAAAAACTAAAATATCAAACTTTCAAGGGCATTATAGTCTTTTCACTATTACCAAACGGAAATCACTAACAGCACATGATAGAAGGTACCTATTTGTTGTTTCAAAACCTTTTGGGTACCACTTTGTCGTTACAGCAAACCTTGGGTATGTGTAAATTAAAATTTTTAAAATTTTAAATTCCTTTTCTACCTCATAAGTTCTAATTTTATTTTTGAAATAATTAAGATAAAATGAGTTTGATAAATAACATATACCAATTATNACAGACAGATCTTGATCCCAACTTAGTAGCCGACATGGTCCAGTGATAGTGAGAAAAAGAAAGATCCTATAAAGTAAGCTTCAAGGGCTTAAATTTTAAGGTTATGTAACCATTTGACAATAAACAATTTTCACAAGTTACTTTTCTTTCCATTGTATTTATCTTTTAACCATATAGCATTTATTACTTAATAGAGGCATGGTTTAATTATTTAAAAAAATAATAATCAGAATTGTCATTATCAAAGCCATGAGTTGTATCCACAACTTTGCATGGTAGCGGACCAAGAAATATTATACTCTTAACCTTATATCACGATAGACACAGAACATCATCCGCCAGCTATTTGGCAGCCCAACCAGCAGAATTGTTAATTCTTTAAATGCGTTGCACATGCCACCATGCTACATAGACCCAACAGTTTTGCTATGGACCCACCAAAATTCATTTAGATCTCTTCATCCACGACTTTTTACTTAATCACTCTGGTTCAGCCAATACAATGATCCAACTAATAGACATGTCAAGTGTCAACTACATCACAGTACTCAAGACCACACAAAAAAATATAAATATATTTATATTAACCCAATTCCAAATCCAACCAATTGATATCAACAAAGGCAAGATTCACCCATAAAATATATATGCAAGCATGTGTAATCTTTGCCAATAACCAACCAGCAAACGTTTCGCATTTCGTTGCATGTAACAAATACAATTTTGGAAGACAATAAGCCATTTATAAGCATAACTTCTAGAATGTTGTAATCAAACAGTCCATTTTTAAACGATTCAGATTGCATATAACAAGTACAATAATTGCAGAATACTGTTCAATATCAACGAATTATTAAAAATTCACCGACATGTCCTAGTATTTATTGCTCACATTAACTCTTTTTTGTGGTATCAAATTTAACTCCAAACCAGATCATAGTAAATGAGTTACCTGCGTGGCCTTGATAACCGCACCTCTAGCCAAATAAAGAGTCATGTGACTAGTGAGATTGAAACTTTCGGTTAAGTATACCCCAGGAGGCACATAAAGAAGCGTGCCACCTCTTCTCCCCAAATGCTGAATACGATATATCGCCTCACGAAAAGCTTTCGTGTTCAACGTCTTCCCGTCACCGACACCCCCGAAATCGGTGATCGATATCTTATCGTTTCGGTACCTCAACGGTACTATCCCGGAGCACGTTATCACGCTCGCGTGAGAGAAGCAACTAAAATACGATAAAATAACAGAAAAAGAGAGCAAAAACCGAAGCATTTTCGTAATTTTGGAGGTTCAGAAGGACAATTCAGACTTCAGAAGATAAATAAAAATTGTTTATACGAACTTCAGTTGAGCGAAAATCTTATTACTTATATTTATAAATACAGTGACAAAAAGACTGGTACAAAAAGTGCTTTAACTGAGGAAGAGCATACAAAGAGAAAGGTACAAAATATAGATCTGGAGATAAAAATAGTTAAATAAAAAGAAAGCGGCAGAATTACAGCCAAGAGAGAGAGATCTCCATTTGTTTATTGATGGAGAAGTAAAGGAAAGAATGAGCTAAATTGTCAGCGAAAAAGAGACCTGTTTGAAGCTGAAGAAACTCGTCGGACACCTAAAAAAGGTGAGTGGGAGCTTGGAGATAGAGAGCAAAGAAGGGATTGGATTTGTCTGTAAGCGCTTGTCTTCAGGGACGAAGAGAGTGAGAAATGGAGTTGAAAGATTATTAAAGAGAGTGGGACTGGGAGTCAGGGAGAGCTTGTGTGAACGAGTGGAGGCACCGACGCGTCACAAAGCGTGGGCCTCTTTAAAGAGTTATTTATCTAATATTTGTTTATTCCTTTTCATTTTTATATAAGTATTCTTTAGCTTTAGATGCGCGTTGGGAATGAAGAATTCAGCTATTTCCCGGTTTCAGCCTGTTCTTTATTTCGCATTTTGATTATCAGTAATTTTTTAAAGCAAACTAATAATACTTTATTGAATTATTCTTGTATTAACGAATCCCCCGTGACTGGCCGCATAATTCTTACCCACTCACTCATCTAGGGCCTGCTTGAGAGTTTTATGATAACGGTTATAAAAGTAAATCATTGTAACAGTTTTGAGGAGTTTTTAGTAACAATTTTTAAAATACACAACCTGTGCTTGAGAGTTTATTTTCCAACGGTTCTTATAGTTTTTTAAAATGATAAATTTATATATATACCCATAAAAATACCTTAACTTTAACTAGTATTTGAGAGTTTTTTTTTTTTCAATTACCAATATTTAATATCAAAGTTTTTTCCAAGTTTAATTTATTTGTAAGTTCTTTTATTGTATATTATTTAATTTATTACACAATCATTCGAAATATGTTATTTTAAGAGAATAAATATGCTGCCATAATGTTGGACTTCGCAAATTATCAATATAACAACAGTAACAGCATTTCTAAAAAATAGTTTTTTGTTCTTTTCTTCAATCAGTGAAGCAAAGCCATAAAAAACAATCTTTATTTAAAAAACTGATAAGGATTCAATGAATCACCTAAACGCAAATAGAAAGAATCAAATAAAGGAAAAACAACCTAATTTTGTAAAACAATTGGTAAAGAAATGCAATTAAATTATATACAGCCTGCAAAGGAGTTTACCAGATTAAAATAACAAAAAGTTGAAGGGGAAATTGAAGAAGAAAGAAAGAAAAACCTTCATATCTCTATCGAAGGATTAGAAAGCCTAAGATAAAAGATTCAAAAGCATTGTAATAGTCATCTAAAAGTTGAAGATTGAATGGGGTTTGAAGAAATTTTTAAACCAACAAAGGGATTATTGTATATGAATAATAGTGGAAAGGGGTTTTTTGGGATAAAATTTTTAAACCAACCAAAACACCTCGATTTGGGGTGTTTTATAAACCCTCAAAAATACACTACACTGGTTTTTTGAGGTTTTTAAACCAGTCAAAACCAACCTATAAAAAATCTGGCAAGTAATGATTTTTAAACACTTCAAAACCAGTCTAATTAAAAACCCCCTAAAACTAGTGAAAAAAAACTCCTAAGCAGACCCCTAGGGTTAAATTAAAAATATTTATGTTTATATTATCAAGTTAAAACGAATAAACTAAAATATAAATAAATTTAAAAGATATTTTATGACATTAAGTAAAATACTTTTAACACAACAATTAATTAATAGAGTAAACCACTTTTCTCACCCAAACATTTGCCTTAATAACACTTTCCCACCCAAAAAAGTTTCAAAATACCAATTTTTCACCCAAAGTTTATATTCCAACCAATCGTCGATCGATTTCGACATTTTTACAATCTCACGCCACCATCATTCTCTACCCCGATCACTATTCACCAAAACCTCTTAAACCTTGCTCCTCTCAATCACCGATAATCGAGTGATTTGTATAATGTACAGCCACCTCTTCCAAGTCAGATTCTGACTACTAAAATCCAACCTGTCACTAACAAAAGACTAACTAACATCTTTTCTTCAAAAGCCCTAACAACTTGAACCAAGTTTTCTTTCCACTTCGGATAGAAAAGTGGTATTTTGAAACTTTTTAGGTGGAAATCATGAAGACAAAAGTGGGTGGGAAAAAGTTGTTTACTCTAATTAATATATCAAATGGTTAAAACACCTAAAATCTGAAGGACCCGACAAATGACACACCAAAATGTAATATAAAATGTGACTCTAATCCAAACATTAATGTAATTAATCTTTCATATATATATATAAAAAAACTCAGATTTCTGACAAAGGGTATTGGAGGAATGGCAAGTGGCTAACTCCGACCAAACGAATAGAAAAGAAAAGCAACACCAGCATTAAGAATAAAGGCAACCATGTCCGTAACATACTAACATGTGTTTACCACTAACGAGAGATTCTCTTACAATTGTTTATCAATGAAATCCGCTACTATAAGTTTATATTTATTCTCAGTACTCATACAGAGTCCACAAATTACAAAGTTCTTCGGCAAATGATTCATATAACACTTGCTAAACCTAATAGGACTACCCTATTGCGATTTGCAAAGAGAAAAGGGAGCTCTTCAAGCTTTTACAGTTTCCGTATTTATTAAACAACGGTCATATCGCAGCGCCTGACTTTATGGGAGGGTGACTCATAACTCTTCACACATTCTGTGTGTTTAGCTTTAAATGGGAAACATGTACCACCTAATTCTTTGGCTCATTTATGCACTTCGATTGTAAGAGAAAATTATTGAAGAATGTATTCTTAAATTTCACTCTAAAATATTGTATTACGTAATGACAAAAAATCAATTCAATTCATAAACATGCACCCCCAAACAGTAAGCAGTTTAAATATAACATATATTCATCATGCAAAAATATTTACAATCTGAAATCAATACATACCATACCCAATTATTGAAATATAGAAAAATCACAGAGAGAAACCTACTTTTTTTTGTTTTTGTTTTTTTTGTTTGTTCTAATTTAGGAAACTTGTAGACCATAGATGAGCCTCGATTGTCAGCCACTACGAATACAAGATACCCAACATCAATTTAGTGAAAGAAATAGATCATAAAGTGTATGTAAAGAAAAGCTGAACATGTCTGTAGATGCCAAATACGCTACTCACTTTTCACATAACATGCTTCACATTCTCCACCCACACCGTAAGGGAACCTCTATCTTACTAACCTGACCCCCAAGACTCAGATTCTGTCAATCGACTCTGTCCGGTCCTGCACAGCCAAACGCTCTGAGACATCAGCTAGAGACTTGAGATTGCATTTGATCAGAGCCTCAACAAAAAAGCACGTTTCATCCTTGGTATTTCCATCTGGTACATCCACCACAAATGATTCGATTACTAATGTTCCTGGTCTCCCCTCAATGACCTCTGGATGTACAGTAACAATGGAAGAGTAGTTCTGCAATTATGGAAGAAGGTGAAACAGAGTAGAATAAATTTTGGATGATCAAGATATTGCACGAGCACAGAAAATATTGGATATGAAAAAAGGATTGTTTGATCTAATTCACAAGTAGAGAAGTAGGCACATTCTTCCAACTGTCATTTCAAATTCAATTAAAGAAATTGAATTAAACAGTTGTACTATAATAATTACATTATAATGAATTTTATATACAACACAGGCACAATGAGATAAAATCAATTAAGTAGTATGCTCATGCAATAATCCACCAATTGCACAAGTGAATTACTGGGCTCGGTCTTGATATGCTAGTGAGACAAAAGAGGCAAGAATGGACTCTAATTGACATTGGCTATAGAGGACACATCACCCAGAGGACGAGAGCAGTGACAATTCACGTACCCAACCCGATGAGCTACTGCATAGATTTTATAAGTTTTAAGTTTTATTAAGAAACCCAGAAATCCTGTTTATTGGTCCTAAATTGCCTCCAAAGAATATTCTAAATAATCAATGCAAGAAAAGTTCCCGCCAGATATAACAGTACTAAAAACACATGTTAAAAAGAGATCATAAAAATTCAGTGCAATGTCAAGTTAAATGCTATAGTAAGTTATTTACTGTGAAATAAAGCTGTACAGATTCATGCAATTGGTATAAATTAAAAATCCATTGGGGGGCTCTATGTTAATAGAAGCCCAAAAAATGGCCAAGCCAGGCAACTAGGCAATTAAATGTTACCAGGAATAAGTGATTTAAATCATGAGCCAAGCGGTGAAATATTCCTAACATTTCACAACATCGCTCTTGAATTTTCACTAACTTCAGATAATTGTATTAGGTTTCCTCAGAAAAAAACTAAACAAAGAACACAGTTTTCCATTGACTAGGTACCATTGGATTTTACTGACAAAATTTTTAAGCATATCAAACACGACTTTACAATTGATCATAAATTTGTGTTTCTTAAAGTTGTTATGTTACTAGTTTTTTCCTGAACAAAGTCTAATATAATTATCTAAAAGTGGTGAAAATTCAAAAAGGAAAGTTGTGAAGTGGTGTAAATATTCTGCCACTTGCCAGATGTTTTAAACTTACTTTTTCCTATCAATGCTTCATATTCATTTTCCTAATTAGGCGAATTGATGCTTTGGGATTTCTATAAATGGAGCCTGCCAACCGAATGAAAGCTTTGCACTACTCCTCTCTCTCTTACAATTTCTTTTCTCTTACACTATATATTATTTATTTCACAACATGTGCTTTAAATAAGAACCATAATTCAATATATATCCCAGGATTTCATAGAGAAATTTTGTAGTTTAGGTTTTAATCTTCTTTCTGGAAAACAAAATCCCATTTGGTAACAAAGAACAATCTTAAGCTCCAAAATGCCTTCCAACAACTCTGATAATCAACTCCAATCTGAAATCAGATCATAAACTGATTTAAATCATTATTAAAAACCTAATATCAATTGAAGAAAGCCTTATGCCACAGCAAATTATATATTTTCATCACAGTGACATTCCGAAGGGGCCATTGAGCCAAACAAAATTTTGGGCCATTGGGGTAAACTATGAAATATTCTCCTCATATTGCATCATATTAAATTTCCACTGACAAAACTAGAATGAATTAAAACAAATTTACAAGCAATGATTAATATATCAACCCAGGTATCTTACTAAGACTTGATGAAACCAACTTGTCCAGATCTAACAAAGTTATTCATGTGCTTGCACACACGCACAAAGGCATCATTTGTGAAATTAATAACTAACATACCTTGAGCCTGTGATCTCCTCCAACAATCCTCATGCCAAAAATATGCTCTTTATCATCTAGCAGCTCCAACCTTTCAGTGCTAGTTGTAGCTGGCAGACCTGACTTAACATTCACCTCTCTCACACTTCCAATCTGAAGGTCACCCTGTACAATGCATTGGCTAATAAACGGCTTATACTTCTGCGGTTGATCAAAGCTCCTCACCAAAGACCACACCTGACAATGCAAAACTTTCGCAATGATTCTCTCAGACAAAATAAAAAATCTCTGAAACCAAAACTACCAAAGATTTAACGAGTTGCATGCAATACATTCTCGTTAAATGAGAGTATATTAAGCAAACACGAAATGCAATCAAAATTCAATACAACATGTCTATAAGACTTTGTCAAGCGTTTACTCAGTCTCCACTTTAAACTTGTCAAATGTACGAAGTCTTCAACACAGAGCTCTAAACAAACTCATTACATTTATGGAAGCCCTAAAACAAAATCAAACTAATCGTGAACGCTAAGAACGGTTAAAATACAAATCGCCAATCATTCTAAAAGTTAAATGTTAAATCTCCGATCTGTCTACGGATCTCCAATAAATCTAAAAAACTAAAACTAATCATAGAACATATCCATAATTAATTTGATTTATTTGAGAAACAAGAAGAGAAAATAAAAAGAGCTTACCAGTGGAACAGGAGCTTTGATGTGTTTAACAAGCGAAGAGCTACACTGGTGGTCTTGGACGTCGTGCTTGTGGAGCCTCCTGACATACTCCTCCTCCGTCTTACCGAAAACCCCACTACCGTTGCCGTTAACGGTGATATAATCGTTGGTCACCATCACGGTAACTCTAGCGGAATCTCAAGCCGGAAAATATTGTGTCCAATATCAGCGGGAATATCGGGTTCTGTTACGGATTCTCAGACGCGTCCAAAATGCACCGCCATTCGGAGCGAAAGGTCCAGAGCTTCTCATCTCATCCACCTAATTTTAAAAAATATATTAAAATACTGTTTTTTTTTTTATTTCTTTTTTTCACTTTTCTGAGTATTGTTTATTATTCGTGCTTGTTATGGTGAATGAGAGGAATTCCTTTTTTTTGTCACAAAAAACTTAATATTGCCAAGGACAGGACTTTAACTTTTATTATACTGTGTCGTTTTGGTGAAGCTTGAAACTTTCTGGTCTCCTGTTTGTGGGTAGACATCGCAATGAACAGAAGTACCTTTTATCCTTTTTTTTCCTTTTCCTTTTTAAGCTAAGCTAGAGAAAAAGTTTATATATATGGTTCTCCTTAATCTTATTTATCCTAATAATTTTTTTTTTCTAAATTACACTTTTATCCTTTATGAAAATTACTGAATAAGACTCAAAAATATTTTGCACATAATCTATCTAAAATAAATCTTTTGTTATTAATTTAAAAGGTCAAACGATTTACACATACCCAAGATTTGTTGTAACGATAAATAAGTACCTTCCGTCATGTACTGTTAGTGATTTTCATTTGGTAATAGTAAAAAAACTAAAATACCCTTGAAAGTTTGATATTTTAATTTTTTGTAAATTTAAAAATTTCTAAAAAACCCCCTAGGTTTGCTAATTTAACTAAACACTCTAGTATATAAAAATTTTATAAAATAACAAAAATACCCCCATCACCCGCAGTGCCAGATTCCGGCCACCACCGCTAGAATCTAGTCGAAAAATTACGTTACGACACAAACCCGTCGGATCTGTGTCGTAACGCATCGATCTGGCCGTCGAGGCCGCAAAACTCTCGACGGCCAGATCTGGACATAGATCTGCCCACGGATCTAGCCGGAGAAGGCCAGATCGACGCGTTACGACACAGATCCAACGGGTCTATTTCGTAACGCAATTTGTCAGCCAGATTTCGGCGGTGGTGGCCGGAATCTGGCACTGCAGGTGGTGGGGGTGTTTTTATCATTTTACAAAACTTTTATATACTGGGGTGTTTAGTTAAATTAGCAAACCTAGGGGGTTTTTTAGAAATTTTTAAATTTACATAAAACTAAAATATCGAACTTTCAAGGGCATTCTAGTTTTTTCACTATTACCAAACAGAAATCACTAACAATACATAACTGTAGGTATCTATTTGTTGTTTCAAAACCTTTTAGGTACCACTTTATCATTACGGCAAACCTTGGGTATGTGTAAGTCGTTCGACCTAATTTAAAATTTTTGTTTCCTTTTCTACCTCATAAGTTCTAATTTTATTTTTGAAATAATTAAGATAAAATGAGTTTGATAAATAACATATACCAATTATTTTTTTGGGTTTATTTTAACCTATTTTATTGTTTCAATTTTTTTTTTTATATTTGATTGATATATTAAATGAAGATAAAATATAAATAAAAAGAAGCGTATATATAAAACAAGGATTGAGAAAGTATAACATGAGTAGAAGAATGAGGGATCTATAACATCACTTATAACGGTTATGGTATGATGGTAATTATAGGATGATCAATCTAAACGTCGTGACAAACTAATATATAAGATTAGATATTAGAGATAAAATTTACCGAATATCTCTGCATAGGAGTAGCAAAATTTAACATATAACCATTCATTCAACTACATCAATCTAGCAGCAAATATAATAAATTGACTCCCCATGAATGAGTTCTGATGTTTAGTACATACTGCAATCTTAACCAGGCTGTGTGACGTTCTTGCTCAAAAGCTTCCATATATAAGGGTCATGTGAAAATGGATATTGGAGGTCCAAAACAGCATCAACCTGCATGAATGTTGGTCTACATTACATACCAGAACTGGTAACATTAAATGTTATGCCAGATTATACACAAAGATAGCAAAATAAAACAGATTGCTCTTACATTACTATTTCATCCACATACTCCAACGTTTATCAAAGTTTACCTTTCAAATTTGCTTGAGACTACCCTAGAAGCAGCATATCAAATCAGAGAGACCTTGCAACAAGAGAAGATAAATTTGCTTGAGACTACACTAGAAGCAACATATCAAATCAGCCCCAGAAGCAAATACATGGGATTCCAGTTAATTGACAAGAAAAATGTTCTCAACTTTTGAACCTAAGTGATTAAAGGCATCAGCAAAAAGTAAAAACGCTTGACCCTACCCAGTACCCACCATCTATCCACCATCTATATTCATTGTACATCTCGAATTCAGATCCTAGAAGCAAATACAGGCTTCCTAACCAATAGAACAGGCAAAATATTCTCAAACAATTAAATATAATTCATAAAAGAACTCGGCCAACAAAAAACTTACAATTGTGGTTAGACACTTAGATTTTCTGAATATTGGAAACCCATGCATCAGACAGTTCCATATCATTTGCAAAAAATATTTATACAACAAAGTAAATGCAACTCCTGATAAGATTAATACACTTTATGCGAAATAAACAACACCACAAACCAGAAAGGTGCAAGTTGCCAAGTGGTATTTTTTATTCAAAAACAATACAAAACAGAATGTTTACTAGTATTTTCATTCTGTGAAGGTTTTATATTTAACTTTGCCACTGTCAAATCATGGTTTCATTTCTCACAGTCTCTCATCCCCAGTTTCAGGTAATTTGCTACTCCCTTCACTTGTTTCCCGGATATGATAATAAAAAACATGCTCTTGATTAAGAAAACCACCTCAGAAGTAAGTCATTTGCATGAATCCAAAAGAATTTGGGAGAAATGAAGTTAGAGTTACCTGTTAGCAGAATCTATCTGCAATTCTGCATTATCAGCAGCACTATGACCAAGGCAGGATCAAACTGTCTTCTGAATTTCATCAAATGAAGGGATAGGAAGTATAATCTCCTCTAGTTCTTCCTAAAATACAAAAAGGAAAAAAAAAAGTTTAAATTAAACTAAAATAAAAGTAACTACTAAATAAAAGGGCCAAAATACTATAATAATTTTAATAAATGGAACTTACTTTGTTTATTTTCTTCACTCCATTGAGATTGCGACGCCAATCACCTCCACATAGTAACATTTGCACTGTTTCTTGAGACAATGAAGCTCGATAATCATCAATAACTCTACTTCCAGCACTATAAGTATCTTCGGAAGCCACTGTGGTGATAGGAATGACTAGTATATCACAAGCCATCATAGATAAGATAGGATACTCCAAATTGTTTGCCTCCCACCACTTTAAAGCATCAAATGCATTTGGATCCCCTTTACATCTATGACATCCCTCTTCCAGATAACAATCTAATTCAGATTTTTGTGCCCTCAGAAACTGCGCAAATTCTGACCAACCAGAAGATTCATCTATCACATTTACCCCACCAATCAGATCGGTTTCAACAATATGGTCATCAATAGAAGATTGATTTTCAACCACATATTCCCCATAAAGCTCAGATAAGGCCTCTTGAACTCTTAGAATATTTTCTCGTGCTTCATGCTTAGGATACATTTTAGAGAAGCAAAAGTCGATCACCTTCATTTTGCACCTAGGATCCAAGACAGCTGCTATAGCCATCAACAAATTACATTCTTCCCAATACTTATCAAACTTGTCTTTCATCTTCTTCACCATGTCTTGAATAAATTCATTTTCATCTTGTGACTTTTTATCCAACAATACTTTCACCCGACAAACTTCGATAAGAAATACATTTGAAGTTGGATAGTCACTCCCAGAGATGATATTAGTGGTAGAATTGAAAACTTTTAAAATTTCACAAACTTTCTCTACTTTCTCCCAATCTTCTAGGTTTGGCCAAAAATTATAATGCGGCTCTCTTTCTTTGAATCTTGCAAACACCTCTTTGAACTTCAGAGCAGTTGCCAACATCTCATAAGTAGAAGTCCACCTCGTTCTACAATCAAGAATGAGCTTTCGATAAGGCAACTGCAACTGTTGCACAATCTCCGAGAAAATGATAAGTTTGCCCTCCGTAAGCTTGATATATAAAACACTATCATAGATGTCTTCAATGATGTCCTTAATTTGAGGAAGACAATCTTGAACCATAAGATTTAAGATGTGCACAACATCGAGCATGAAACAATTTACCTCCACAAAGAAGCTTCCTGTTTATTGAAATTTTTTCCTTCAGAATCCTGATTGCCACATCACTAGTTGAAGAATTATCAACTGAGATCGCGTAGACCTTATTTTCAATTCTCCATTCCTTTAAACAGTTGTAAATGGAATCAACAATTTGGACACCACCGTGAGGATGAGGTATATGAACAAAGTTGAGAACACGTTTCGTCAACCTCCAATTACTATCTACAAAATGCCCTGTCAGAACCATGTACTCAATATTCAGATTACTTGAATTCCATAAATCTGTCGTCAAGCTAATTTTACTAACATTCCTCAACAAAGTCTTCAACTTCTTTTTTTCCATCTCATACAATTTCACACAATCATTTTTATTAGTATCGCATGATATTTTTTCCCATTGTGGCATGCAATAACTTTGCAGATTGTTAAAACCCTCATCCTCTACAATTGTAAATGGATGCTCATGCATAAGCACCCATTGTGCAACTAGTTCTCTCATCTTCACCATATCGAAACTGTCACTTATAACAGAAAATGTTTTAACATTGCTTGCACTTCCATCAGTATCAATTGTGTCAACAGTGTAAGGTGAAATTGTATCATCCAACATTAGTTGATCTTCAGATGATTCTTCCATTAGATTACCAAAACTGCATAAGCTAAATAAAGAATTTATGAGAACTACAACAAGAGTAGATAAATGGAATCTATGGTAAACCTTGAAAAAAATTTTGTCAACTTGGATCGTAAAATTTATTATCATATCTCATATAGACATATTATATCATATAAACGACTCCCATATCTTAATTTATTTGAAGTAAATCCAACCCTTTAATCTAAATCGACCCATTCTAATAATTCAACATTATCATCTGGCACACATAAATTCTCTACAAAATTATAGAACAAACACATAAAAAAAAAATATATATATAAATAAATAAATGGTAACTATTAACTTTTTATAATATGCAGACACACACGCGCAGAAATGCAGGTGGTCTCCCGACAGACAATTGTTTCCAAAACCTGGATATTGAATGGAAGGCATAAGGCTCATATCAAAATTTAAATCAAACTATTAACTTTTCAATAATCAAGATCTTGAAATTGATAGATGAAAGATTGATGAATTTACAAGTCAGTAAGAGAACTGATATTGAATAAAGCACTCGAGATTTCACCAGTTAAGTTGTTGAAACTCAAATCCCTCCAAAATAAAGATGAATCGTTGATTAAAACCAAGAAATTAGTGGCAGTGCAGTTGAGATTTTGTTTCTAATATCAACTTGGTCATTAACTGTTGGTATTCTCCAATGTCATAAGCAATCTACATATAAAAAATACCCAAACAACAATAATACATAAAAATACCCAAACTACAATAATACATTCAGAATACCCTCATCTAGTTTTCACCAAGCATGTTCAGTCATTTAATTTACAGTTTCCAAACTAAAGCCACAAGTTGGTAAGAGAGTTTTACCTCAATCCTCAGTCTGCAGTTTTGTAGCTGTAGGTCTTTGCTTTCTTTCTAGTTGCAAAATTACTGAAATGAAACACTAGCATTATCAATTAAACCCAAAAAATATCAAAGCCCCAAAACAATAACAACCCTTGGGTTTTATTTCAAGAAATTTACCTCTCAAAGGTTTGGGGTTTCAAAAATCCACTGATATTCACGGATTTAGAAGAGTGCTTCGCTGATTTACCTCTCAAAGGTTGGGGGTTTCGATTTATGGTTCAATATGTTATAGGTATTGGAGATTTTAAGGTAAAAGTTGGATGAAGCCAACGATTTTCAATAGATTTTTCCGAATGAAGATGATTAAGTGAAGCGATTAGGGTATTTTGTTTGAGAGAGTAGGCTGGAAGAGTTGAAATGTTGTGTCGGCTGTCTAATGCTGGTGTTTGGTTCGTAAACCTAACAGCACAAATAAAATGTCGTAAACCTAACAGTAATATGTCGAGCTCGAGGGCTCGAACTCGACTCGACAGGCGAGCTACTCGAGCTCGAGTCGAGCCCGGGCTCGACTCGACTCGACTCGTTTGCATCCCTCTCTTGCCATAAGATTTGGTGTTCGCTCATCGATTTGGTTGACTTGCCTGCAAGTGTAAGTTTTCACTGGTTCGAATATTGATAATTTGATTATCTATTCTGAAACAGTGAGTAACTTTGTTGTTTGATTTTTAGGTTTAATAATTAAGCATGACAAAGCAGGAAATCAAGAATGGAGGAGAAGAAATGTTGATCGACCGTCCTGACCAAGAACCTGTTATTCCTGACGGCTTCAATTCTAACCATCCTTATGCACTCACAGGCACGCACAAACTAGTGGTTATTTCATCTGTGATCATTCCACTTAATTGTTTGATGGGAAGCATCCAGGTTGCGACAACTCCTACTTCGGCCAAAAAGAATTTTCTTTCACTCTGGATAATGATACTTATCTGAGTTTCCAGTCTTTCAATGGTGCATCTGAGCTGGAAAATGCAATCAAAGAAAAGTGTCCATTTAAAATATATATACGGCCTATATACACTATAGATGTAAGATCTTGTTGTTTCTCATAACTTTTAATTATAGCGTTTCTTTAACATTTTCTTTTGTTTTCGTACTGACAATGTATCTGTCTTAAGGAACTAAGGAACTAGTTTGCTGTTTATTAGTTCATGTAGGCAACATGAAACTAAGTGAGCATGAATACATAAGCCCTATAACAGTTACTATTTATTTGGAAAGTTATAGGGTTTCCATATTAAGAAGGGGCACAATGCCAGGAAGTTACTCTCATTATCAATGAAATATCTACTATTTCAGCCTTTTATCTTTTGATATCCTCGGTAGGTCCTGCTGTGCTATCATTATTTTGTTTTAGGTGGAGCTCAAATTTTTGTCATACATAAGCCTCAAATTTGAGCCTCTTATCTTTTGTCTTACATAAGCCCTCAATTTTTTTTTAGGTGCATGTGATGTATAATGCAGACTGTAGTATTGTGATAAAAGTAATAAATTTGAGTTCAAAATTTACATATAATGGAAGTCTTATTGGTTCATGTATCATACAGTACATATGCTCCATTTATTGCCACATTGTCCAGTTGCTGGAGCTTCATAGCTATAGTTAAATTGCATATGCAGTGATATTGAAGAACTAAAGCAGATTTGATCTCTTTATTTTGCATCTTTATGTTTTATTATGGGCTAGGTTCACAATGCTCATGTACATTAGCATGTGTATTATATATGAGCATAGATGCATGGTTGAAAGTAATATGACGTATTCTCGATTTTGACACTGCCCATTGAATTTTATGGTACAGATGGTTTTTGTTTTAGTCATATTCTTTGGGTGTACAATGGGTGTCTTGGTGTTCATTGTTAGGTTTGTGATGGGGTTTGTGATGGAAAAGCGAGAAGGTAATTCGATAAAGAGTTGAATTATGTTTTCTTTTACTCACATATATGTGTCATGAGGCAAAGAAAGTTCAATTGTACTGCCATCACTCTATGGGTTGACAAATGAACAGAGAGGAGCTACTGATGACTATTTCATGTATACAAGGTGCTGTATCCTGTTCTGGGATAAAGTTGGAATTGTGGGAGACTTTTGTTAGCATTAAGTTTAATTGAAGTTGTATATTTTGCAATATGTTCACAGCAATGAAAATAGTAATAAGATGTTTTCTCTGCCGGGTCCTGCACTTCATTCTTTCCCAGTGTAAGTGTCGATACATATTATGGTTTTCTTATTTTGCTCCATTGTTTAATCTACTAAGACACCCTAGCTCTGCAGATCATATACTGACGTTCTAAGGGAATTCTTTGAGGAAAAACTGCTTTCAAGTCTACAAATATTTTCAAGTGAGGAAAGATAAGAGAAGATTCTAAGCATGATTCCTGATGAGTGTGTACTGCAGATAATATATTCTTTTTGCCCCAACCCCCTTTTCTCTTACATGGAAAGGTCTGCCATTTCCTTTAATAACTGATGCTTTATAACTTATGTTTGCAGCTGTTACTTCTGAGCTTCAAGGGAAGTGGCTGGAGAATAGGCGATCCCCCAATGACATCAATTTTGGTTTGTTTCTCGGTGGGAGCAACTAAAGCATATGCTGCAATCAGGAAAATAAAAGGTTGAATTGCCACATGTGACACAAGTGTTGATATTAATTTTTTTTTTTTTTTTTTTCTGGTTGTTTGGACCTGCCTTCAACATGCTTTCCATGAGTAATAGAAGAAAATTAACTTGTACCTGGAGTGACCATAAGTTCAAGATACGGTAAATCAGAATTGACCAAAAGAAACTTATGAACATAAATAAGAATCTTTTACAATTGCACTTTCACATCTTGAAAATTAGGAGTTCATGCATCATCATGTGGCTGTCTGGGAAATTATTGTATACTTAATATAACAGGCTTTGATCTCGCAAATTAACAGAATATGAAATTGTTTTTACTTTGTTCACTATTGTGTTTGCGTATACCTACCCTAGGCTTGATATGGAGGTTTGTTCATCACGTGTCCTTTCTTTTCTTTTCTCTCCTGGCTTCAACACTCACTGTCAGTTATACACTTGCAAAAATATGTATGTTACTCTTCAGGTTGGACTCATCTGTGTATATGTGTTAGGTATCAAAACACATGAACCATTTATTGAAAGCTCCATTTTTTGTACTTCTAAAAACATGTCAGTGCCCTAAAATGTTATCATAGATTTCAGTGGGTATGTATTTTCAGATTTTTTTGACCAAATTCATAGTTATAGTCGTAAAATATATGAAGAACTTTATATTGTTTTTGATAATTTTGAACTTTCTGAATGTAATTATGAAAATGCGGCCATATTGTGATTCATCTTGGGCAGTCAAATAATTTTAGGAGTGAGAGTTGTGATTTTGTTGTCAGATCCACCCAACTCTTTTCAAGGAAAAGCTGCTGGACTGTCAGTTTTCCATGTACGCAACATGGAATTTGTTTTTCTTGTAGCATTAATTCTTAAATGTTTTGCTTGGTGGCAGAATGGGAGAAAACCACACTTGGGAAATCAATCATGTTTTTCAGATCATCATTCTTGCAGCCTCTGCTAAAATCTTGAAAGGTAAATTACTCAATGACAATAAACTCAATTATTCTTTTGTTGAAACAATATATCGTTAGATAAAGAAAGCAAATAAGCTAGCAAGAATTCAAGAAAAATACAGAATTTAACTTTGTAATTCATGGTTGTTGCAGGAGGAGATTCAAAGTTTCTACAATGCTAAACTACAGCTAACTAAGAATTCTGAGTTGGTAGTGCTTTCAACATTTCACGTTTCTCTAGATTAATTTACCATCTCGTGTACTTTTACTATTACTTTAAAATTTATATTTCCTTTTCTACATCATAAACCCTAATTTTATTTTGAAATAATCAAAGATAAAATGAGTTTTATCAATAACATATAATTTGGGTTTATTTTATCATATGTTACTCTTTCAAATATTCAATTAATTTGCACATTTGCAAAATTTATAAGTTTTTTATTTTTTATATTTTTGTATACTTTATTGATATATTAAATGGAGATAAAATATAAATAAAAAGAAGAGTATATATAAAACAAGGATCGAGAAAGTATAACATGAGTAGTAAAAATATAAAGGCAAGGATTATTTTGTAAATGGATAGAGTTTATTTAATCATTTAGTTATGTTTAAAAAAATTAATAGGGTTAATTTAAAAAAAAAAAAAAAAAAAAAGGATTTACTAAGATAAATTATGAGGGATCTATAACATCACTGTGGTTTTGATAAACTTATATAAAATAAGCACTTACATAAAAGATTAGAGATAGTAGAGATAAAATTATGGAATATCTCTTCGTACGAGTAGCAAAATTTAACATATAACCATGCATTCAACTACATCAATCTAGCAGCAAATATAATAAACCGAGTCCCCATGAATGAGCTCTCATGTTAGTACATACTGCATGAAGTTCTTGCTCAAGCTTTCCATATATAAGGGTCATGAAAACTGATATTGGAGCTCCAAAACAAACAGCATCAACCTGCATAAATGAACACAAATGCACATTGTATGAGACATTTCTCATTGCAACATAGTAATATTGGTCTACATTACATACCAGAACTGATATCATTCAATGTTATGCCAGATTATACACAGAGATAGCAAAATAATACAGATTGCATTTACATTACTGTTTCATCCACATACTCAAACCTTTATCAAAGTTTACCTCTATAGATACATCTTATAAACAGAACATAAGGACCAGAGAGCCTTGCAACAAGAGAAGTTATCAAATCAGTCCCAGAAGCAAATACATGGGATTCCAATTAATTGACAAGAAAAATGTTCTCAACTTTTGAACCTAAGTGATTAAAGGCATCAGCAAAAAAGAAAAATCTCTTGACACTACCCACCATCTATATTCATTGTACATCTCGAAGTCAGATCCTAGAAGCAAACACAGGCTTCATAACCAATAGAACAGGCAAAATATTCTCAAACAATTATATCTAATTCAAAAAAGAACTCAGCCAACAAAAAACTTGCAACTGTGGTTAGATTGTTGAATATTGGTAACCCATGCATCAGACAGTTCCATATCATTTGCCAACCATAATCAAATTGCAGAAAAAATTTTAAACAACCAAGTAAATGCAACTCCTGATAAAATTAATACACTTTATGGCAAATACACAGCAATACAAAACATAAAGGTGCAAGTTTCTAAGTGGTACATTTTATTCAAAGTAATCAAAAACAGAATGTTTACTAGTATCTTCATTCTGTGAAGGTTTTATATTTAACTCTGCCAGTGTCAAATCATGGTTTCATTTCTCACAATCTCTCATCCCCAGTTTCAGGTAATTTGCTACTCCCTTCACTTGTTTCCCGGATATGATAATAAAAAACATGTCTTGATTAAGAAAACCACCTCAGAAATACGTCATTTGCATGAATCCAAGAGAATTTGGGAGAAATGAAGTTAGAGTTACCTGTTAGCAGAACCTATTTGCACTATCAGCAGCAATACGACCAAGGCAGGATCAAACAGTCTTCTGAATTTCATCAAGTGAAGGGATAGGAAGTATCATCTCCTCTAGTTCTTCCTAAAATACAAAAAGGAAAAAAAAAAAAAAAAGTTTAAGTTAAACTAACATAAAAGTAACTACTAAATAAAAGGGTCAAAATACTTTTATAATTTTAATAAATGGAATTTACTTCGTTTATTTTCTTCACTCCATTGAGATTGCGACACCAATCACCTCCACATAGTAACATTTGCACTGTTTCTTGAGACAATGAAGCTCGATAATCATCAATAACTCTACTTCCTGCACTATAAGTATCCGTGGAAGCCACCGTGGTGATAGGAATGGCTAGTATATCACGAGCCATCATAGATAAGATAGGATACTCCAAATTGTACGCCTTCCACCCCATTAATAGGATCAGCTGCTCCATAAATTCTCTACAAAATTATAGAACAAACACATAAAAAAAAAATATATATATAAATAAATAAATGGAAAATTAACTTTTTTAAATCAGACACACCGCGCAGAAATGCAGTGGTCTCCCGACAGACAAGTGTTTCCAAAACCTGGATTTGAATGGAAGGCATAAGGCTCATATCAAAATTTAAATCAAACTATTAACTTTTCAATAATCAGATCTTGAAATTGATAGATGAAAGATTGATGAATTTACAGTCAGTAAGAGGACTGATATTGAATAAAGCACTCGAGATTTCACCAGTAAGTTGTTGAAACTCAATCCCTCCAAAATAAGATAATCGTTGATTAAAACCAAGAAATTAGTGGCAGTGCAGTTGAGATTTGTTTCTAATATCAACTTGGTCATTAACTGTTGGTATCTCCAATGTCATAAGGAATCTACATATAAAAAATACCCAAACAACAATAATATAAAAATACCCAAACTACAATAATACATTCAGAATACCTCATCCAGTTTTCACCAAGCATGTTCAATCATTTAATTTACAGTTTCCAACTAAAGCCACAAGTTGGTAAGAGAGTTTTACCTCAATCCTCAGTCTGCAGTTTTGTAGCTATAGCCTGTAGGTCTTTGCTTTCTTTCTAGTTGCAAAATTACTGAATGAACACTAGCATTATCAATTAAACCCACAAATATCAAATCCCAAAACAATAACAACCCTGGGTTTTATTTCAAGAAATTTACCTCTCAAAGGTTTGGGGTTTCAAAAATCCACTGATATTCACGGATTTAGAAGAGTGCTTCGCTGATTTACCTCTCAAGGTTGGGGGTTTCGATTTATGGTTCATAAGTTTAGGTATTGGAGATTTTAAGGTAAAAGTTGGATGAAGCCAACGATTTTCAATAAGTTTTCCGATGAAGATGATTAAGTGAAGCGATTAGGGTATTTTGTTTGAGAGAGTAGGCTGGAAGGGTTGAAATGTTGTGTCGGCTGTCTAATGCTGGTGTTTGGTTCGTAAACCTAACAGCACAAAAAATGTCGTAAACCTAACAGTAATATGTCGAGCTCGAGGGCTCGAACTCGACTCGACAGGCGAGCTACTCGACTCGAGTCGAGCCCGGCCTCGACTCGACTCGACTCGTTGCATCCTCTCTTGCCATAAGATTTGGTGTTCGCTCATCGATTTGGTTGACTTGCCTGCAAGTGTAAGTTTTCACTGGTTCGAATATTGATAATTGATTATCTATTCTGAAACAGTGATACTTTGTGTTTTGATTTTTAGGTTTAATTAAGCATGACAAAGCAGGAAATCAAGAATGGGAGAAGAAAATGTTGATCGACCGTCCTGACCAAGAACCTGTTATTCCTGACGGCTTCAATTCTAACCATCCTTATGCACTCACAGGCACGCACAAACTAGTGGTTATTTCATCTGTGATCATTCCACTTAATTGTTTGATGGGAAGCATCCAGGTTGCGACAACTCCTACTTCGGCCAAAAAAGATTTTCTTTCACTCTGGATAATGACTATCTGAGTTTCCAGTCTTTCAATGGTGCATCTGAGCTGGAAATGCAATCAAAGAAAAGTGTCCATTTAAAATATATATACGGCCTATATACACTATAGATGTAAGATCTTGTTGTTTCTCAAACTTTAATTATAGCGTTTCTTTACATTTTCTTTTGTTTTCGTACTGACAATGTATCTGTCTTAAGGAACTAAGGAACTAGTTTGCTGTTTATTAGTTCATGTAGGCAACATGAAACTAAGTGAGCATGAATACATAAGCCCTAACAGTTACTATTTATTTGGAAAGTTATAGGGTTTCCATATTAAGAAGGGGCACAATGCCAGGAAGTACCTCTTATCAATGAAATATCTACTATTCAGCCTTTTATCTTTTGATATCCTCGTAGGTCCTGCTGTGCTATCATTATTTTGTTTTAGGTGGAGCTCAAATTTTTGTCATACATAAGCCTCAATTTGAGCCTCTTATCTTTTGTCTTACATAAGCCCTCAATTTTTTTTTAGGTGCATGTGATGTATAATGCAGACTGTAGTATTGTGATAAAAGTAATAAATTTGAGTTCAAATTTACATATAAGGAAGTCTTATTGGTTCATATCATACAGTACATATGCTCCATTTATTGCCACATTGTCCAGTTGCTGGAGCTTCATAGCTATAGTTAAATTGCATATGCAGTGATATTGAAGAACTAAAGCAGATTTGATCTCTTTATTGCATCTTTATGTTTTATTATGGGCTAGGTTCACAATGCTCATGTACATTAGCATGTGTAATATAATGAGCATAGATGCATGGTTGAAAGTAATATGACGATTTCTCGATTTTGACACTGCCCATTGAATTTTATGGTACAGATGGTTTTTGTTTTAGTCATATTCTTTGGGTGTACAATGGTGTCTTGGTTCATTGTTAGGTTTGTGATGGGTTTGTGATGGAAAAGCGAGAAGGTAATTCGATAAGAGTTATTATGTTTTCTTTTACTCACATATATGTGTCATGAGGCAAGAAAGTTCAATTGTACTGCCATCACTCTATGGGTTGACAAATGAACAGAGAGGAGCTACTGATGACTATTTCATGTATACAAGGTGCTTATCCTGTTCTGATAAAGTTGAATTGTGGGAGACTTTTGTTAGCATTAAGTTTAATTGAAGTTGTATATTTTGCAATATGTTCACAGCAATGAAAATAGTAATAAGATGTTTTCTCTGCCGGTCCTGCACTTCATCTTTCCAGTGTAAGTGTCGATACATATTATGGTTTTCTTATTTTGCTCCATTGTTAATCTACTAAGACACCCTAGCTCTGCAGATCATATACTGACGTTCTAAGGGAATTCTTTGAGGAAAAAAACTGCTTTCAAGTCTACAAATATTTTCAAGTGAGAAAGATAAAGAAGATTCTAAGCATGATTCCTGATGAGTGTGTACTGCAGATAATATATTCTTTTTGCCCAACCCCTTTTCTCTTACATGGAAAGTTCTGCCATTTCCTTTAATAACTGATGCTTATAACTTATGTTTGCAGCTGTTACTTCTGAGCTTCAAGGAGTGGCTGGAGAATAGGCGATCCCCCAATGACATCATTTTGGTTTGTTTCTCTGGGGAGCAACTAAAGCATATGCTGCAATCAGGAAAATAAAGGTTGAATTGCCACATGTGACACAAGTGTTGATATAATTTTTTTTTTTTTTTTTTTCTGGTTGTTGGACCTGCCTTCAACATGCTTTCCATGAGTAATAGAAGAAAATTACTTGTACCTGGAGTGACCATAAGTTCAAATACGGTAAATCAGAATTGACCAAAGAAACTTATGAACATAAATAAAATCTTTTACAATTGCACTTTCACATCTTGAAAATTAGAGTTCATGCATCATCATGTGCTGTCTGGGAAATTATTGTATACTTAATAAACGCTTTGATCTCGCAAATTAACAGAATATGAAATTGTTTTTACTTGTTTCACTATTGTTTTTGCGTATACCTACCCTAGGCTTGTATGGAGGTTGTTCATCACGTGTCCTTTCTTTCTTTCTTTTCTCCTGGCTTCAACACTCACTGTCCAGTTATACACTTCAAAAATTGTATGTTACTCTTCAGGTTGGACTCATCTGTGTATATTGTTAGGTATCAAAAACACTGAACCATTTATTGAAAGCTCCATTTTTTGTACTTCTAAAAACATGTCAGTGCCCTAAAATGTTATCATAGATTCATGGGGTATGTATTTTCAGATTTTTTTGACCAAATTCATAGTTATAGTCGTAAATATATGAAGAACTTTATATTGTTTTTGATAATTTTGAACTTTCTGAATGTAATTATGAAAATCGGCCATATTGTGATTCATCTTGGGCAGTCAAATAATTTTAGGAGTGAGAGTTGTGATTTTGTTGTCAGATCCACCCAACTCTTTTCAAGGAAAAGCTGCTGGACGTGTCAGTTTTTCCTGTCCAAAAAAAGTTTAAGTTAAACTAACATAAAAGTAACTACTAAATAAAAAGGTCAAAATACTTTTATAATTTTAATAAATGGAATTTACTTCGTTTATTTTCTTCACTCCATTGAGATTGCGACACCAATCACCTCCACATAGTAACATTTGCACTGTTTCTTGAGACAATGAAGCTCGATAATCATCAATAACTCTACTTCCTGCACTATAAGTATCCGTGGAAGCCACCGTGGTGATAGGAATGGCTAGTATATCACGAGCCATCATAGATAAGATAGGATACTCCAAATTGTACGCCTTCCACCACTTTAAAGCATCAAATGCATTTGGATCCCCCTTACATCTATGACATCCCTCTTCCAGATAACAATCTAATTCAGATTTTTGTGCTCTCAGAAATTGCGCAAATTCTGACCAACCAGAAGATTCATCTTCTACATTCACCCCACCAATCACTTCGGTTTCAATAGTATGGTCATTACTAGAAGATTGATTTTCAGCCACATATTCCCCATAAAGCTCATATAAGACCTCTTGAACTCTCATAATATTTTCTTGTGCTTCATGCTCATGATACATTTTAGAGAAACAAAAGTCAATCACCCTCATTTTGCACCTAGGATCCAAGACAGCAGTTACAGCTATAAACAAATTACATTCCTCCCAATACTTATCAAACTTGTCTTTCATCTTTTTCACCATGTCTCGAATAAATTCATTTTCATCTTGTGACTTTTTATCCAACAACACTTTCACCCGACAAACTTCAATAAGAAATAAATTTGGAGTTGGATAGTCACTCCCAGAGATGATATTAGTAGCTGAATTGAAAACTTTCAAAATTTCACAAACTTTATCTACTTTCTCCCAATCTTCTAGGTTTGGCCAAAAATTATAATGCGGCTCTCTTTCTTTGAATCTTGCAAACACTTCCTTGAACTTAAGTGCAGTTGCCAACATCTCATAAGTAGAAGTCCACCTTGTTCTACAATCAAGAATGAGCTTTCGGTAAGGCAATTGCAGTTGTTGCACAATCTCCGAGAAAATGTTAAGTTTGCCCTCCGTAAGCTTGATATATAAAACACTATCATAGATGTCTTCAATGATGTACTTAATTTGAGGAAGACAATCTTGAACCATAAGATTTAAGATGTGTGCACAACACCGAACATGAAACAATTTACCTCCATAAAGGAGCTTCCTGTTTATTGAAAATTTTTCCTTCAGAATCCTGATTGCCATATCATTAGCTGAAGAATTATCAACTGAGATCGCGTAGACCTTATTTTCAATTCCCCATTCCTTCAAACAGTTATAAATGGAATCAACAATCTGAACACCATCTTAAGGATGAGGTATACGAACAAAGTTTAGAACACGTTTCGTCAACCTCCAATTACTATCTACAAAGTGCCCTGTCAGAACCATGTAATAGATTTTCAATCTACTTGAATTCCATAAATCTGTCGTCAAGCTAATTTTACTGACATTCCTCAACAAAGTCTTCAAGTTCTTCTTTTCCCTCTCATACAGCTTCACACAATCATTTTTATTAGTATCGCATGATATTTTTTCCCATTGTGGCATACAATAACTTTGCAGATTGTTAAAACCCTCATCCTCCACAATTGTAAATGGATGCTCATGCATAAGCACCCATTGTGCAACTTGTTCCCTCATCTTATCGAAACTGTCACCTATAACAGAAATTGTCTTAACTCTTTTTCTCCTTTGAAATGGATTATCATCACCCTCTTCAGTTTGCTCACCACTAGCATCACTCCCACTTCCATCACTATCTGTTGTGTCCTCAATGTAAGGTGAAATTGTATCATCCAACATTAGTTGGTTTTCAGATGATTCTCCCATAGATTACCAAAACTGCATAAGCTAAATAAAGAATTTATGAGAACTACAATAATAATAGATAAATGTTATCTATGGTAAACCTTGAAAAAAATTTTGTCAACTTGGATCGTAAAATTTATTATCATATCTCATATAGACATGTTATATCGAATAAACGACTCCCATATGCAACATTATCATATCTCAATTTATTTGAAGTAAATCCAACCCTTTAATCAAAATGGACCCATTCTAATAATTCAATCAAATCAATGTCATTGAAATTTTGGTTAGTTTGACTGATAGAATAAAATAAATGATGCAATGATGTTCAACTAACCAACATCAATATTAATGCAAAGCCATGTAAATAGTGAAGGAATCATGTTTTAGGGACAAGGAGCCACAATCCCCCTAATCTTCCGAAATACCATTATTATATCTAATTCTACCTCCCTCAATGTAAGTTCAATACAAAAAATTCAACATTGGTACGTAACACTATATCTTCCTTTGTTCTTGTCAATCTATTTCTCACACCAACATTCATCTGGCACACACATAAATCCTCTACATAATTACAGAACTAGATAACACAAAAAAAAAAAAAAAAAATGTAGCATTTATCATAGACTTGTTATAATATGCAGACAAACACACACGGACAAAAATGCAGTCATATATATTCAACAAAGGCTTACATGGTTTGAAGATTTTTGCTTTTTGGCTCGGAAGGTTTCCCAACAGAGAACAGACAATTCTTACCGAAACCTGGATATTGAATGGAAGGCATAAGGCTCATATCACTATTAACTTTTCAATAATCAAGATTTTGAAATTGAAAGATGAAAGATTGATGAATTTACAAGTAAGAGACTTGATCTGAATAAAGTATTATGAGATTTCACTTCACCAATTAAGTTGTTGAAACTCAAGTCCCTGCAAAATAAAGATGAATCGTTGATTAAAACCAAGAAATTAATGGCAGTGCAGTTGAGATTTTGTTTCTAATATCAACTTAGTCATTGTGGGTATTCTCCAATGTCATAAGGAATATTACGGGTGATAAAAGCATTTCTCAGGGATCTACTTTAAAAAAATACCCAAACTACAATAATGCATGAGAATACCCTAACTACAATAATGCATACAGAATACCCTCATCCAGTTTTCACCAACCATGTTCAATCCTTTGATTAACAGTTTCCAAACTAAAACCACAATTTGGCAAGAGAGTTTTACCACAATTTGAAACACTATCAATTAAACCCCAAAAAATATCAAAACCCAAAAACAATAACAGCCCTTGGGTTTTATTTCAAGAAATTTACCTCTTAAAGGTTGGGGGTTTCGAAAATCCACTGATATTCACGGATTTAGAAGAGTGCTTCACTGATTTACCTCTCAAGGCTTGGGGGCTTCGATTTAGGATTCAATAGGTTATGGGTATTGGAGATTCTAAGGTAAAAGTTGGATGAAGCCTTCAATAGATTTTTCCGAATGAAGATGATTAAGTGAAGCGATTAGGGTATTTTGTCTGAGAGAGTAGTCTGGAAGAGTTAAAATGTTGTGTCGGCTGTCTATTGTTGGTGTTTGGTTCGTAAACCAAACAGTACAAATAAAATGTCGTAAACCTAACAGTAATATGTCGAGCTCGAGCTCGAACTCGAACTCGAACTCGAGGGCTCGAACTCGACTCGACAGGCTAGCTACTCGAGCTCGAGTCGAGCCCGACTCGACTCGACTCGTTTGCATCCCTCTCTTGCCATCAGATTTCGTGTTCACTCATCGATTTGGTTGACTTGCCTGCAAGTGTAATTTTTTCACTGGTTCGAATATTGATAATTTGATTATCTATTCTGAAACAGTGAGTAACTTTGTTGTTTGATTTTTAGGTTTAATAATTAAACATGACAAAGAAGGAAATGAAGAATGGAGAAGAAGAAATGTTAATTGACCGTCCTGAAGAACCTGTTATTCCTGACGGCTTCAATTCTAACCATCTCAAAGTCTATTACGGTAAATTTTATGTAATTCAGTTCGTATTATCTGCGTTCTGATTATATATTNTCGAGTCGAGCCCGACTCGACTCGACTCGTTTGCATCCCTCTCTTGCCATCAGATTTTGTGTTCGCTCATCGATTTGGTTGACTTGCCTGCAAGTGTAAATTTTTCACTTGTTCGAATATTGATAATTTGATTATCTATTCTGAAACAGTGAGTAACTTTGTTGTTTGATTTTTAGGTTTAATAATTAAACATGACAAGGAAGGAAATGAAGAATGGAGAAGAAGAAATGTTAATTGACCGTCCTGACCAAGAACCTGTTACTCCTGACGGCTTCAATTCTAGCCATCTCAAAGTCTATTACGGTAAATTTTATGTAATTCAGTTCGTATTAGCTGCGTTCTGATTATCAGGCATGGCAATGGGATGGGGCAGGGCGGGGATCTCATTCACCGCCCCCATCCCCGTCATGGGGATGAAAAAAAACTCGGTTCCCTCTGATTTTATATAAACTTAAATTAATTTGAATATTATCAAACACAATAGTTAACTCTTATCCACATGATAAATATTTAAATTAATCATTTAAACATAACTAATTTTACATAAATATAGGTTAAAGATTGCTCTTGTTCAATTGTTTAAGGTGAGAGAAATTGTAAAAATATGGGTTTATATAGGTAAGATAATTGTGTAATTAGGTGAAATATAAAGGTATTAATGAAAAGTATATATATATATATACAGGGCGGGACGGGGGAAAGGCATCACCCATCCCCACTGCATCCCCAAGGACGGGGATTAAAACACCCCCACACCCACCCCTATCCTTGAAAAAATCGGGGCTTCCCCGCCCCTAGTGGGGCGGGGCGGGACGGATCCCCAGAATTTCGGAGAACATTACCATGCTTACTGATTATATATTCTTATTTTCTTTTGGTTTGTGGTTTTTTTTTTTTTTTTAATTATGTTAATATTACGTACTGTAGAAATTACAAACGGATGCAACCTTTAAAGCGGCCTCATGTATGATTTCCAGTTATTTTGAAGTTTTATGATGGCTATACATTTCAATTTGCTGAACTTTTGTTGATTTATTTTAAAACTAAAAATGGAAAAAGAAAGAAAGAGAAGAGCACTCGATTTTTGTTTTAACATAAAAGGAAATTTACATTGTGGCAGGAAGGCTTTTTCCTCATGCTGATATCTTCATGTAGATGTCCTATGGAAATGGTAAGTCGAATCTCCTATTAAATCTGTTTTTCTCTTTCAGTTTCATCTTTATACACTTACTGGCATTTACAAACTAGTAGTTATTTCATTTGTGATCATTCCACTTAATTGCTAGATGGGAAGCATCCTGGTTGCAACAACTCCTACTTCGGCCAAAAAGAATTTTCTTTCACTCTGGATAATGATATTTATCTGCGTTTGCAGTCTTTCAGTGGTGCATCTGAGCTGGAAAATGCCATCAAAGAAAAATGTCCATTTAAAGTAGATATTCAGCCTTTATACACTGTAGATGTAAGATCTTGTTGTTTCTCATAACTTTGAATTAAGGTGTTTCTGTAACATTTTCTTTTGTTTTCGTACTGACAATGTATCTGTCTTAAGGAACTAAGTAATTAATATCCCGAGTTTTCTTGTTGATTCACTTGGTTCTCCATGCTTAGACTGCAATTTTCAATCTTGACATTCGCAGTTCCAATCTTCTCTTTATTCCATACTGCATGTAGGAATCAACTCTTTGATGTTTCAAGAGCAATCCTGGAATTGGTGTTTGTCCATGGTGTTACTCAGCACACCAGAAAAATGGATTAAAGCCTGAAATTCCTCTATATCATCTCTTTTGAATTTAGTTATTACAAAATCAATTCTCGGTTTAGCCTTTTGTTATTGATATTATTTTTCCTGACCTCTATTTACTGCAGCCTGCTAAGAGGCATGGGTATTCACAAGGTGGTGATAATAATGCTTTTTCTCCAGTGGAGAGGGAACTTGTTTTGATATTGTAAGACTTGACTTATTTGGCAACTATCTTATTGTTATCTTGTAAATGCTTCATTAGTTGACATGTTATCTTACATCTTCCTCCCAGGATATAACTGACTACGATGATGTTAGATATTGCTGCTCAGGTGCTGCTGTATGCTTGCGGTGCTGGCCTCTAATGACTGCTTCTATTAAAGTGATTGATACTGCCCTCAGAGGTAGGAGTACATCCATTAGTGCACGATGTTTTCTTCTGATAATTTTCTGTTTATTAGTTCATGCAGGCATCATGAAACTAAGTGAGCATGAATACATAAGCCCTATAACGGTTACTATCTATTCGGAAACTTACAGGGTTTTCATATTAAGAAGAGGCACAATGCCAGGAAGTTACTCTCATTATCAACGAAATATCTACTATTTGAGCCTCTTATCTTTCGATATCCTCAGTAGGTCCTGCTGTTCTATCATTATTTTGTTTTAGGTGGAGCTCAAATTTTTGTCATACATAAGCCTCAAATTTGAGCCTCTTATCTTTTTTCGTACATAAGCCCTCAAATTTCTTTTAGGTGCATGTGATGAATAATGCAGACTGTAGTATTGTGATAAAAGTAATAAATTTGAGTTCAAAATTTACATATAACGGAAGTCTTTTTGGTTCATCTATCATACAGTACATATGCTCCATTTATTGCCACATTGTCCAGTTGCTGGAGCTTCCTAGCTATATTTAAATTGCATATGCAGTGATATCGAAGAACTAAAGCAGATTTGATCTCTTTATTTTGCATTTTTATGGTTTATTATGGGCTAGGTTCACAATGCTCATGTACAATAACACGTGTATTATATATATGAGCACATACACATGGTTGAAAGTAATATGATGTATTCCCGGGTTTGACACTGCCCATTGAATTTTATTTTGCCGATGATTTGGTTTCAGTCATATTCTTTGGGTGTACAATGGGCGTCATAGTGTTCATTGTTTGGTTTTTGATGGAAAAGCAAGAAGGTAATTCCATAAAGAGTTGAATTATGTTTTCTTTTACTCACATATATGTGTCATGAGGCAAAGAAAGTTCAATTGTACTGCCATCACTCTATAGGTTGACAAATGAACAGAGAGGAGCTACTGATGACTATTTTCATGTATACAAGGTGCTATATCCTGTTCTGGGATAAAGTTGGAATTGTGGGAGACCTTTGTTAGCATTAAGTTTAATTGAAGTTGTATATTTTGCAATATGTTCACGGCAATGAAAATAGTAATAAGATGTTTTCTCTGCCGGGTCCTGCACTTCATCCTTTCCTAGTGTAAGTGTCGATACATATTATCGTTTTCTTATTTTGATCCATTGTTAAGACACCCTAGCTCTGCTGATCACATACTGACGTTCTAAGGGAATTCTTTGAGGAAAAACTGCTTTCAAGTCTACAAATATTTTCAAGTGAGGAAAGATAAGAGAAGATTCTAAGCATGATTCCTGATGAGTGTATACTGCAGATAATATATTCTTTTTGCCCCCACCCCCTTTTCTCTTACATGGAAAGGTCTGCCATTTCCTTTAATAACTGGTGCTTTATAACTTATGTTTGCAGCTGTTACTTCTGAGCTTCAAGGGAAGTGGCTGGAGAATAGGCGATCCTCCAATGACATCAATTTTGGTTTCTTCTTGGTGAGAGCAACTAAAGCATATGCTGCAATCAGGGAAGCATAAGGTTGAACTGCCACGTGTGACACAAATGTCGATACTAATTTTTTTTTTTTTTCCTGGTTGTTGGGACCTTCCTTCAACATGCTTTCGATGAGTAATAGAGGAAAATTAACTTGTACCTAGAGTGACCATAAGTACAAGATATGGTAACTCAGAATTGACCAAGGGAAATTTATGAACATAAATAAAAATCTTTTAGTCTCACTTTCACATCTTGAAAATTAGGAGTTCATGCATCATCATGTGGCTGTCTGGGAAATTATTATATACTTCATATAACAGGCTTTGATCTCGCAAATTGTGCTTCCACTAACAGAATATGAAATTGTTTTTACTTTGTTCACTATGTCAGGCACAAGGGCTGCGCCAATGTGTAGAAGAGATTGTGTTTGCCTATACCTACCCCAGGCTTGATATGGAGGTTTGTTCATCACCTGTCCTTTCTTTTCTTTTCTCTCCTGGCTTCAACACTCACTGTCAGTTATACACTTGCAAAAATATGTATGTTACTCTTCAGGTTGGACTCATCTGTGTATATGTGTTAGGTATCAAAACACAGGAACCATTTATTGAAAGCTCCATTTTGTGTACTTCCAAAAACATGTCAGTGCCCTAAAATGTTATCACAGATTTCAGTGGCTATGTATTTTCAGAATTTTTTACCAAATTCATAGTTATGGTGGTAAAATATATGAAGAATTAAATTTTGTTTCTGACATCAAAAATTTTAGCTAATTGAAGTAGTGTTAGCTTGCCAAAAATCAGTTTTCTATTATGTTTACATTATGAAATTTAGATATTAATCTTCATTGTATTGCTTTTATAATTTAGTTTCTCATTGTTCCAGGTCGTGTCTGTACTCTTATTGATCCACAAAGTTGTGATGAATTTGATCCTACTGCAGTACCAACGCTGTCCGAGGTAAGCATCTATATGAGTGATGATTTCTTATTGATCTGTGTGATTTCTTATTCCTAATTAAAAATATTAATCATATTTACAAAGACTAGATGCACAAGAAAAAATGGGATGGTCAGAATCAGGAATACCTTTCTGCACCCTAGATTAGCATATTCGCCTTCAAGGAATTTGCTTCTTTTCTTTTTTTTTAAATTTCAAATGATGAACTGTTATCTGATTTTTTGAATTGTCAGCTTCTACAAGAACTTAACACAGGATCTTTAGGAGCTGATGCTGAGAATGGTATGTTAATTTGAAAGTGAACATTATATTGTTTTTGATAATTTTGAACTTTCTATCAACGTAATTATGAAAATACGGCCATATTGTGATTCATTTTGGGCAGTCAAATAATTTTAGGAGTGAGTTGTGATTTTGAATTTTGTTATCAGATCCACCCAACTTTTTTCAGGGAAAAGCTGCTGGACTGTCATGTTTGCATGTACGCGACATGGAATTCTTAAATGTTTTGCTTAGTGGCATAATGGGAGAAAACCACACTTAAGAAGTCAATCATCATTCTTGCAGCCTCTACTAAAATCTTGCAAGGTAAATTTTGTTTGAAGCCCGGTTCAATTTTTTTTCTGTAAATTTTCTGGTAATGACAAATGGGTAATTAATAAACCCAATTACTCTTTTGTTTAAACGAAATATCCTTAGATAAAGAAAACAAATAAGCTAGCAACAATTCAAGATAAATACAGAATTTAACTTTGTAATTCATGGTTGTTGCAGGCAGTGACGGACCTAGGATTTTTGCTCAGGGGGACCCTCATGGTTTCGCCACTGTTTGTCAATCAACTAGTGAAAACACAAGAAAATAACATCCAATTCACAAAGAAACACAAGAAAAATTTTACGCGGAAAAACCTCTTCAATGTAAATAGATAAAAAAATCACAGGAATCTAACAATCCACTTAAATCTAATATAATCAAAAGAGTTTAAAATCATCACAAATCCACCAAAAATATTCTACACAAATTTAGAGCTCAATCACAACTCTAATAAAAGTAAAATACACAAAGGTTTACAAAGAGATGGATTACAATCACTCCAAATCCATATCCGGACGTTAACATTCCAATTAAACCGTCTAGATTAAAGATCCATATGCCATATGCGTATTGACCCAAAAATAAAGTTAGATGGTATACCTAAAGTTCTAAATAATATGAATATTGATTATTTAAAGATGAAAGCAAGTTAGAATAGTATACCTGAAGATCTTTAATTTAACACGATTTTCTGCTTCATTATGTTCTGAAAATGTTCAATGATATCTTCATTTTGAATTGTAGCAAAAACTTTATTTTCAATGTAAACTATTAAGAAATTGTTCATCCACTCGTCTCCCATTCTATTACGCAAAGTATTCTTAATAAGATTCATTGCAGAGAACATCCTTTCAACTGTTAGGAAAAACCAATGCTAATTTAATAAGCAAGAAAACTTTGTCGTAAGCAACATCATTCTTAAACTCAACCATTTTTTTGCAAGATTGGCAATCCCATCAACATGAGTGAAACTGGCTCTGGTGCTAACATTCGCATAATAGTTTTCAAGTTGATTATCGAGCAACCAAATATCGTGTTGAGGAAAATCGGTAGGATAGAATTTTGCAAACTTAAGTAATCTATCTTTGTTAAATGCAGCAAAAGAGTTATTTGGATCAAGATATGCCATACACTGAAGCAACCTCATATTTACTTCATCAAAAAGATTATTGAGTTCTTCTTAAATGTTATCTAAAACTGTGTACATCAATTCCACCTTAAAATGATGTTTATTCGTAATTGGCACAATCCCACGTTTTGACCTCCAAAAATTATCTTCCATGTTCTCTCGGATTGGTATGTCATCATCTTTACACAGATCATAAGCTTCTTTCAACAATATGTCGAAGCAAGTGTCTTCATTTCTCAATTTATGCAATCAACGCTTCGAAATTTATACAAACTGCATGGCATTAAGAAGATCTTGATCTTTTCTTTGTAATGCTTGTGATAGTTCATATGTGATTCCCAATACTTTCTTCATCAAGAATAACAAAAAGACGAGTTCAAAATTCTCCATGATTCGTAATAAACTCCTTGCTTCTTGACTTTTGTTTTGCCAATCATCTCCTTCAATCTCAATCACTCTGAGCACATCAATAACAAAAGAAAATAAGTTTATGACACTATGAATTATCCCTATGTGTGAACCCCAACGTGTATCTCCTGGTCGTTTAATAATGCATTCTTGATTCAAACCGCGTCCTGTCTGAAGATCACCATTAGAAATTAAAGATATCACATATTCATACTGTTTATCACATAGAAGATCTCTACGCTTGCAAGATGCTGCTACAGTGTTTGATAACATAGAAAGAGTTTGAAAAAATTCACCTAATGCCAAATGTTTACTTACAACTTTGACTAGCACCAGTTGGAGTTAATGAGAGAAACAATGAATGTAGAAAGCTGATTTATTTTCTCTCAATATCAAAGTCTTCAAACCATTGAACTCACCCCTCATATTGCTTGCTCCATCGTAACCTTGCTCTGTCAAACTCAATCTATATTTTACAAAAAAGGCATCTATTGCAATTTTCAAAGACTTTGCGGAAATATTCTTAACATGCACAATCCCAATAAAATATTCAATAACCCGACCTATTTTGTCCACATAGCAAAATACAATAGTCATTTGTTCTTTCACTGCCACATCACGAGATTCATCAACTAGTAAAAAAAACGATCGTTTATCTCACAATTTCTGCAATAATTTTCTTGGTCGTTAAATGAGCACAAAAACTATTTAGTTGCCTCTGGATTTTGGGGGCAGTCATTTGATGGTTTTTCGGAGCATTTTCCACCATAACTTTCTTCATGTCGTCATTGTGATTTAATAGAAACTTCAATAGTTCTGTAAAGTTACCTTGATTTTCATATTCAACCAACTTGTCATGACCACGAAATGCTAATCCTTGATGTAAAAGGAATCTAATGCAATCAATTGATGCATTCAAGCGAATGCAATAGTCCAGTTTGCCCTTTTTCGACACGCAAGCAAGATTTATATCGATGTGTTGCCTCTGGTTCATCAAATCAGCACACTTGGCATGACATTGGTTATGAGTACTAAAATGATCACCAACATGATTTTTCACTTTTACTTTATCTTTCCAGTTATTAAATCCCGTATTCACAAAAACTTCACCACCTGCTTGGTCACCATAATCGGGTTTGAAAAGATAACAATTCAAACAGAAGATTGCATCTTTTGTCACACTATATTCCATCCAACTTGAACCTTCTTTGTACCATTCTGATGTAAACCTACGCTTTTTATCTCCAACATGAGTGAAAGGAAAGTTATGTTTTTTAGGTTGGCAAGGACCTTTCAACAAGTATACTCTTCGAACTTCCTCTTTTTGTTTGTTAGTACAAAAAAGCTCGTTAATTGGTATCCTTAATCCTGGGTCAGTTTCAAACTCATCTAAATTGAACATCCCGATTGAAGGTTAAACTTCTTTTACTTGGTGTTGTTGTCGCTGTTATGGGGCTTCTTCTTCTAATGAGGTTTGATTAACCTCAGTATCAGTAGAGTCTCCATCAACATTTTTTGCTGGCCTTTTCTTCAGTCTCCTGAAATAATTGGATATCATAATCTTATTTATACAAATATATTTGGAACGATTCTTGTTTGTTGATGCTTTGGATTCCAAATCCAATAAACATATAATGAGTCAGTACTGAAATGGGATCCCAAAAATAAGAGACAAAGAGATTCCTATTTAAAAAAAAAAAAAAACTAATTAATTTAGCAACTTAATTAACTTCTCTTGAATAAGATACATGAACAAACCAATACATGTAAACAATTAAAACAAATAGCATAGTTTTGGCGAATTCAACTCATAGCCCAACAAGATAATAACTATAATGTAGATGTGATCATTAAATGCATATTTTAACACACTTATCTTATTCTATTGGGTAAACACTAATAAAGAAGACAAAATATGAATAGAAGTATGTGCATTTTCAAGTAGTTTCTCCCAATGGATCTATAGTCATTTTTTTCTTTTTTGAATTTTTCAACAACACAAACAATTTACCATACATTTAATTGCATCTAATGAGTTTCTTTATTCAGTCCCAAAGTATCTCCTACTCCTAATTTTCAATTCCTAAATACCCAGCACAGCAGCACCATACCTTTCCAAATTGGGAATCTCTTTCTTTTTACTCATTGGGAATCTCAATGAGACAATGAGTAAAAAGAAAGAAATGCAACATCAATTTCCCCCAATCACAATGTCCCAATTTTTGCTTAAAAAAGAAATGCAACATTTTAATCAAGAATAGTGAAAAATCAAGGGGAAAGAGCCAAAGACAATACCAAATGACCAATCTTTCTTGTTAGGGTTCTGAGGATGAGGATAGTGTCAGGACTCAAGAGTCAAGACTCAGGAGACGTGAGTGAGAGAAGTTGAGAGGCAGAATTTCAACCTGGGATTTTTTTAATTTCTGGTTCAAGGTCTGAGGTAGCGCCGTCAGGTAAAAGGGAAGATGGGAATTGGGGAATGAAAAAGTTGAATATGAAACAGACAAAATCTAACTTTTTACTTTTTTTTAACTTTTTAAAAAAACTTTTCAATTTTTTTTTTTAAAGTTTAAGGCAGGCCTGAGCCTACCCTCAAGGGGCCTGGGTCTGCCCTTGGTTGCAGGAGGAGATTGAAAGTTCCTACAATGCTAAACTACAGCTAACTAAGAGTTTTTTGAGTTGGTAGTGCTTTCAACATTTCACGGTTCATTTATACGTTCGATATAAGTCCTCTAGATTAATTTACCATCTCGTCAAGGGTGGACCTAGGCCCCTTGAGGGTAGGCCCAGGCCTGCCCTCAACTTTTAAAAAAAAAAAAAATTTGAAAAGTTTTTTTAAAAAGTTAAAAAAAAAAAGTAAAAAATTAAAATGTTAGATTTTGTCTGTTTCATATTCAACTTTTTCTTTCCTCAATTCCCATCTTTCCTTTTACATGACAACGCTACCTCAGACTTTGAACAAGAAATTAAAAAAATCCCAGGTTGAAATTCCATCTTTTAACTTCTCTCAATCATGTTCATGAGTCCTGACTATTGAGTCCTGACACTATCCTCATTTTCAGAACCATAACAAGAAAGATTGGTAATTTGGTATTGTTTTTGGCTCTTTACCCTTGATTTTTCACTATTCCTGATTAAAATGTTGCATTTCTTTTTTAAGCAAAAATTGGGACATCATGATTGGGGGAAATTGATGTTCCTTTTTTTTCTTTTTACTCATTGTCTCATTGGGATTCACAATGAGTAAAACGAAAGAGATTCCCAATTTGGGAAGTATGGTGCTACCATGCTGGGCATTTAGGAATTGGGAATTAGGAGTAGGAGATACTTTGGGACTGAATAAAGGAACTCATTGGATGCAATTAAATGTATGGTAAATTGTTTGTGTTGTTGGAAAATTCGAAAGAGAAAAAAATGACTGCACACCCATTAGGAGTAATCTACTTGGAAATGCACATACTTCTATTCATATTTTGTCTCCTTTGTTAAAGTTTACCAAATAGAATAAGATAGGTGTGTTAAAATATGTCTTTAATGTATTAAAATATACATTTAATGATCACATCTACATTATAGTTGTCTTGTTGGGCTATGGGTTGAATTCACCAAAATTATGTTATTTGTTTTAATTGTTTATATGTATTGGTTTGTTCATGTATCTTATTCAAGAGAAAGTTAATTAAGTTGCTAAATTAATTAGTTTTTTTTTTTTTTAATAGGAATCTTTTTGTCTCTTATTTTTGGGATCCCATTTAGGTACTGACTCATTAAATGTTTATTGGATTTGGAATCCAAAGCATTAACAAGCAAGAATCATTCCAAATATATTTGTACAAATAAGATTATGATATCCAATTATTTCAAGAGACTGAAGAAAAGTCCAACAAAAAATGTTTATGGAGACTCTACTAATATTAAGGTTAATCAAACCCCATTAGAAGAAAAAGCCCCACAACAGTGACAACAACATCAAGTAAAAGAAGCTCAACCTTCAATTGGGATGCTCAATTTAGATGAGCTTGAAACTAACCCAGGATTAAGGATGTAAATTAACGAGCTTTGTTGTACTAACAAACAAAAAGAGGAAGTTCGAAGAACATATTTGTTGAAAGGTCCTTGCCAACCTAAAGATCATAACTTTTCTTTCACTCCTTTTGGAGATAAAAAAACGTAGGTTTATATCAGAGTGATACAAAGAAGGTTCAAGTTGGATAGAATATAGTGTGGCAAAAGATGCAATCTTCTGTTTGAATTGTTATCTTTTCAAACCTGATTATGGTGACCAAGCAGGTGGTGAAGTTTTTGTGAATAAAGGATTTAATAACTAAAAAGATAAAGCAAAAATGAAAAATCATGTTGGTGATCATTCTAGTACTCATAATCAATGTCATGCCAAGTGTGTTGATTTGATGAACCAAAGGCAACACATCGATGTAAATCTTGCTTGCATGTCGAAAAAAGGCAAATTGGACTATCGTATTCGCTTGAATACATTAATTGATTGCATTAGATTCCTTTTACATCAAGGATAAGCATTTCATGGTCATGACAAGTCGACTGAATATGAAAATCAAGGTAACTTTATGGAACTATTGAAGTTTCTATCCAATCACAATGACGACATAAAGAAAGTTGTGGTGGAAAATGCTCCGAAAAACCATCAAATGACGGCCCCCAAAATCCAGAGGCAACTAACTAGTGTTTTTGCTCATTTGACGACCAAGAAAATTATTGTAGAAATTGTAAGAGACAAACAACCGTTTTCTTTACTAGTTGATGAATCTCGTGATATAACAGTGAAAGAACAAATGACTATTGTATTTCGCTATGTCGACAAAATAGTTGTGTTATTGAATGTTTTATTGGGATTGTGCATGTTAAGAATAATTCTGCAAAGTCTTTGAAAATTGCAATAGATGCATTTTTTGTAAAGTATAGATTGAGTTTGACAAGTTTACGGGGGCAAGGTTATGATGGAGCAAGCAATATGAGGGGTGAGTTCAATGGTTTGAAGACTTTGATATTGAGCGAAAATAAATCAACTTTCTACATTCATTGTTTCTCTCATCAACTCCAACTGGTGCTAGTCAAAGTTGTAAGTAAACATTCTGCATTAGGTGAATTTTTTCAAACTCTTTCTATGTTATCAAACACTGTAGCAGCATCTTGCAAGCGCAAAGATCTTCTACGTGATAAACAATATGAATATGTGATATCTTTAATTTCTAATGATGATCTTTAGACGGGACGCGGTTTGAATCAAGAATGCACTATTAAACAACCAGGAGATACACGTTAGGGTTCACACATAAGGACAATTCATAGTGTCATAAACTTATTTTCTTCTGTTATTGGTGTGCTCAGAGTGATTGAGATTGAAGGAGATGATTGGCAAAACAAAAGTCAAGCAAGGAGTTTATTACGAATCATGGAGAATTTTGAATTCGTCTTTTTGTTATTCTTGATGAAGAAAGTATTGGGAATCACATATGAACTGTCACAAGCATTACAAAGAAAAGATCAAGATCTTCTTAATGTCATGCAGTTTGTACAAATTTCGAAGCGTTGATTGCATAAATTGAGAAATGAAGACACTTGTTTCGACATATTGTTGAAAGAAGCTTATGATCTGTGTAAAGATGATGACATACCAATCCGAGAGAACATGGAAGATAATTTTTGGAGGACAAAACGGGGGATTGTGCCAATTACAAATAAACATCATTTTAAGGTGGAAGTGATGTACACAGTTTTAGATAACATTCAAGAAGAACTCAATAATCGTTTTGATGAAGTAAATATGAGGTTGCTTCAGTGTATGACATATCTTGATCCAAGTAACTCTTTTGCTGCATTTAACAAAGATAGATTACTTGAGTTTGCAAAATTCTATCCTGCCGATTTTCCTCAACACGATATTTGGTTGCTCAATAATCAACTTGAAAACTATTATGAGAATGTTAGTATAGAGCCAGTTTCACTCATGTTGATGGGATTGCTGATCTTGCCAAAAAAAAAAAAAAAATAGTTGAGTTTAAGAAGGATTGTTGCTTATTAAATTAGTATTGGTTTTGCCTGTGGCTATTGCAACAGTTGAAAAGGTGTTCTCTGCAATGAATCTTGTTAAGAATACTTTGCGTAATCGAATGGAAGACGAGTGGATGAACAATTGCTTAGTAATTTACATTAAAAATGAAGTTTTTGCTACAATTCAAAATGAAGATATCATTGAACATTTTCAGAACATAATGAAGCGGAAAATCGTGTTAAATTGAAGATCTTGAGGTATACTATTCTAACTTGCTTTCATCTTTAAATAATCAATATTACATATTATTTAGATCTTTAGGTATACCATTCTAACTTGATTTTTAGATCAATATGCAAAGAATGTGTAGATCTTTAATCTAGATGGTTGAGTTGGAATGTTAACGTTTGGATATGGATGTGGAGTGATTGTAATCCATCTCTTTGTAAACCTTTGTGTATTTTACTTTTATTAGAGTTGTGATTGAACTCTAAATTTGTGTAGAATATTTTTGGTGGATTTGTAGTTGTTGTAAACTCTTTTGATTATATTGGATTTAAGTGGATCGTTAGATTTCCGTGGTTTTTTATCTCTTCACATTGAAGAGGTTTTTCCACGTAAAAATTTTCTTGTATTTCTTTGTGAATTGGATGTTATTTTCCTATGTTTTCACTAGTTGATTGGCAAATAGTGGCAAAGCCATGGGGCCCCCACCCCGGGCAAAAATCCTGGGTCCACCACTGTATCTTGTGTACTTCAAGTCATTAAGGTCACAATAAAGCTAGGGACACCGAAAAACCTGCACCGAAATTGTGTACCGGCCTACGTGTAACACGCTTCTAATTTTTTTAACAATTTTTTTCTAGTGAACGGCCGTCCATCAAATTTGGACGGCTGTTCACTCACATGGACGCCCGTCCATATACCAGGGATGGGCATCCCAATTTAAAGGACGCCCGTCCATAAGTAAAATAGAATAAATTTTTTTTATAAAAATTAGGAACGGACGTTCATCCGTTAAGGGACACCCGTCCTTAACCAAAATATGAAAATAAAAAAAATAAAAAATTTGAGAACGGCCATCCATAAATTTTGGACAGGCGTCCATTAGGAATGGATGTTCATCCCTTATTGTAAAACCCCTCCCTAACCGGGTATTTTCTAAGTATCCCTTGGCCATTGAGAACCTAGAAAACGCACGCCTAGGAAAGAAGTTTATTTAAAATCCTATTTAAAGAATAAACTTGTAGTTTATAAACATATTTATATATATATTTATTAATTTAATTTCTAAACTATAATGAGTTTCATTGTATAAGTAAAAAAAAAAAAATATAGTTTCCTTTCTGGAGTAAATTATGAAATCCATAGTAATACTTACTAGAACATACACACTTTTACAAAATTTACTAGTAATTGATTTCCTTTATTAATACAACATATTTACTCTATTATAGAACATGGACATATTTACTCTATTATAGAACATGGACATATTTACTGTAGTATGAAATATGAACATAATTACTCACAAAATATTAGCAAAACACTTCAATAGTCATCATTAAAGCATCCCCTCATGATATGTGCCCTTGGAATCCTCTCCCAACTTCATGCCTTAATCCGTACCTGCAAAACATTTTAAAACATTTGTGGGGTGAGCGCTAATCGCTCAGTAGGAATAGGCCATTTATAAACTATTAAGGTTCATTATACAAGTATATTACTTGGACTTACCTACCTACAAAACATGACCTTCATTCTTTGACATAACAAGTTCATAAAACATATCATACATTTCGGAATTTCATAAACATAAGTCATAACATAACCATACATAATATAACATAGAACATAAATGACTTATGAAATATTCATTACATGGCATGCTTATTGTTTTGTCTATATACTTGATGGTTTCATTAGTCTTTCTTATCCAATCGGATTCATTTGAACCATTACCTTGTTCTTGGTGTCACCTCAAAGGATCATGGTTTCCATAAGAATTCTATTCCTCTGATCTTGGTTTATACCTCAAGAGACTCATGGAATTCATCTTTAACATTTTATAAATTTTCATAAGACAACTAAAATATGCTATATGCATTACCATTATGAATGCAAACATATGGACTAACATCTCCCATGTCAATCATACTATATTCTCTACTAAACTTCTTAACTTAATTCATCAATTTTTCATACAATACAAGGAATTTTAGTAGAGATTATTCAGGGCCTTATTAGAATTAGAAACAATTGGGAATTTCCATTAAGAAGGTGGATGTCATACCGTTCGTACTTTTCAAGCAATTTTTTCATTATCTTCAATTCGAAAGGTTCTTGCCAAACACAAAAGTTTTAGGTCTGTTTCTAAAATTTTTAACACTTCAAGAATCAACTCAATCGGACTTCTATAACTTCAGTTATGACATGTTCAGTGAAGCATGTACAGTATAAGTCTTAAAACAGCCAAATCCGAATTTATTCATTTTAACCATGTCACCTTCATTTGCACATTCATATTATTTGCATATCATTCTAAGTATAAAAGGCCATAAAAACCTCCCTTTTTACAGAACAAAAAGTGCCAAAATTAACAACTACAAATCTCTTAATTGGCATAATCATCCTCCATATGCACACACACAATCAACACACCCTTAAACAACTCATAACCAAACATAGCATACACTCTTATTAACATAAATAAATGTAAGTTTCATAAACCTAGGTGTTATCAATTGTAGTCATAAGGGAGATTTTTTTCCCTACCTTAGTATTCAAAGACACAGAGGTACCTCCTTGGCTCCAAAGTTTCACCTTTCACCTTACACACATAACCACTTATGAATTTCTCTTTAACTAAAAAATTCAGAAAAACTAGGGTTTGATGAACTCACCTTTAACGCATTGTTTTAAAAACCGGACCAGTAGGCAACCACTCTGCTAGCCGGGTCACGGTTCAACCGGTCCAACCGGTTGGACGTCGGTTGGACCGGTGATGTCATCAAACACATGATGACATCAACACATTTTTTAAAAAACTTTTTTTTTTTAGATTTCTATTTTTAATAAAACAATAACAACTTAATTACTGTCCAATCCAATATAATTCAAAGTTCAAATTCAACAACAACCTAGCATAATTAAGTATTTAACAACAATTCAAAGTCAAATCCAAACATGATGTTGTATTTACATATTAAATGTCAAAATACATACTAATTAATAACAAATATTTGCAAGTGTTTTTCTTTGATCGTCCATGTTGATTAAGCTTCACACACTGCATCAAAATTCATCACCATCATCATCATCATCATCATCACCATCTACGCAAATTTAAGTAAAAAATAGAAATCATAAGTTAAAACTTGTAATTTAATTTAAATGAAACTAAGTTGCTTAAAAATTGAAACAACCTTTTGAACCATCTGTTGAATCATAAAAAGAAGGGTGATCAGCAACTCCAGTAGGAATAGATCCTTCTCATAAAAATTGTTCCTCCAACTCCTCATAATTAAGTTCACTGACCTCCTCCTCTTCATCGTCAACTATCAACCTTCAGTTTTGTCGATACTTTCATAATCAATAGGATCCAAACTTATTCTCTTGTAACACTTCCTAAAATACCATAATGAAATATTAAAAGCATGACAACTAAAATATGAAGGAAAATAATAGTAATAACAATAGAGTGATGCATAATTGAGTAATTGCAAATGTTTATAACTGTTTTGCAAACGCAAGTTATAGTGAACGAAAACAAGATCATTCAACCTTGATGTGCTCCAATCTATTCCTCTTTTTAGTATGTATGCGCTCAAAAACACTCCAATTTCGTTCACATAGAAGAGCTTGAAGTTTGACTAAGAATTTTTATTGCGAACTTTTGCAAATTTGGAGTACTATACCCAAATGACTCCACCATTCATCTAATTGAAAATTAAAAAAATAAATAAATTAGCCTTAAAAAACAAAAGAACTTATAAATTTATAACTATTACGTACCAGGACGTGTGGTTTTGGCGGGTTCAAGAGCAAGCCCGAGAAAGCTTTCCTCTCGATTTGAATATAATCTACTCTCTTCCATTAACCTTGTCTTGCTCAAATTGAAGCACTTGCTTACTGTCAAAGTATCAAGGAAACCACTCATAACTTCTGGCTTGAGCAAAAAGATCTTCGTCAATTTAAAGGCAGGATTCAAATAATAAGCCGCAGCATGGATATACGACACAATGCACATACCAACGTAGCTTAATGATTCGTGTATAAGGCTTGTAGAATTTCTTTTTATTCTTAAACAACTTCTTAATTGCATTTTTCGCTCTGTACATGCCATCATACACATATCTATTGCTGGCTTCTATCGTGGTCAACAATCCTCAACAAGCGCATCAATGGACTCACAACTTTGGTATCTTACTCATATCATCCCAAAAATCATTATCCAAAATTATGTCAATAACAGTGTTGCCTTTATACATTTTTGCATATCGAGAATCGACAAATGACTATCTGTCACCATGGCTTGCAAGTCATGTTTGTGCTCATGAATGCTTCTCCTTGCAATGAAAGTTGTAGCAAAACGGGTTGCACCCGGACGAACAATTTCTTTCCAACCCTGTTCAATTGATAAATATAGATGTTAGTCAATAATAAAAATGCATATTATGTTATGACTTGACAAGAACATGAGCTAAAAGTATATACTGTCTTTCCTCAACCAAGCTATCAAAAATGTATGATTATATTAAACTTCGTCACTCAGAAGTACGTCTCGCAAGATAAACTATGTGATCCATCTCAGCTATGTCTTAACATAAATTTATGCTATGTGCTGCACAGGGTGACCAAGTAATACTCGGATATTTTCAGACAATAATCTTCCAGCAGCTTTATAATTGGATCCATTGTCTGAGACAAAATGGACAATACTATTTGGTCCAATCCATAAAACTACCTCCTCAAAAATCTTCAACAATGTCCAGCACCTTCACAACATCTGAAGCATCAATTGATTTCACAAAACAAACTCCTTAGGAAAAACACCATAAAATTGATCAATGACCTATGTGAATTATCAGTAACCATCGCATTAAGGTACATCCAACATTTTCCCAAATCTTTCTATAACTATCAACAGAAGCTGCACTTCCTCTTAGCATCTCTTAACAAATTGACACGCAAAGCATGATAATTTGGGTGTTTATAACCAGGCCCAATTGCGGCTATAGCATCCACCAAAGGCTGAAGATAAATTGAATTTACAGCATTAATGGGATGCAAGCATCATAAAAGAATCTTCCAAAAGCCATGTCTGCTCTCCACGTCGCATCTTTTCTAGCTAAACAACTCCTAATTGATGGTTGAGATCCACCAATTGTCCTTGGAGCAAAATAGTACAAAACCCAATAGATTTGTTTCTCTTTGATTTGTCTAGCATGTACTTTGTTTTTACTGCCAAAACCTTCATTTATGTGAATTTCTGATGGACGAAATTCTTCACTATCTTCATTTAACATATCTCCCTCAAATACATGTACGGAAGCACCGTAGGGAGTATTATACTTACTAGAATCAACCTTCTCTTACTCTTTATCCCAATGTCTTTTAGTGATTCTCTCATGGAGTATGAACATCAAAAGGAACTTTTTTACAAGCACCAACATTCCCCTTTGTTCCGGCTAGATGTTGTTTCATTCTAAAATACCTCCTCCTCTAGTTACTTTCCACAGTGAAGACATGTTAATGTCTTCCTTCCATTTGGATCTACACCCTCATAAAACATATGCCCATGTTATATCAGTCCTACCTTACTAGATTGTGAAGAAGACCCAGAGCTAGATGTTGCCTTGTTATTTTTAATCTTTATCTACCTATCGGCTATCACACAAGAAATAACAACAATATCACTAACCAATTGCAAGTTCACCACTGTGTAATCTCAAGATAAATGCAAATAACTAAAGCCATTATTGTCTATAATGAAGAAAATACTAAAGCCACCAAAATATATATATATCTTGTCCTCTAAATTACGCTACTATATTTAGAACTCTAAGCCAATACCAAGAAATTGATTGTCAAAACTCTAAGCCAAACATTTAAAGAAACATTTCAAACTTACCTCTATAGTTGTCATATTTTTAGAGATGAGGAACACATGCCAACCAAAGAGAGTACCAAATGCTAAGCTCAATGAAACCATCAATATCCCACAAGCAACCTAAAGGTATAAACTTTTTTAAAAATCTTCAGAAAGCATAATTTTAACATAAGACATAGAAGGAAAAAGTGTTGGTAAAGCTAAATTCTGAACATGGCAAGACGCATAACAACATGACCTGAAGTTTAACAACTTAAACAATACAGAAATCAGCAAGCAGACTACCAGAGTTAACTTGATGATAGAACAAAACACTCACCAGCAGCATTCCTTCCACAGAACAAAGCATAATTTTAATCATAGATAATAATTAAACAAACATATAAAAAGATGGTGAAGGAGGAGAAATCTAAAAAGTAGTAAGAACACTAAAACAAACCATAAAATCTCTGCTGATCTCTTTGATTCAACCAAATCCTACACATAATTTCAAAAAAAAACAAATCAAGGTGTTATAGAAATCCCAAAACAACCAAAAATTTCTGTGATCTCTTGATTCAACCAAATCCTACACATAATTTCAAAAAAAAAATCAAGGTGTTATAGAAATCATTTTGCTCCCGCAACAAATTGAAAGATCTAAAGCCTTTAACATACCTTAATAAACTTTTGGTTCACAAGGCGCATTACAAACTAAACAAGAATATTTACTCTCTTTATTAATCTACACAAAACCAGGAGAATTCGAATGACCTATGTTGCTGCAAGTTCTGCCTATGGCCAACAGCCCCAGCATGATTTGCCTGCTAAAACAAAGAACAAGAGGAATTCTGGTGATTGCCATCAATCTAGACTAAGCTTTCCTTTATCACCTAATCATACATCACAAGGTTCATGTTACACACATTTCCTTCCTGTCCAGTTCCCAAATCTCTCACCATAAATCCAAACCTTAATATGTGGAAACAGTAAATGGAATTGGGGGCTTGAATTCTGTTAGGATTAATTAATGATATTAGTGTAATGTGTGGCACAGACAGTTTGGATGATCTTCCAAAACCTTTTTGCATTCAACAGAGTAATAACCACATCGTGATGCACCAACCTTAGGAGATGAATTTAACATTTGCAACAAAAATGGCTTTACACTCAGTAAGATGCACAAAATTGAGACCGTGGACAATGAATTTTCGGTGCCTTTACAAAATATTGAAACCAGGAAAGAAAAGAACTAGTTCACACTGTCTGCATTTCCCACACATTATCATACGACATATTAAATCATCATACAACATAAGAACATGCTCAAGATCATGTTAATTCAACCACAACAGCTCTATAGATTTCCAGCGAATGAACAGGGTGTTAGCTTAAATGTAAAGGGAGCGAGGAATGACGTTACCTGGATCAACGAATGGAGCTGTCGCCGTCGATTTCCAGCTAGGGAGGAAGATGTCGTCGATTTCTGGCGAGAGAGGAGACGTCGTCATTGATTTCGGCAAGTTCAAATGCGATTTGGGTGGGATTCAGAGAGAACAGAAGACAGCCGAAACCGTGAGAGTTTTTGTGAGAAAAACTGAAAGAGAAGAAGGTGAGAAGGGGCTGCGATGCTGCGTGACAGAAGAAGAGAAGAAAGGGTGCGACGATGCGTGACAGAGAAGAAGAGACGAATGGGTGCGCGAGAGATCAGAGAAGACGATGGATTAGGGATTAAAAGTGTGGGCCGGTTTTTTCGCGGTCCGGTTGGACGGCGGTTCACTTATATTATCTGGTTTTCAACCCGTTTAAAACGGTTTAAAGATTATACGGGTTTGAGGGTAACCGAACCGGACACGTGACTAGTTCTCGGTCCCAACGGTTGGACCGGCCGGTCCGGTCCGGCTTTAAAACCATGCTTTAACCCTGAAATTGAAGTTCTTTAAGGGTGGATGGTGATTCCTTTGAAAATCAACTTGAAATCCTAAGAAAATTTGAGAATAAAAGCTTGGATTAGTGGCTTTTATGGTGGATTTGAGAGATGAGAAAATGATGATATATTTGGGGTCTCCAAGGCCGACACTCTCTCTTTAAACCTTGTAAATATCATTCCATTGTTACTCTAATGTTATTGGTCAATAAAAGTTAGATATAAAGGTCATTGGCATAAATTTTTCTATAAGGGCGTTTTGGTCATTTCCACCACAACATAAAGATAGTACTCATTTAATACCATTGACTTCTTTAAAACACTTAACCATTAAGCAATTCTATTAGGTAAATGCTAATTACCTTGGTGCACTTTTATGGACACTAAATCATATGGTTTTGTATGAAAAGACCATTATACCCTTGGTTACCGTTTATGCCATTTAACTATCAATCAACTTTATGACCATTCTACCCTCATTTCTCTTCATGACCTCACCCTTTACACTTATAATGGCCACATCTCGAAATACATGTAAATTGACCATTTTACCCTTCCATTCAAAAAAGAAAATTACTTGAAAAGGTAAATTATACCTTAGGGCATCGGAATAATAACGTGGGGTTACACTTATGTTTGGAGGAATGGACACCGTCCTATCTATTTAAAAAAAAAAAAAAAACTACACAGAACTCTTCTTCTTCGTCTTCATTCCCCATCTGCTCTCTTTTTTTTCCCCATTGCTTCTTTTTTCGTCTATTCCCATCTCCTCTTGGAAGGTCAACCTTGGGTTGGGTAAAGATTAACATTAATATTTTAGTTCATCCATAGGAACCACATTACTCTTGGAGGTTAGCTACCGTGCTGGAGTTTGTATCTTTATCAACCACTGGATGATCCCTTAAAAAATTAAGGCAGCAACCTGATATGGGTAATTAGTACCCCTGTACCATAAGTACTCTCCTCCCTGAGAATATTATAACCTTAGATACTAAAAAGGAAAAAAGAACTCACCATTTATTTTTAGCGTTATATATAGCTCAGCCCTGAAAGTTTTTGTGATAGCTGAGACTCTTGAAAGTGCGCTATTTTTATTATTGACAAAAACCCTGTTTTTGATTAATACTTTATTGCTGCTATTCCTTGTGTGGGATATATGAACTAAATAACGTGGTTTTCTAAGTTTTACTTAGTAAGTCACTACCATTTTGCTTCTCAGGTAAGTGGTTGCTTGTCATACAGTGACAAGATATCCGATGGATTTTACTACATTTTGGGGATGAACCCGTATCTTGTGGTGATGTGCAATGACTCGGAGGAAGGAAAGCAGCTACCATCTTTGGTGTCGCTTAAAGAAATCACCTACTGAAACCCATGGAGGTGGTTCTTATTGATAGCCATGGTGACCCCGCCTCAAGAGCTTGAAGACAGAGCTCAGGAATTATATTTTGCTTCTGAAAACACCTTGGTCTGGTGGAGAAACTTGGCCAACTTGTTGCTATCTGATGGGGTAGTTTGGAAATCCTTCTTCATTTGCTTCGTGTTGAATCTTTTGTTTTATCATGGATATTCAGGGTATCGAATTTGTTTAGTTTTTAGAGGAAATTTCCTGTTGGAGCAAGGTGATCTCACAAGCGTGGAATTAGTTAGCAGGAGATTGAGAAGATACCGTAAGTGTATAGTGACACCTATTGGCAGTCAACTACGGGACTGTGCAGGCATCGAGCAGTTTTATTCAAGGTAAAATAATACCTTTTTTTTTTTTCCTATACATATTATTTTCTTGTAAGCTTACAGCACCTGAAAACTATTATGAAAGAGGAGATGGGGAATGAAGACGAAGAAGAAGAGTTCTGTGTAGAAATTTTTTTTTTTTAATAGTATGGACGGGCGTCCATTAGGAATGGACGCCCGTCCAAACATAAGGGACGAGCGTCCATCCTAATGGACGTCGTCCAAACGTAAGGGACGGTCATTCAAAATTTATAGACTGCCGTTCCCAAATTTTTATTTTTTTATTTTTATATTTTGGTTAAAGACGAGCATCCCCTATTTGCGGACGCCTGTCCAATGAAGGGACGGCGTCCATAATGGATGAATGGTCGTCCCTAATTTTTTATAAAAAAAAATTATTCTATACTTATGGACGGGCGTCCTTTATGGGGACGCCCGTCCTGGTATATGGACCCCCGTCATATATATAGACGGGCGTCCATGTGAGTGAACGGCCATCCAAATTTGATGGACGGCCATTCACTAGAAAAAAATGTTTTAAAAAATCAGAAACGTGTTACACATAAGCTGGTACACAATTTTGGTGCAGGCTTTTCGGTGTCCTAGCTTTTTGTTATGGTCACAGTGGAGCTTAGCAACTATTTGTACTTTTTTAGCTATATGTTGTCTAATACTCAAATCTGTATTCAGTACTTGTGATATCCTACATAATGCTGCGAAGTACTGCACTAATATATGTAACATTATATCTATTGTCAGTTGCGAGTGATCATATTAATATCTAAAATTATGGCATTTTTTCAATGATGTTTTGGGCCAGTATCAGTATATAAACAGTCTTTATTCCTTTATTTATAAGAAGCTAATGTATCCCATGTTTCTCCCCTAAGATAAATGATTTATAGGTTCTGAATTATTATTTTTTTCTAACACTGATGATGGATGGTGATAGGGTGAAATAATGAGGTGATTTTATAGCAGAAAATGCGAGCAATCAAAAGTGTTGGATAATAAACCAGTTTAAACAAATATTGTCCTTAACATTGTATTATGGGAAGTAAGTTAATCGTTTTAATTAACAGAAAGATGATGATGCAGGGGATTGTATTTGTATCCATTGTGGAATGGGCCAATCATCAATCTGTCTTTATACCATTTACATTTAGGCAGACAGGACCAGGACCACTCACTGCCATAGCCATAGATGAAATCAATAGGAAGCAAAAGAGATAAGCTGTGAAACGTGGCTGAGTTCACTTCATGATAAAGGGAGATGGGATAAGTTCGTTCATTCTTCAATAGTTCTATATTGAAAATTTTATCTCTTCGGTCTGAACACAACATTCAACTTTTAAAGAGTACTCAAATGAAACTAAAAATAGGTGCAAATAAGACCCAATATTGGTGCGAAATACAACTCATAACTAATTATAACTTCAGTTTGGTGCTTTAAGTGTAACTAGTACAAAAAGATTGCCTTTTAATAAAAAAAATATAAGGCCAAATAAACCTAACTGCAACATCAAAATCACCATTTACACTAACCAACATATTACATAGTAATCAGAATTATTCATGACAATTGGGAATTGAGAAAATAAAAATAATAATAATATTCTTCTAATTAGCAAGAACCTCCAAATCAACTCAGGGTCGTATGATGGCAATCTTGCCAGCGAGCAGCCTTCAATAATGACCTCAGGAACATGGTGGGATATTCTGTGGAAACTGATGGCTGAGAATTTTCCACTCTTCCAAAAACCATCTTCAGAAACAGTTGGTGAAACCAATTCACCATCCCAATTGTCAAAGGCGACATAGTTGAAGAAGATGAACATGAATCAAATACTTTCTCTACTTTCTCATTCTCAGTGGCTCTGCTTTAGCCTCAACGTTGCTACCGCTTTTCTTCGTATTCTTTTTGCTCTCTCCTTTCACCCTTTGACAGATTGCTTGAATCTTGGCGTCAACTGAGCTCTTTAAGGCATTAATCCTACAATCTACAAATCCTAACTTGCTTGGATCTTTCATGTTTGGAAAATTCAACTGCGTATTTCTCTCTAAGTTTAAAGCCGCACGATCATAGGCATAAGCGGCTGCTTCAGCTGTTTCATAAGTGCCTAGCCACACTCTCATTCTGTTTTGAGGAAGTCTTAATTTCAGCTACCATTTGCCCCAATGTCTCTGCCTCACTCCCTGTATAGCTTTTCTTTGTCGGAGCTATGTAAGTAGTGCTGGTAGAGTATGCAAAGTTTGAAGTGGCTGGTTGTTGAGCGAATTAAACGTGAGCGGGTTGGTTTTCGTTCTGTTTTCTTCAGAGAATTTCTGGAGAATATCTCTCTGGCGAAGGTAAACCGAAGAGCCTAATGGCTCAGGGACAGGGCCGGTTATGGGGGGTGTCGGCGGAGTGAGAGAAAATTGAGTCGATCGTGTTGGTCCTCCAGTTAATATCAGTTGAGAGAGCGAAGAGGATATCAGCACTCACTGAATGAAAAAGACGGACTACTTTCTCGAATTCCTTCCATTTCTTTCTTCTTTTGGTGAAGTATCAATGAAAACAGAGGAAACAGAAAGAGGGTTAAGAGTAAGAAAAAATGTAAAAAAGGAAAACAGGGCACTAAAAAATCTCCCGTTCCTTGCGAAAAGAAATCAAAAATTGTGAAAAACTAGCAAGAAAAGACTCAAAATGAAAATATTAGAAATGGGTTAGACTATAATCTGAGCAATATGGCTCAAAATGAAGAACTCTTGGGTAAAGAAACACGAGACTTAGAAATTGAGAAGAAGATACAATAAGAAAAGTAGAATGGAAGAATCAGAAATGTTACAAGATTTTGGGAGCAGAGAGAGAAGATTTAGATTTTTTTCTTTCAAACAAGGAGGTTTAAGTTACATGTTGAGTCCTGAGTTGCCATATTTATAGCTGCAGAGTTAGCCCTTTCCCATGCCCCTTGTTCACAACTTTACATTCCAAGATAATTCGACTTTCACTAAATTACTGGAAGCCCATCTCTGCATAAAGACTATACTGCCCTTCTTAACATCTCTCATTCTTTATAGTGGAACCTAGTCTAGAAGTGGGCGTTCTTGAATTTCTCAGTAATATTGATCTTGACGTGAATCTAGTTAAGGGTGTGTTTGCTTTTCACAGAAATAAAATTTGACTTTGTGCATATAGTCCCACTGACGTAATGCTAATGCTAAAAGCAACTTTTTCGATTAATTGCTTCCACTCAGTTCTCTGTTCTACGTCTTGTGGAATCATAAATCCTCCGCCACGCGTCTTTTAGCAAGACGGGCTCTCTCTCTCTTCCCTCTCTGCCTTGTTGTCGTGTCCAGGGCCAGGCAGTCCGCACCTTCTCATCAATGCAGCTTTTGAATAAGCTGAAACTGCATAAAAAAAGCTCAACCATATCAGCTCATCGGCTAATCTTTAATTACCTGCCCCTCCTTCATTCAATTCATTCCAGAACGACAAATTCTAATTGGGTTGCCGTCTTGATAATTAACTTTTTTCATAAAAACAGAGATCGTACATATTTTGGGTCATCAATCCACAACTTTAAACGTAAAAAAAAAAAAATGGGGTTTACATCAGTCCATGAAACTAATTAATTAGATTGAGTACAAAGTAACTCCAAATTTAGCACAGTAGATTGATTAAGATTTAAGAAAGCTCGTCTGTCTTTAAAGAACTACTCATGAATGTCAAAGAGTCTATACAAAACTTTACTATGACCTATGTTTACACTATTTTCCATCACTGTTTTAATTTCAATCAATCTCAAATCTCATTCTGTGCAGGTTTGAATCCTATCAATCCGCCCATACTGTCGCACAGTTCTGTGCTAACGACCCTTCTGATTTACCACCGATCTTCACATGTTACAGCTAAACAAAAGCCAAAAGAAGGAATTTGATTTGATTTGGAGACAAGAAAAGGATAGCGCATGTTCTGTATCTGAGCCAAGGATATAAAGTCGAGGTAAAAAGGGAGCCAAGTGATTAAAAAAACCAAACAAGAGCATCTCTGAGTCATATCAACAATCAACCACTTGTTTTGAATGAGGTTGGACCTTTTCCTTCTTCAAAAGTTTCAGATCAGAGACAAACAAAGCTATCAAAATCAAAATGGGACCATTTCTGAGTAAAGGTGCATTAAAGACATAAAGGTATCGTTTGAAAAGGTGATATATATATATATATGTATACAAAGGGTTTTGTGAAAGACAAAGCTCGTGAAAGCCACCAATCGAATCTTGAATGCCCAGAAATCTTTCTGCATGGGCATGTGAACATACCTAACTATCGCCTTATAAGTCAATCCACAATAGTACTCCCTCAGTCCTCATGTATATCCATCTTCTTCTTCGTCTTCTTCCTTATATCCTTTTGTCTTTTTTTCCAACTTTTCCCCTCAATCAACGTGACCCAATACCATATTTATACAAAATTTTGCTTTTGCATTTATCAGATCAAACAAAACATGCCATGTTACCAACATGTTTCCTTCAAAACGCAATCATCCAAATGGTTATATAGCTATACAAGGTATAAATTTTGCATTAAAATATTAAAAACTCTCTATAAATATTAAAAACCCTTGTGTAAATATAAAAAATAGCTATCCCACAAGGACCTATCACTACGGCTCTCCAAGTAAATCATGGAAATGGTATTACTTTTATGCTCAACGGAAAATCGAATATGAGATTATAGGTTGAAGTCATGCACAACCCTCTAACTCTTCGTTCACCTTTATCATTTAACTAATATAAGTGATGACAGTTTTTAATAAAAACTAGATCATTTTTTTATTTAAATATATCTCAAAAGTTAGCGAAATTAATATTATAGATAACCCTATAAATTGCATTTTTATTATTAATAAAATATTTTTCTTGCAACATTTTTATTATTAATAAAATATTTTTCTTTTGTTGCAAGGTTCTTAATTTTGCATGAACACAGAAAATTTAGTGCTTAATATATAGCAATGTAATTTAGCGGAGGCTGAGGGGTATTTTTTGGAATTAAATTTCTCAAAAGTGGTGTTTTGTCGGTATATGGACTTGGTCATGCTATCACGGGCTCACAGCCAAGCGACGCCGACTATCCGCAGTGGTCCTTTCTCCTGAGACCGACACGTTAACCCTTCATCGTTTCTTCACTCATTGACACTTTCTACACGTGTCGCTATCTCATCGATTAACTCCTTGAAACAAATGAGAAATTTGAAGTTCTCGCGAACTCTTCCGTTTCCAGTAAAGGTTTTCTTAAGCACGTAACTGTTGTTTTACACGTCACGTCACTTCAATGGTATTGTAATGTCACCATGACATCAATTTTCTAAAGACAGATAAGCCCTAAGCAATCAGGAAATTATGGAGGAGTTTGTCTAAGCTAGTTTATAAGCTCTAAAATTAAACTGACCTGTTTGTTTATAATTTTTTTGAGCTTATAAACTAAAAAAAATAAATTGGGGGGGAGGGGGGGGGGAGATACTTTTTTTTTTTTTGCTTATAAGCATTGTACTTATAAGCTAGTTTGACCAAGTATATTACCACATTATCCTTGTTTAATTTTAAAATTTCATAGTATGCCCTCGTTTAATGTAGTACCTTTTTTAGTAATTTTATAATAAAATGTACTTATAAGCCATATTTTACTAAACACGTCAATTACTTATCAGTTACTTATAAGTACTTTAACCAAACACGTAATTGCTTAAAATTTTAAATGCTTATAAATTAATTTTTAACTTATAAGCTAATTTTCATAAGCTCAGATAAACACTCCTATAATATAAAAGCTGAATCCTGAAACACAAACATTGAAGATTAGCGTAAATTAACTGATAAGCTAATTTTTATAAACTCAGACAAACACCCCTATAACATAAAAGCTGAATCCTGAAACACAAACATTAAATATTAGCGTTGAGAATTTGAAAGGGAGATTGGGAGTATCCAAAAAGGTGAGTCATCGAAAAGTAGGTGAATAGGAAAATGATCCTTGCAGCTTAAACAGGTTATGGGTTTGATGTTACTACACAAACTGCAACTCCATACATGCATGAATGAGCTTCTGATCTTTGACAATCACCCAAATCAGAACCACGTGGTTGGTTCAAATTGTGACAAAAAGGGTTTGTCATGATTCAAGAGTATGGCGATGCAATGTTGTTGGTAACAGGGTTTTAANGCTACCGTGCTGGAGTTTTGCTATCTCTTATCAACCACTGGATGATCCCTTAAAAAATTAAGGCAGCAACCTGATATGGGTAATTAGTACCCCTGTACCATAAGTACTCTCCTTCCCTGAGAATATTAATAACCTTAGATACTAAAAAGGAAAAAAGAACTCACCATTTATTTTTAGCGTTATATATAGCTCAGCCCTGAAAGTTTTTGTGATAGCTGAGACTCTTGAAAGTGCGCTATTTTTTATTATTGACAAAAACCCTGTTTTTGATTAATACTTTATTGCTGCTATTCCTCTGTGTGTGTATATATGAACTAAATAACGTGGTTTTCTAAGTTTTACTTAGTAAGTCACTACCATTTTGCTTCTCAGGTAAGTGGTTGCTTGTCATACAGTGACAAGATATCCGATGGATTTTACTACATTTTGGGGATGAACCCGTATCTGTGGGTGATGTGCAATGACTCGGAGGAAGGAAAGCAGCTACCATCTTTGGTGTCGCTTAAAGAAATCGAACCTACTGAAACCACCATGGAGGTGGTTCTTATTGATAGCCATGGTGACCCCCGCCTCAAGGAGCTTGAAGACAGAGCTCAGGAATTATATTGTGCTTCTGAAAACACCTTGGTCTTGGTGGAGAAACTTGGCCAACTTGTTGCTATCTGCATGGGGTAAGTTTGGAAATCCTTCTTCATTTGCTTCGTGTTTGAATCTTTTGTTTTTATCATTGGATATTCAGGGTATCGAATTTGTTTAGTTTTTAGAGGAACTTTCCTGTTGGAGCAAGGTGATCTCCACAAGCGCTGGAAATTAGTTAGCAGGAGATTGAGAAGATACCGTAAGTGTATAGTGACACCTATTGGCAGTCTAACTACGGGACTGTGCAGGCATCGAGCAGTTTTATTCAAGGTAAAACATAATACCTTTTTTTTTTTTCCTATACATATTATTTTTCTTTTGTAAGCTTACAGCACCTGAAAACTATTATTGAAAGAGGAGATGGGGAATGAAGACGAAGAAGAAGAGTTCTGTGTAGAAATTTTTTTTTTTTTAATAGTATGGACGGGCGTCCATTAGGAATGGACGCCCGTCCAAACATAAGGGACGAGCGTCCATTCCTAATGGACGTCCGTCCAAACGTAAGGGACGGTCATTCAAAATTTATAGACTGCCGTTCCCAAATTTTTTATTTTTTTATTTTTATATTTTGGTTAAAGACGAGCATCCCCTATTTGCGGACGCCTGTCCAAAATGAAGGGACGGCCGTCCATAATGGATGAATGGTCGTCCCTAATTTTTATAAAAAAAAATTATTCTATTTTACTTATGGACGGGCGTCCTTTATGGGGACGCCCGTCCCTGGTATATGGACCCCCGTCCATATAATATAGACGGGCGTCCATGTGAGTGAACGGCCATCCAAATTTGATGGACGGCCATTCACTAGAAAAAAATTGTTAAAAAAATCAGAAACGTGTTACACATAAGCTGGTACACAATTTTGGTGCAGGCTTTTCGGTGTCCCTAGCTTTATTGTTATGGTCACAGTGGAGCTTAGCAACTATTTGTACATTTTTTAGCTATATGTTGTCTAATACTCAAATCTGTATTCAGTACTTTGTGATATCCTACATAATGCTGCGAAGTACTGCACTAATATATGTAACATTATATCTATTGTCAGTTGCGAGTGATCATATTAATATCTTAAAATTATGGCATTTTTTTCAATGATGTTTTTGGGCCATGTATCAGTATATAAACAGTCTTTATTCCTCTTATTTTATAAGAAGCTCTAATGTATCCCATGTTTCTCCCCTAAGATAACTGATTCCAAAACTCTATTTATTAAGCTATACTCTAAGTCTCTAACCCCTGGAGCAGCCTGCAGAAATCCAGGCGAACGCGAGTAGCATGAAGTTCTTGTATCCATGAATCCACCAGATTCTCTTGTCATTACCAACTGCCATGTCTCTTTAAGTTTAATTGCAACTTACAATGAAGTCAAAAGTCCTCAGTTACCACTTGCTTGACTGAAAAATATGTCTTTATTGAGCATTATTCTATAGCAGTCATATGGGATAGTTCAGAAATTCATGAATATATCCACACATCGGGTCGAGCGCAAGTAGCATCGGTTTTTGTTTTGTTGGTATCCGGGGGTGTCCAAGCCAATTTACGTGCACCTCAACTAGTCCTTAAGGGTCTTGAAGCCAAGTAAGCCTTCAGTGACTCGTGGAGATTTGAACTCAGAATCTCTTGATTAATACATTTGAGAGTCCCAAGCGAACCGCCAAACTACGTAGAAATAGTTTAGCATTGGGTTTTTTCTTCTTCAATCCATGATGTGCAAAATTCTCCACTGTTTTTGTACCACAAATTGCCATGTCTTTAATATATCAGCTCAATAGTTTAGAAGTTATTAGATTGCAGTGCAGGCAGCTAGTCCAGTTTGTATTTGAAGCTTGCAATCTTGCATATTTTGATAGCTCACAAATGACCATTGTTTTAAAACTCGGATCGGAGGGCAACTTGCTCTGCTCCCCGGGTCATGGGTTAACCGGTCCAACCGGTTGGATCGGTGATGTCATCACATAAAAAATTCTTTTTTTTTTTTTTTTTTAAGGATTTTCATTTTTTTTTTTTAATAAGACAATAACAACTTAATTACTGTTCAACATAATTCAAAGTTCAAATTCAATAACAATCCCAACATAATTTAAGTATTTAATGACAATCCAAAATCCAAATCCAAAACATGATGTTGTGTTCATCCATTACATATTAAATGACAAAATACATAATAATTAATAACAAAATATTTGGTGCAAGTGTTTTTTCTTTGATTCGTCTCCATGTTGATTGAGCTTCACACACTAGCATCAAAATTCATAACCATCATCATCATCTACGTAAATTTCAGTAAAAAATAGAAATCATAAGTTAAAACATGTAATTTAATTTAAAATAGATATTAATTTGCTTAAATATTTGAAACCAACCTTCTGAACCATCGTTGAATCATAAAAAGAGGGGTGATCAGCAACTTCAGCTCTAGTAGGAATAGATCATTCTCCATATAACATTTGTTCCAACTCCTCATAATTAAGTTCACTGACCTCTTCTTCATCGTCAACTATCCAACATTCAATTTTGTCGATACTTTCATAATCAATAGGATCAAAACTTATTTTCTTGTAACACCTCCTAAACTACCATAATGAAATATTAAAAGCATGACAAGTAAAATATCAAGTAAAATAATAGATAATAACAATAAGAGTAGTGCATAATTGAGTAATTGACAATGTTTTATATGTGTTTTGCAAACGCAAGTTATAATGAACAAAAACAAGATCATTAAACCTTTGATGCTCCAATCTATTCATATTTTTAGTATGTATGCGCTAAAAAACACTCCAATTTTGTTCACATCCTAAAGACTTTGAAGTTTGGCTAAGAATTTTTATTGCAAACTTCTGTAAATTTGGAGTACTATACCCAAATGATCTCCACCATTCATCTAATTGAAAATTAAACATACTAAATAAATTAGACTTAAAAAACAAAAGAACTCATAAATTTTATAACTATTACGTACCAGGACATATGGTTTTGGTGGTTTCAAGAGCAAGCCCACGAGAAAAGCTTTCCTCCCGGTTTGAATATAATCTACTCTCTTCCATTAATCTTGTCTTGTTCAAATTGAACGCACTTGCTTTATTGTCAATAGTATCAAGGAAACCACTCATGACTTCTGGCTTGGCGCAAAAAGATGCTTAGTCATATTTAAAGGCAAGATTCAAATAATAAGCTGCAGCATGGATATCACGGCGCAACGTCCTATACCAGCGTAGCTTAATGATTCGTGTATAAGGCTTGTACAATCTCTTTTTATTCTTAAACAACTTCTTAATTGCGTTTTTCGCTTTGTACATGCCATCATACACATATCCTATTGCAGGCATCTCATCTGAGTTAACAATCGGCAACAAGCGCATCAATGGACTCACAACTTTGGATATCTTACCCATATCATTCCAAAAATCGTTATCTAGAATTATACCAATAACATGTATGCCTTTATTACTTTTTGCATATCGAGAATCAACAAATGACTTATCTGTCACCACGGCTTGCAAGTCATGTTTGTGCTCATAAAGGCTTCTCATTGCAATGAAAGTTGTAGCAAAATGGGTTGCGCCCGGACGAACAATTTCTTTCCAACCCTGTTCAATTGATAAATAATAGACATTAGTCAATTATGCAAAAATGCATATTATGTTATGACTTGACAAGAACATGAGCTAAAGATATATTACCTGTCTTTTCCTCAACCAAGCTATCAAAAATGTATGATTATATACAAACTTCGTCACCTCTGAAGCACGGCTCGCAAGATAAACTATGTGATCCATCTCAGCTATGTCTTTTAACACCAAATTTATGCTATGTCCTGCACAGGGTGACCATGTAATACTCGGATATTTCTTAGACAATATTCTTCCAGCAGCTTTATAATTGGATCCATTGTCTGAGACAAAATGGACAATACTATTTGGTCCAATCATAAAGCTACCTCCTCAAACATATTCAACAATGTCTCAGCATCCTTCACAACATCTGAAGCATCAATTGATTTCACAAAACAAACTCCCTTAGGACAATACACGATAAAATTTATCAATGACCTATGTGAATTATCAGTCCAACCATCAACCATTAAGGTACATCCAACATTGTCCCAAATTTTGCTGTAATTATCAACAAGAAGTTGAACTTCCTTCTTAGCATCTCTTAACAAATTGACACGCAAACCATGATAATTTGGGTGTTTATACCCAGGCCCAATTGCAGCTATAGCATCCACCAAATGCTGAAGATAAATTGAATTTACAGCATTAATTAGGATGCAAGCATCGTAAAAGAATCTTGCAAAAGCCATGTCTGCTCTCCACGTTGCATCTTTTCCAGCTAAACAACTCCTAATTGATGGTTGAGATCTAACAGTTGTCCTTGGAGCAAAATAGTCACCAACCCCAATATGTTTTTTTCTTTTTGGTTTGTCTAGCATTGTACTTTGTTTTTTACTGCCAACCTACTTTCATTTATGTGAATTTCTGATAGATGAAACTCTTCACTATCTTCATTTAACATATCTCCCTCAAATCTATGTACGGGAGCACCGTAGGGAGTATTATACTTACTAGAATCAGCATTCTCTTTATTCTTTATCCCAATGTCTTTTAGTGATTCTCTCGTCAAGTATTGAACATCAGAAGGAACTTTTAAACAAGCACCAATATCCCCCTTTGTTTTAGCTAGATGCTGTTTCATTCTAAAAATACCTCCTCCTTTAGTTACTTTCCCACGGTGAAGACATTTTAATGTCTTCCTTCCATTTGGATCTACACCCTCAATAACATGTGTCCATGTTATATCAGTCCTACCTCTACTAGATTGTGAAGAAGACCCATAGCCAGATGTTGACATTGTCTGTTTTTAATCTTTATCTACCTATCACACAAGAAAATTTCAGATGCCTAAAAGCATGATTAAGAAAATGAATTGTGAATTTGTGATCAGCACTCAAAATGTTCAGTACTGTAATTAGCTCAAACAATTATTGCAAACAAAAGAATCACAAAATCACGTATTGTTAAATGGGGAAGTATACAACAATTTCAAACAAAATAATCACATAGCATTTTCTGTGTTTTTTACTACATCATGCATGCACTCAATTGGACTGTGCAAAATGTTAAAATGGTGGTTATTTAATAATTTTAGTCATATTAATTTGCATGTTTATAATAATAACTTCCTAAGGTAAGAGTAGGAGTCACATATTCTTTGGAAATTAAGAAGTCAAAAACAGTATATTTTGGTTGCTAATTTTTTAAGTGACAGTGTTTTAAGATCTTCAATAGTTTAGTAAAAATAAATATTACGAGAAGGATATTTTGGATTGTTTATTTTAAGCATAAGCAAAGGAAGGACTGTAAACAATTTGCCTTGACATTTTATTTATTTTTCCAATTCTTATGGTCTACACTTTACAAGCCAGGAGTTGATAGTTTGTAAAGAGAAATGCAGCAGTCGGACTGGTGCTCTAAACTGAACACAAACAAACAGAGAGATATGATGCTGCTAAGCCAACCTCCTTTATCAGCCCGAAAATGCTCTATCAATCTTAAACTAACAAACCCCAATTCACCTCCTTTCTTTAAATCAAAATCCAAATTCATCATTGGAACTGGAACTAGAAGAAACTCTTCTAATGCTAGACCTCTCAATCTCACCCTGGCAAAATTATTGCAAACAAAAGAATCGCATTTAAGCATTAAAAACGAAATCATTATTGAAGATGAACTTGTGAATGGCATGTTTATTACCTGGATCGTCGAGGAATGGAGTTGTCGTCGACGAATGGAGCTGTTGTCGTCGACGAATGGAGCTGTCATCGTCGATTTCCAGCAAGGAACGGAGCTGTCATCGTTATCCAGGAATGGAGTTGTCGTCGTCATCATCGATTTCTAGCTAGGAATGGAGCAGCCGTTGTCGTCGTCGATTTCCAACAGGGAATGAAGCTGTCATTGTTGATTTTCAACGAGGGAGGAAGGCGTCGTCGTCGATTTCAGAGAGTTCAGTTGTGATTTGGTGAATGGTTGCGATTTCAGACTTCAGGGAGTGGAGTTCATTGCAATTTGAGTGGGATTTCAGAGAGGAATTTGCGTAGAGAAGAAGTTGAGAAATTTGAGAAATAGAGAAAGTGAGAAATGAAATCAAAATGGCCTTGCGACTTGTGTGCGTAGAGTTAGGGATTTTTTTCCCATTTTGTAACTTTCGACCAGTTTATCCGCTGGTCCAGTTGGACTAACGGTTCACACATTTTATTCGGTTTTTAAATGGTTTAAAGCGGGTTATTACATAGTAGTGGGTTTAGTGTTGACTCGAATCGGACACGTGACCAGGTCCCGGTTCAACCGGTTGGACCGGCCGGCCTAGTCCGATTTTTAAAACAATGGTGAAGAAGTGGTGATTTCGGTGAAGATGAATGAGGATAGAAAGAAGCTGCAATTGAATTTGTATAAAGAAAGAATGGATCAACTGGATTTTATAGTCTTGTGGAAAGGATTTGAGTTGATATTTAATAAGACACTATGTGAAGCAATTTAACTAATTTATATGTTTACAACTTTTAATTCTTTATGTTATGTTATTTTATTTGATTTTTATTTAATCAATTGAAAATATGGAAAATGATAATTTCTTGTTTTTAATTTAATCTAATAGTATGAAAAATAGGATTAACGATTTATTATGTGACTTTTAAATGAATTGATTTAGATTTTACTAATTTAATAGCTATTAATTGGTGATTGATTCCTAAATAAAGGCTGTTAGGGCCAAAAAATGTCATCGGCCCAAATAGGCCCAAAGACGAAGACACCTCCAACAAAGATGAAAGCTCAGACCCAATTCCGACGGGGCCTAGATCAGAGTTCCATAAATGAGGCCCACTCGGTATGCTTTCCTAGCTTCTCACCATCTGGACCCATGCCTCATGATCCTGGAACACCTTCTGGGCTTACGGTTAACTCGGAGCCCACAGTTGCCTACGAACTACACTACTACTTGAACTCTACTAAGGAAGCCAATTACTATCCCAATTCCTCCAAAGTCCATATCCTAGGCATGTTCGAACTCCCTTTCCTTTGGGAGCCAAAGACTCCATCCTTTGGGAAGACCATTACTACAAGGACTTCCAGACCCACCGAGATTGGGAGACCATACAGTCACTATTTAAACAGAGACCAGTCCTCTCATAGGGGAGAGATTTTTACACCTTCAGACCCTGGAGTTCCCACTTGAGAACTTCGCATCACAGTCGTAGTCACAGTCCCCGACTAGACTTCCGATAAACTTTCCTCTCCCTAACCCTCACTAAACTAGCCTCACTCAGCCTTGTTGACTTGAGCGTCGGAGTGCCTACGGCAAACACCACCCCGGTGTTTTTCGTCTGCTTCACACTTGTTTTCTTACGTGTGCAGGTGCAGCAAATTGCTAGTGGCCTCAATCTCACTTGATCAGTCCCTCTTTCCGTAATGGTAGATTTTTGCATCTACAGTTTGGCGCCCACCGTGGGGCCTCTGGCAATCATTCGTCTCACAAACCCTGCTACGTGAAGAAACTCTCCATGGCTGACAATTCTGATAACACTAATCCTGGCCTCGAGGCCAAACTGGAGGCTCTGATTGCCCTCATGCAACAACACTCAGACAAGATGGCTGCACTAGAAGCTAAGAACATTGCCATCCAGACCGAAAACGCCTCCATCAGGGCGGAGAACCAATCTCTAAAAGAGAAGGTAAGTTAGTTTTGTGATCTTGAGCTTCTACCTTGTCAGGTACAACCCAATCGGTTTCGCGCCTCGGTCCCGTCTATGCAACCTTTCCAGACTCCAAAGCACGGACCCGCAATCTCTGATACGAGGTCGCACCAGCTATGTTCGTCATTAGTTGATGATTCAACCCTAACTGATAGGGAATGGGGGCTGCCGATAGAGCCACTCTTGGTTGATCCGCTTCAGGCACGAGATCAAGGCATCCAAGTGACAGAAAACCCACCACAACAAGAACCACCCATCCTCGCCATCCCATCCCACCTTCAGTTAGTCATCCCTACCCAAACTCCACCTAGCTCGGCTCATCCTCGCAGGTCGAGCGGTCCCCCACTCCTTCAAACTACCCCGTTTGAGTCCATCCATCCCAATAAACGAATCCCAAATAACACCCCTTACAATCCATGTGGGGCGAAACACCCGATCGGTCACGAGGGGAGTCATCCAACCAGAGGGAATGAATGGGGATCAAAGCTACCAAGCAGCGCATAACGGAGTGATCTGTAAAACTACACCACGCGGATTGACCCACCGAAACGCATCAAGTGTGAATCGCGTGGCCAACCAAGTTAACCAAGAAGACCTAGTGGTATCCGCATCTCCCACGGAATAGATATTGGCCAACAGACTGGCCGACATAGAGGCAGTGATGAGGCGCATACCCGAAATGCCAATCCCAACAAAAAAGAGCCAACCTCACTGCTATGCCGATTCACCCTTCGTAGACGCAATCACACTAGCTGAGATACCACACAAGTTCACCATCCCCAGCATAAAGCCCTATGATGGAACAACCGACCTAGATGACTACATAGCCTCCTACAAGCAACGGATGTTTGTCGTATCGATACCTCGAACACTGAGGGAAGCATGCATGTGTAAAAGCTTCGGTTCAAGCCTCTCCGGCCCAACTCTTCAGTGGTACACTAACCTCTCAAACTGTTCGATCAACTCATTTGCCCAACTCACGGACACCTTTGTTGAACAATTCGCCAGCAACAAGAAGCTCGAGAAACTATCGGCCGATCTGTACAGAGTCTATCAGAAAAGGGGGGAACCGTTGAGAGAATAAATCAACAGGTTCAATAAAGAAAAAATCTCCATCCCCTCTTGTAACCTAGAGACAATAGTAGACGCCTACAGAAAAGGTCTCCTTCCGGATGGAGAACTATACAAAGAGTTGATGAAGCTCGGTTGCACTACGATGGAAGACACCTTAGCCAGAGCTGTAATTCAAATAAGGTGGGAGGAAGATGAAATGAACCGAATGAGGCATGCCAAGCATGACGACCGTCCCCAAAGGCGGAACGATAGAAGGTCAGAGTCTAGATCGTTTAAGCCACGTTACCAACCCCCTCCACGTAACCTGAACAAGGTTAAAAGACCATATGACTACCCGCCGATTAGAACCGACAACAGACCATCCGAGTTGAGTCAATACAAAATTTCGGAGTACAACCTCAATGTCGAACCAGCCCAGGTCGTGGCAATCATGAAAGGAATGATACTTACCGTTAAGTGGTCGAACAAGCTCAATCCCGAAGCAAGGAAGGACACGACCAAGTGGTGCGAATTCCACGGCAACCATGGTTATAACACCGCGGACTACATCGCCCTGCGGTTGGAAGTCGTGGCACTATTGAAGACTGAAGAGGGGACATCTCCGAGATCTATTGATGGATAAAGGGAAGAATACAATCAGCCAGAAAAGCTCGAAGGAAGCATCTCATTCTTCCCCCCCCCCCTTCCCTTTCCCATGAGAAACTACACCAAAGGGTTTCTGCTCCATTATCTCTGGTGGGTCGAAGATAAGTGGGGTAAGCTGCTCCTCAGCCAAGCGCTATGCCTGAGCCAACCATCACCTAGAAGTCCAATCCATCCATCTGCCCTCCCAACTGCACACCAACCAGGTAATCCAGTTCGAAGATGATGAGCCAGTCACCCTAGCTGCCCCTCATCACGACGCTCTAGTTATCTCCCTCCAGATCGCAAACATCCTGGTCAAAAGAGTATTCATAGACGGGGGATCCTCGGCAAACATCCTCTTCCTTGAAGCAGTAAAGGCCATGGGACTGGATGAAACAAACATTAGCAGACGACCAACTTACTGGTAGGTTTCAGTTTTGAGTAGAAGTATATCATAGGAGAAATCGCTCTGCCAGTGTACACCAGCGGAGTCAACAAGCAAACCATCTTTCTAGTGCTTGATTGTCCTTCACCATACAACGTCATCTTGGGCCGACCTTGGATCCATGACATGCAAGCTGTTCCATCCACCTTTCACCAAACCATCAGGTTTCCAACAAAATAGGGAGTAAAGGAAATCAAGGGTGACCATAAGGCGTCCAGAGATTGCTACAAAAACGCCTTCAAAAGCAAAGGTCACGCTTCATAGCAACTACAGTCTCATCCAACCCTTCCGATTGAGCCAGATCAACCATCTATGGAGGAGTTGGATGAAGTGCAGATACACCCGGATGACCCCAAAAGGAAGACCCAAATAGGCTCACGCCTTGGGCCCGAAATAAGAGAGAGACTCATAGAATTCCTCAAACAAAACCAGGACTGCTTCGCTTAGTCCCATGTAGACATGACAGGAGTCAGCCTAGAGGCAATCGTCCACCACCTCAAAGTAGATTCGGATCACCCCCTAGTGAAGCAAAGGCATAGGAAATTCGCACCAAAACGTAACATGATCGTCAATGAGGAGGTTGACAAATTACTGAATAATGGCCTGATCAGAGAAGTCCACTATCCCGATTGGCTGGCAAACGTGGTGGTCGTGAAGAAAAAGAACGGAAAGTGGAGGGTCTGCATAGACTTCATGGATTTAAACAAAGCATGCTATAAAGACTCCTTCTCGTTCCCGCATATCGACATGATGGTCAATGCAACAACAGGCCACGAACTCCTAAGCTTCATAGAGGCCTTCTTAGGGTACGATCAGATTTTGATGCACCTGAACGACCAGGAGAAAACAACCTGCATTACAGAAAGGGGAACCTACTGCTACAAGGTAATGCCGTTTGGTCTCAAGAACGCTAGGGCTACCTATCAGCAGCTAGTCAACAGGATGTTCGTCGAACACCTTGGGGATACCATGGAAGTGTACATCGACGACATACTAGTCAAGTTCCTCATGGCCGAGTAGCACCTCGACCACCTCAGCTAGGCATTCACCGTCCTAAGGAAGTACAAAATGAAGTTGAATCCAGCCAAATGCTCGTTCGGGGTTTCATCAAGAAAATTCTTGGGATACATGGTAACTCAGCGTGGGATAGAATACCATCACCAACTTGCATCAAAGACATCCAACATCTGGCTGGATGAGTAGCTGCCTTGAGCCGCTTCATCTTTAGATCCGCCGACAAGTGCCACCATTTCTTCCACACACTCAAGAAATCTAAGAAGTTAGAATGGACCCTTTCCTGTGAGGGAGCATTGCAACAGCTGAAGAGATACCTAACCTCCCCCCCACTTCTCTCTAAGCCCAAGGATGGGGAAAAACTTTACACCTATCTGGCAGTTTCAGAGACAACAATCTTAATAGGGAGGATAATATGAAGCAACTACCTATCTACTATGTAATCAAGTCACTCCTCGACGTAGAGACACGATACAGTCAGCTGGAGAAACTAGCACTCACTCTCGTCCATGCATCCAAGAAGCTCAGGTCATACTTTCAATGCTATTCCATAGTCGTACCCACCTCCTTCCCACTCAAGAATATACTACACAAGCCAGAGTTATCAGGCCGACTCACACAATGGGTAGTAGAGCTCAGCGAGTTTGACATATCCTTCCAACCACGCACTGCCGTCAAATCCCAGGCACTGGCAGAGTTTATTGCTGATTTTACCCCAAACACACCGTCCACGCAAAAAGAGAGTTATTGTGCATGAATAGCAGATTGTCTCTTAAGCAATGTGAATAGAAGCGGGCTCGACATCGTACTTACTACTCTAGAAGGAGACGTCATCCAACGGGCCATACGATGTGGATTCAAATGCACCAACAAGGAAGCTGAATACGAGGCTCTCATCGTTGGACTCTCCTTAGCCAAAGAAATCGGAGTAAGGAAGCCGGAGGTAAAGTCTGACTCACAACTTGTGGTCAATCAGCTACAAGGCACATACCAAGCTCGCAACTCGAAAATGACAACCTACCTACACCTGGCCAAAGAATTGCAGACCGCCTTCGAAGAATTCTCCATCGCCCAAGTCCCTAAAATGGAGAACACCCATGCTGACGCCCATGCTAACCTTGGCTCAGCCCTTCAATGTTCCTCTCAATCATCCATCCCTTTGTTATTCCTCCAATGGCCAACTGACTAGAAGGAAAGACCAACGAACAAGTCGCCTGAAGAAGTAATGGACATCGAACTGTCTGATTCCTGGATGACCCCGATAATAAAATACTTGGAACACAATGAGCTCCTAGCCGACAAGAACGAAGCACGCCGCTTGAGAGCGAAAGCCGCCAGGTTCACTATATACGAGGGCCAGCTCCTTAGGAAGTCATTCTCTGGTCCCTACCTTAAAGGCATAAGCCCAGAAGAAGCCAAAAGAGTTCTCGCCAAACTTCATGAAGGTGAATGTGGAAACACGCCGAAAGACGCAGCCTTGCCCACCAGGTGATCACCACTAGCTACTATTGGCCAACCATACGCACAGACTCAACAGCTTATGTGAAGAAGTGTGATAGTTGTCAGAGGTTTGCCCATGTCTCACACCTCCCACTCGAACGACTCAACTCCATTCTCGCACCTTGGCCATTCATGAAGTGGGGAATGGATATATTCGGAAAGCTCCCTACCGCGCTCGGACATCGGGTCTTCATGTTGGCGATCATCGACTACTTTACTAAGTGGATCGAAGCCGAAGCACTCGCACAAGTCAGGGACAGAGAGGTAAAAGCTTTCATCTGGAAGCATGTCATCTACAGGTTTGGGATACTAAAGAAAATCGTCACCGACAATGGATCTCAATTCATCAGTTCAGGCTTTAGAGATTTCTGTGACATCTGGGGAATCAAACTCAGCTTCTCTACCCCCCGTAACCCCCAGTTCAACGGCTAGGCCGAATCATCAAATAAAACTATCATGCAGACTTTAAAGAAACACTTACAGAAAGCCAAAGGTGCATGGGCAGATGAACTACTCAGAGTACTTTGGTCTTACCGGACGATAGTCCGCTCATCTACGGGTGAAACTCCTTTCTCCCTCGCATATGGATTTGAAGCAGTCATCCCAGCCGAAGTATTAGTCCCTTCCACCAGACTTCAATGGGCAGACAGAAAAACCAATAGCCAGAACCTCTACCATAACCTGGACACCGTCGACGAACTGCACAAGCGGGCGGCCATTCGCAACATAGTTTATCAACAGCAGGCCACCCGACACTACAACCACAATGTCCGAATCAGAACTTTCAAACTGGCGACTGGGTCCTTCGGAGGTCTTCCAAAACACTAGGGAGGTCAACTCTGGCAAGCTCGGCCCCACCTGGGAGGGTCCCTACAAGATCGCCAATGAAGTAGGAAAGGGTGCCTATCGACTCCAAACTCCCGAAGGTAAAGACATCAGCAATAGTTGGAATGTAGTCCACCTCAAACGTTATTACTTTTAGTTTAACTCCTCCATCAACATTTTTGTTTTCTTTCTTCTGTTAAAAAAAAAAAAAAAAAAAGTATGAGTTGGCCTATCCACCTCCTTCACCGTCAGTCGGCCTCATGGCCCGAGTACAATAAAGTATTATTCAGCAACAGAACTGTTTACACCTTCAATCGGCCCAGACCGATTCATAAATTTACACCTTTGATCAGCCCAGACAGATTCATAAGTATTACATCTTCGATCGGCCCAGACCGATTCATAAGTTTACACATTCGATCGGCCCAGACCGATTCATAAGTATTTCATAAGTATTACACCTTTGATTGGCTCATACCGATTCATAAGTTTACACCTTCGATCGGCCTAGACCGATTCATAAGTATTACACCTTCGATCGGCCCAGACCGATTCATAAGTTTACACATTCGATCGGCCCAGACCGATTCATAAATATTTCATAAGTATTACACCTTCGATCGGCCCATACCGATTCATAAGCTTACACCTTCGATCGGCCCAGACCGATTCATAAGTTTACACCTTCTATCGGCCCAGGTCGATTCGTAAGTCTGCACCATCGATCAGCTCAGACTGATTTATCGATTCACACTTTCAATCAGCTCAAACCGATTTATAGGTTTACATCTTCAGTCGGCCCAAACCGAATGAAAGACTTGTACCTCTAATAGGCCCAACCCACTAGACTGTCCACACGACTCAGCTACTTGACCTCGTCAAAATCACAACACAAGCAGTCGATTCAACCCCTAATACATCTACAAACAAACAAGCGATCAACTCATTCATCCACAAGGAAAGCGGCAAAATCGAACCACAGGTATAATATAAAAGAGCCTCAAGCTGCTAAAGCACCAGGTACAAAAGTAAGGCACACACGTCAGGGAAGGGCATCGCAAGCCCCAACAATACATGAGCAACAAAAAGGCTAAGTATCATCGATGTGAGTCATCTCACCCACCTCTGACTCGATCACCCTGTCACCGGCCCCAACACTCGCCCCTGCAGCCTGGTCACTCATATCCTTAGTAACCGATGGCCTCGGCTGGCTAGCAAGATCGAACACCTGCTCATCGATCCGTTTCTCCGTACGCCCAGCTGCCTCCTCCTCCATCATCTCCCGCATGAGCTGGATGTCCTCATCCGGGTTCCAGTGAGAGGTGTTCTCGGCCTTTTACTTGAGAATGAGCTCTTCCTTGGCCCTAATGATGGCGTCATCAACAATGCTCAAGCACTGCTCCTTCAGGGACTTGATCTCCGCAGTCTTCTCGGCCAACTCTTTCCTCAGCCGCTCCAACTCGTTCTCGGCCTCCTTCAGACGCTACTGGCTCTCCCGCTCAGCTTTTTGAGCTGTCGCTTCTCTCTATCATAGATTGGCATTAGATTTTGATACATTATGTATCCTTTTCTCCTACGACACAATGGATTTCCTCAAGTGTAGGTTGCTGGTGAATGCCTGCAAAACAAAACAACTTGATCAGTATACGTCCACAATGAACACAGTAAAGTAAAACTCCAGCACATACCTAGAAAGCACGGGAAACCTCCCAGTCAGCGGTCGCAATCGCACCCATCTGGTTCAAACGAGTCTCATCAGCTGGGAACAGGAATGAGTCGGCCAACTGACTCATGGAAGCCGTGTCCGAGTAGGTTGACGCAGAAGCCCGGATGCTGAAGGTGATCCTTTCAGTCTCCTCATCCAAGACTACGGTCTTGGATGACCTAGCCCTGGCCACAGGCTAACGACTTGGTGGAGTTGCCACCACATCCTCCGCTCTTCTCTCCTCTTTGGCCGAGGACTCCCTCTTCCGTTTCTCCCAACGCCTAGCAATAGACTCGTTCGCACTTGGGACGGTCAGCTTCTTCATTAGCTTTTCTTCAATCACAATCTCTCCAACAGTTAGTGGATTCAGCCTTGACTTACCATACAAGGTATGATTGCAGTAGCGAGTTAGTACCACATTCCAGGTTTTGCTTCAGCAAAAGGAATGAGATACCTCGCTGGATCGCTTCTACTCCAGCCGTGAGATGACTCGTCCTGAGGTTAGCTTCCTTCAACACCACCCGCTAATCCCTCTGTGCTTTCAGAATGGCTAGAACCTTCTGGGTCTGCACGTCCAAGTCGTCCCCACTCTGCCCGGCTCGGTTGAATTCAAGCTCTGCAAAGAAGAAATACAATAAGATTTTAGTAATCAAAATCTGAGGTAAAGACAAAGTTTCTCACTAGTAGCTCGCCAAGTGAATGGAATCTCGCCTCGGCCTCTCTCCCCGAAGACCGCATCACCCCGCATAAAAAAGTAGTGATCCTTCTAGTTCTTGTCACTCAACCGGAAGTCGGTTACGAGGTGAGCCCGCTCGTGCCTATGGTTTAGCAAGTATTGACCTTTGTCCTTATCGTTATCCTTTAGGAAGTACAAATATAGCAACTCGTGTATCCCAAACATCACTTGATGCCACACACAAAGATCCTCCAAAGCCATCAATAACCTCCATCCATTCGGCATGAGTTGGGACGGAGCAATCCTGAAATGGTACAGGACCTCCTATACAAGGCAAGGGATGGGAAGCCTGAGCCCATCATGGAACCACTTCTCATAGGCGCTCACCCATCCCTTTGCTTCCCAGTCGACTCGCTCGTACGACCGAGGCGCCCTGATCTCAACGAAATCCAGAATATGATACATCATCCAGATCTGCCACATATCATTGTCCTTCAATAAGGGCGGATAATCTCGGCTCAGTATCCCACCACCTAGCCGACTCGGCTTGTCCTTGGAGCCACTACCGGTAGAGGATGAACTACCAAAATCACCAACTCCATCGGAGACTTCCCCACTCCCCCCGTGCCTGTCAGACTCGTCATCACTTGGGTTAGCCCCACTCGTCCCAGGGGCAGCTATGTCACCGCGGTCGGTATACCAACCGGAACACCCCCACCTTCGGGCATCATCACCATGGTCGGGGCATTCTCGTACTCATTCCCAACCTCTGTCTCGGCCCCACTTGAACCACTAGATCCTGATCCTGACCCAGACATTGTGCAACCTATTCACTCGCCCAAGGCGATCGACCTCTCCCAGTTAAGAACCTGCACTCCCCAAAACCCAAAAGAGTCTGATCACCACTCGTCCCTCACCACCGACCGACCTACTCCCTTCTAAATTGTTACTACTTGATCTCGCTCGCCTCACACTACCGACCTACCTACTCTCTTCAAAACCTAATACTAGATCCCGCTCGCCCTGCACAACCGATCGACCTACTCTCTTCAAAAGCTATCACTGCCTGATTCCTGCTCGCCCCGAGTCACCGACTGAGCGATCCCCAAACACCAGTTTTTTCAAACTCCAAACTAGTCTAACAACTTCGGCTACTCGGTCTGGGAAACTGGTCGACCCAAGAAAACTCAAATTCCTATATCTAGCTTAACCTTGCACTCGACTCGGTTAGGCAGACCGAGACGAGCCGAATATGACACCTGTATAAGTTGGTTCTATCTTCTAAAAACCCAGAAAAACCACCGTGAACCGACAACATTCTTTTCCATTCAACCAAAATTTCAAACCTCTCCAAAACAAAACCACCTCTCCAAATTTTTCAAAATCTTTCAAAAATCGATCCAATCCAACTCCAAATCTTCCAAGAACTCAACACAAATAAAAAGAAGAACGAAACAAACAAAGAACGGTGCAAAAATACAGTGATTACCGTGAATGAAGCCGGAATCTACAAAAGAGAACCGCCGCCACTGAAGAAAACTTGAAACAAAGGAAGAAAAAAGGAGAAAACTGGAGAAAACGCGAAATGAAGATGTACCATCGTCCTATCGGTTTTGTGGACGAAGCCTGACAGAATGAGACACGTGGAGGCCCCCCATTGGGTATGGGGCAGAGCGACTCTTCGTTTTCCTACCCAAAAGGAAGACAGAATCATCACCGTACACGTGGATGAGATCTGCGCAACCTAGGAAATCGCAATCCTGTGCAAGCTCCACGTTGAATCACGCGGTTTACTCGACCGAGCTGGCATGTTCAAGCATACCAATTATCCGCGACAGAGCCAACGCATCTTGATACTTCACCCATTTAGGAGGTCCTCCCAACCGGGCGGCCAACCTGGAGTTGGTAACCCTACTTTTAGCCTCCAAAACATGCACCGGCAAAGATGAAAGGTAACAAGCTATTCGGTCATCACAGACGAACGAGCCGGTCACGAATGGAATGTAAGCATGCGTACATCCTTTAGCTCGAATTTGATCAATCCGCCCAGGGCGCCACAACCACAGCCACGTTGGGCCTAATGCAATCCGCTTGGCCAAAAGCACCAAGTGAAGACACCTTCGTGAGATAGCTCGCTTACCCTCTATTCGGTCCGACGCGCCTAAAGAGTCACCTCCATGAGATATCTCACTCATCCGCCCACGCGGTCTGACGCACCGAACTAATAAACCTTCACAGGATAACTCGCTTATTCACCCACTCGGTCTGACACACCGAGCGAATACGCCTTCACGAGACAGTTCGCTCATACACCACTCGCTCAGCTCCATACACCGACTGATGACATCCCCATGGGTCAATTTCACACTCCCACTCGGTTAAGGGAACCGAGTGCGCTCATGACCACGTGTCGCCTCCATCCGCCCAGTCTGGCATACCGTAGGCCTCACTGACAACTGACACGGTCATACGTTCAACTGGTCGATCGCGGAGGCCGACCAGATACACCTCCAAGAAATGTCTACTCTCTAAGCTAAGCATTCCTTAACTTAGAGAGTGGGGGACAAACTGTTAGGGCCAAAAAATATCCTCGGCCCAAAGACGGAGACACCTCTGACAAAGATGAAAGCTCAGGCCCAATTCCGACGAGGCGCCGATCAGAGTTTCGTAGATGAGGCCCACTCGGTATGCTTTCCCAACTCCTCACCATCTGGACCCAAGCCTCTTGATCCTGGAACACCTTCTGTGCTTACGGTTAACTCAGAGCCCACAGTCGCCTACAAACTACACTACTACTTGAACTCTACGAAGGAAGCCAATTACTATCCCAATTCCTCCAAAGTCCATATCTTAGGCATGTTCGAACTCCCTTTCCTGTTGAGATAAGGGAGCCAAAGACTCCATCCTTTGGGAAGACTATTACTACAAGGACTCTTAGTTCACTGGGATTGGGAGACCATACAGTCACTATTTAAACAGAGACCAATCCTTTCATAGGGGATAGATTTTTACACCTTCAGACCCTGGAGTTCCCACTTGAGAACTTCGCATCACAGTCGTAGTCACAGTCCCCGACTAAACTTCCGATAACCTTTCCTCTCCCTAACCCTCACTAAACTAGCCTCACTCAGCCTTGCTGACTTGAGCGTCGGAGTGCCTACGGCAAACACCACCCCGGTGTTTTCTGTCTGCTTCACGCTTGTTTTCTTACGTGTGTAGGTGTAGCAGATTGCTAGTGGCCTCAACCTCACGGGATTAGTCTTTCTTTCCGTAACTGTAGATTTTTCACGCTTGTTTTCTTACGTGTGTAGGTGTAGCAGATTGCTAGTGGCCTCAACCTCACGGGATTAGTCTTTCTTTCCGTAACGGTAGATTTTTGCATCTACAAAAGCCAGAGCAGACACACTTGATAGAGAATGCCCAATTAAATTTAATAGATAATATTTTAAAATTTAATTGATTATATGTTAATAAAAACATATAAATAATTTTAATATTTAAATTTTATAATATTAATGTTTATTGGTTCATGACGCTTTATTTGTATTCCAAAATTAAAATATTAATTGTTGAAACCTTTTTATTTTTGGAAAACATAGTTGAAAATTGAAATGAGAATCACACCCTAATGTCATATAATATTAATGTTTGATACATTCATTTTTTAACGTCTGAAGCATATATGAAGTCATGCTACTTTGTATTTTTAATGAATGGTCAAATTTAGTTAAAATAATTAAGATTTTGGAGAAAACCATATGCAAAATAGAATGCAAGATTCATCCCTTTTAAATCAATATTCGGTAAAAAAAAAAAAATAGTTTAAATAATTTCTTTTTCTTTTACATGGAAATAACTAAGTCATTTATATACATTTTTTAAGATATATTCTGCAATATTAATCGCATAAAAAATTACAATTTTTTTCTGATCTTACCATAAACAATATTTTGGTTTGACAATTACTTTGTTGTAATTTATAAAAATGCTAACTCATAGAAATAAATTATCATAAAATTAATTATCAATCTTTGCATATTTCATTGATAACAATTTTTTATTTATTTTGATGAGTTAATTTCCGTGATGCTTGAACCAGCGATGAATAGTCCAAGTATGGAGATTATTTATTTTGGTAAAATTTGATTCTTTGAATACACTAATTTAATAGCTATTTAATTGACAATAAAGATTGGCTCACAAGTTACAACCTAATATTACACATTTTCTCTCATAATCCCGACATGGAAGTTCGCAATTGGTGAGATTGAATTGTAAGTGTACTATTGCCCAAACTGACGTATTATTTATTTGTATTTTGTTTCCAAATTTAAAATCTTAATTGTAGAAGTTTTTTTTTTTTTTTTTTTTTTTTTGGTTTTCAAGCCAGCTTACATGCACCTCAACAAGTTAACGGTCGAGTAAACTTTCAATGGCCACTCCTATTAGCAATCGAGGTTAATCGAACCCAACACTTCTTAGGTAATACCCTAAGAGTCTCAATTCAACTACTCGGCTACCCATGGGTGGTTTAACTGTAGAAGTTTTCTTTCTTTATTTTGTGAAAAAGATAGTTGCAAATCGAAAATTAAATAACGACAATATTTGACATGACACACCATAATGTCTTCTAATATTTCATTGATACATTCATTTTGTTTTAACCTCCAATGCATATATGTGTTCATACTTCATAACATAATGAATAATTAAATTTAGTTAAAATAATTAAGATATTGGAGAAAACCATATGCAAAGGTCGAGAGCAAGATACTTCCCTTCTCATCCATTTTCAATTAATAATACCGAAAAAAATAGTTAAAATAATTTTTTTTTTTTTTTTATAATTAATAAAGTATAACTAAGAGAAAGAATACGTTTTATAAGATATATTCTACAATATATTTTTTTTTTAATAATTGAGGTGTCTGGATCAATTTACATGCACTTTAACATATCATGTTTACATAAAAAAATAAAAATTTGATTTGACCGTCAATGAATTGTATATCAATAATATTTACATTTCATCTTATATATAAATTATTAATATTTAATTATAGGAATATAAAGTGAGGAGAAATATAATATTAAAGATATGACAAAGTTAAAATCATAAACCATGATAGTGTAAATATTTATTTTATCTATGCAATAATTTAATCTGAATATAGTAAACAAAGGGAAATATTTATATACGTCTTTTTATGTAACTTATTTAATAATATTTTATTTATGTGAAAAATATAGAAGATTTATTTTTAAAATTGAGAAAGGCTGATGTTTATGAATACCATAAAATACATATTAGAGCACAAATACACAACATTTGATGTTATTGAGTTGAATAAATGTATAAACTGACTCACAAAATTTGAATTTTAACTTAAATGAAAAATTGATTTAAATGAATTAATGTAAATTATGTCGTAATTTGTATATGGCTGGTTAGAAAATGTTTGAAGTTATAGAAAGTAATTCAACTCCATTTTTTTTTTTTTTTTAAATAATTGGATCAATTTGATTTTAATCTATACAATATATATTTTTGTAAATATGAATCTATTATTCCCATCCCTAAATTAATTGTGATGAAAATTTTTTTTTTTTAATTACATATTCGGCCTTCTTTTATAAAAGGAAGGGAAACTATAAGAATGGGTTGCATGATAAAAGAATATAAAAACGAGAATTATGATTACACAATAATCATATGACATATTATATAACAATTTCATGCCCCCTTTGGATTTTGTTTATTTTAAACCTTATATAACCCCATTTAAAATTCTAAAGTTAAAAATAATATGATATGGAAGAAAACTATGTGAAACTTAAAATAATTAAGTTCAAAATCCTATGATATTGGAGAAAACTGTGTAAAAGCTAAAAATAGAAGTGCTTATTTCAAAAGACATGGTCCACATGGATCATTAACTACCAAACATCTTTTCTAATATTTCTTGAACAACAATTCCTTGTAGCCAGACGATTTTATGAATATTTACGTATTTATCTTCTAACAGTTTATTTTAATACCTAACGTTACGGACAAAAAGATTTTTGGGTGTGTTTGTTTAAGTATTTTTGTACTACCCTATCCATTCTTACCCAAAATACACATTTATTTTCCTCCTCTGAAAATCTTATTCTATTTTATTCAATTATTTTTAAACTTCTAAGTTTGTTAATTTAACTAAACACCCATTCCCCCCCAAAAAAAGTTTAAAAATTAACAAAAACACCCCCACTCACCCACCCACATTTGTCAGATTCCAGCCACCACTGTCGAAAGGTGGCCAAAATATGGTATAATGATACACTATCAGCTGGATCTGACTGGTAGTACACCGATCTAGCCTTTTCTGACCAGATCCACTGTGGATTAGGCTTTTTCGACCAAAGATCTAACTGTTGACGACCAGATCTTTGGCCTAACTAATCGTAAACGACGACCATATCAGTGGTCGTCGTTGACAACCAAACACGGCCAGATTTAATCTTAGATTTGATCTTTTTCGATTAGATCCAAAATGTATCTAGCTGAAAAATGTTATATCAACGCACGATCGACCAGATCCAACCGATCGTGCGCTAATACGATGACTCTAGCCACTCTCCGACAATGGTGGCCAACTATCGGTATTTAATGGATGGGTAAAAATGTTTTTGTTAATTTTTAAATCTTACCTCGTAATAACCACCCAACTAAATTATTTCAAAAATATCCAGAATTTTGATCATTTAGCCCAATATCGGGGATTTTTTATTTTAAAACTTTAAAAGTTAATATCATTATGTTTCATATTTTTAATTACTAGTACAGTAAAACCTTTCTATAGTGGTACTTTATATAGGAATAAACTCTTCATAGTCATAAAAAATTCTAGTCCCAATTTGGGATAGTTATAAATAAAAATAAACTCTACATTGTAATAAGTTATAATTTTTCTTATTCCTGCCTTAAGGAAAGTTGCCTTTACATAATAATAATTATCTGTATATTACAAAAAAATATATGTTATGTAAAATTAAAGATTTAAAATGAAATAAAATATTTATTTAAAATTGTTTGGGACAATGATTTATGCTTTAGAATTGTTATCACATCTTTTACCTTACGAATACGTAATAGCTCGTTAGCATGGATACCTTTTTGTTGAAGTCAAAATATTTTTAGTTTCTCAAACATGTTTAGAGCTTCATGACACAAAACTTTTTGTATTTCCGTATTATTATCCTTAGGATTATTTTATTTATCTTCTTGTCTAATTGCAACAATGATTTCTCATTTGATTAAAACATACACGATTTGTTGCTCATTTGGATAATCGAAGGAGACATTAATATCTATTCGATTAGTATAGTGAAATTGTCAAATCTGATCACTCAATTTTATAGTGACTCTTTTATTCTCCTCATCCACTTCATTTGTAGAAACCATACTTTTTTGCAAATTCTGTTTGGAAGAACTTTGGTGAAAGAAATTGTTTTATATTTCAAAATCGACAACGGCATTATTAGGCTTATTTTGGAAACAGTTTTCTACGAACAAAGGTACTGGATTTGGAAAAAGGTAGAAGATTTGCATGTTTACAGTTTTTGTTTCTCAAAAAAAATGCAAGTTGTCTGCAAGCCGTTATTGGATCTTACTGCAGGTGTCTGAGAAATGTCAGTGATGATTGAAGCCTAAAGTACAAATTTGCTCTCAAGTAGGACACTTTGAATATGTAATTGGATTCTAGAAGCACTTTTGATTGATATAACCGTTTCTTTGGTGTAGAAGTGAATGCTCCATATTAGCTTGTATTTTCTTTTAATATTTTCCGTCAAGTTGTTGGTTAGGTTCCATTTGTAATGCCTCAATAAATTAGTTTCATGTAGTTTTTGTCCCCCCCATCTTTTTACAAATATATATATATAGTTTTATTGTGTGCTCGTTTCCTGGCATTAGACATATAAGTTATTTGGTAATTGCCGGTTTTGGCATTGGTATCATTTTGGTTTTTCCTAAACAGTAATATCTTTTTTTTGGTTTCTTCTTTACTTTTTGCTTTTTTTAAATTACAGGAATGTTGCTGGAAAATCTCTGAGCTAGAAGACGTTTCTTTTATATTTGGAAGAGCTTCAGGAATTTGTGAGGGAGGTATGTCGTAGTAAATTGTGTAATAAGGAGAGAATCTATTTAGTTGATGTGTACTTGATCAATATCTGTTCTAATTTTTTGTTAGGTTGCAATAATGAAGCGGCTACGGCATCCAAATATTGTTTTTTTAGGGTGCAGTCACTCAGCCCAAACTTATACATAGTGACAGAATATTTATCAAGTTTATTAATTCTTCCTAGAAATCCCCTCCCCCATGAAAGAAAAAAATCTCCTGCAAATAATTGTTTTTCCTTTTTCTTGTATTTATTTCAGTACATTTTGTTTACTATAGGATTAAATCCATTAAATGAATTAACATGGTTGCTTCAATTGCAGAGGCAGCGTGTATAGGCTTTTACATAAAACCGGGTGCAAGAGAGGTGTTGGATGAAGGCGCCGTTTGAATATGCATATGATGTGGTATGTTTGAAGAAGTTTAATTTTTTACTTTTGTGCTATTTAAATATTATTGTCTTTCCTTTTTATCCTTGTTGTCATCATAAGAGTGTTATTAATATTTTAGCACTAACTTTGAAGCTAGAACTGTTGCTTGGTGCAGGCAAAGGGAATGAATTATCTTCATCGGCGTAATCCTCCCATTGTTCATGAAGATTTGAATCTCCAATCTTTTGGGTTGACAAGAAAGTATCAGTGAAGGTAAGGATGAGAATTTCATGTCACAGAGGATAGAGTACCAGTTACTGTTAAATGATCAATGAATTGAGAAACCCTATTATCGGCTCTGCTGTTTTAAGTCAGCTCCGTGTTTTATTTCGTTGACAGATTGTGGTAACTTCCATGTTTTGAACTGACCAATCATTGATTTCCTGTACCGTTATCAATCTGTTTTTCTTGCACTAATATCACCCTTAGTTCTCTTAATCTTGGTTGATTTGATGGTCATAGTCCCAATGAATGGAGCTCCAGTTTGGTGGAATTGATTGTGTGTTGTAGAATCTATATGTATAAATATGCTAATGATTTATTAGAAAATTTGGATCTATATCAGAAAACCATACTGCTGCACAATTTATCAAGGCAAAAATAATAATCTTATGATAGTTTCAGTCGAAAACAAATAGACTTTTTAAATTTTATTTTTCAGTTTTTTTTTCTAGGGTTGTTTTTTTTTTTTTCCTTAGTCTAGTTGGCATCTGGTGATGAACATTGCACTTGTGTGGGCATGTTGTGTTTCCTGCTTCCAATTTCTTTCCTTTGTTCTTTGTGACTAAATGACCATCATCTTTCTCATTTTACCTGATCTGTCGTCTAGGTTTGTGATTGGACTTTCCCGTTTGAAGGCAAACATTTCTGTCATCAAAATCTGCTGCAGGGACTGTAAGTTTGTTTTAACTAAGGAGCAACATGATCCAGGTCTTTTATTGTAGGGGGCATATGAAAATGGTTTATTGCATTTAATTCACCTTTTATCATGATAGCCTGAAGTGGATGGCACCAGGAAGTTCTTGCGGATGAGCCACAAATGAGAAGTCCAGATGTATACAGCTTGGTGTAATATTGTGGGAGATTGCAACATTGCACCAGCCCCTGGGGAACTTTAAATCCAGCGCAGGTGTGTTTCTTTAATCTTTTGCCTTGCATGAATTTCAAATTATGAAATGTTGTTAGATGGGAATCCGGTATTCAAAACAATAATTGTATCATGTATTAGAGATTGCACTTATGGTTATTAATTGAAACAATAAAACATACCATCTAGTCAGAATAATTCAGAATTATTGTAACAACTCATTGTTTTGTGTTAATATCAAGGAAAAGAAGTGGCTGACGTGAGCCAACAGACTGTTACATGCTGGACTCCACCTTCTCAGCTTAAATGTATTTTCTTGATGTGGTGTAGATGTTGATTGCTGGGAACTTTGTTGTGTATGTTGTAAAACTTTTTCAATGCATCATCCACAATACCTCTACGAATCCTTCGCCTCTTACCTACAACTTTAATGGCCTAAAAAATGCAAATAGGAATTCATCCCTTCTAAGGCATTCTTATACAGTTAAACAATTAATGATGGACTGAAATATCTGTCAATGTAATAATGTAATATTTTAATCGCATTTATAATTCCTACTCGGCTTTAATATGTGTTTCCAAATTTTATTTACTATACTGCTTGTGTGATTTTTTTTATTTTTTATTCCGTTTTTATTGTAGTTCAATTAAGATTTTCTATTTCAATACTGGATTGAAATCTGCATTTGTTAAGCACTCATAGCATAAAAGCATTCAGCTTTGGGTAATTCTGTTAGAGGGGGGACTTAAAACTCAACACTATGTGGCCTGTAGGTTGTAGCAGCTGTTGGCTTTCACAGGGGAAGAGCTTAGATTCCGGTTTTAAATCTCGAGTAGCTTCGAAATTGAGCTTGCTGGGCTAAGTGAGTCTAGAATCTACAAGTTTGAATTACAATCACTTTGTTTACGTCTTGTCCCTCTGACCTCTATCTTCTCATCATAAATGCTTATGGTGCAGCGAGCCTTGGAAACGTTACGTCTTCTCCACCATCAGAGACTTAGTAAGGCCCTTTGGAATTAAACCTCCTACGCCTCAGCCAGGAGGCCCAGTCGTGCAGGACTGCAGTACTTACTTGAGCGGTAGAACACCTGGAGAAGGTCTTATTCGTGCACATAAACACTTCATTTATTCTTTTAGAATTTATGTCCGGCAGGGAAGGACACCAGTTTAGGTTAGTCTGAGGTGCGCCTTCTTAAATTCTTTGTTTCTTCTTTTTATGGTCCTTTTAATTTACTCTTTATGGGCGTCTAATATAAATAAATGGGGATTTCAAAATAGTTGATGCGACTATGCGATTTTGTTGCGAAATGATTGTTGTACATGTTGTTCTCACAGCTGATTGGGCATTCTGATTTTTGAAGAAAATTAAGTAATTTTCCAATACCCCCACTTTGCTTTTTCTACTTTGGCACGGACAATATATTTGTATTGATTTGTTTAATTAGTACAAAGTTGTATATTTCGTTTCTGTCTTCTAATGATTTGATGTAAATTGTAACGGTAAATTGTTAATGAGAATGAGCTTTACCGGCTAGATAGCACAACAGTCACGTGATTGACCAGGCATTTGAAGTTTGTGTTAACTTATTTTTATTCGTAATAAATGTTTTAGGTATCCATTTCCATTGTGGAATGTATCTGAAAGATCCAAGTGTACTTGTCACAATTTAAAATCCAGTTTAATCGAAGCTTTTGGGGGGTCCACATGTTGTATGCATCTTTTTTTTTTTAAATAGGTAACAGTGAACAAGAACAATCGGACACTGGATAGCTTCATGATTGGGTTGAACAAGCCCGGGCTGTGCAGTGGTGGCGAAAAAGGAGGTGGCGTGGGTAAACATGGCATGGGGAGGATCAGGTATATTAAAGATCATTTGCCCCCCTACTCTCGTTAAAAATACGTAAAAAAGTTAACAAGAAAGGGGTTCATAGTTAATATGTTACCACAGGGTTAGTGTATGAGGAAACATCGGGGTTGTAAATAATTATCTTTTATAAAATACAAATTTTCGTTATATATGGTTTCAAACATTAGGATGTGACTATATTTCCTTAAACTCAAAGGAAGGGGCGGCTATATTTCTCTGTATTGTTTGTATACTTTTTTTTTTGGCATGAAATCTTGTAAAATCTATGTTGGTTTACTTTTTCTTGGATTGGAAACAGATAAAAATTGCATAAAAGAATGGGTTGATGAAAGAGAGAGGATTGTGGGTTCCTTTGTTATAAAATTTTTTCTCTTCTTTATAAAACAAATTCATTTATAATCATAGATTTTAACATAAAATGACAAACAGAAAACTAGCAAATGATATTCTAGAGACAAACTTTTTAAGTAAGACACAACAAAATAAATGGTAGGTTGAAATGGTTTTTCATTGATTGTATAGGTTCTCCTGTATGTGTTATGTTTTCAAATAAATGTATAAAATGTTATTTGTAATTTTAATTTGATAAACTATAGCACTGTATTTCAATTTTTTCATGTTTTTTCTATTATTTTATATTCTTAAAAAACAAAAATATATAAACACAAAATTATAAAAGTAAAAGGCTCCTAACTAATTAACCCGTGAGGAAAACAGACAAAGAATAGTGGTAGAATAGTAAGTGGCCCCTGTTTATGCCTTTGGCTGACAATTTTGTTTTTTTTTTTTTTATAATGGGACCAACCTTGATACCGACAATAATTAGTATTCTGTGTAGCACATTACACCAGGCCAAGATATTTTATTTAGGTACACCAATAAGTAATTTTTTTTGTTTATTATTTTACCAATAATCTTCTTTATGAGAATACTGACTAGCGAACATTCGTCTAAAGGGAAAAACAATTGAATTTTTTTTACTAAAAAGAAAGGAAACAAAAAAAAAAAAAAAAGGTTGTCTTTTGTCTTTCTTACCTTTATCAAAGATAAAATTACAAAATAAAAAATGAAAACATCTATCAGTCCACATGGGAGGATATCATAGAGGACATGGACTAATCTTTTAGGTTTTTGAATTATCACTCAGAGAGAACTCTCACACTTGTTATTAAATAAACATATCAAAGTGTTGAAAAATGTATTCTGATACGTTTTTCTATCAAATGGACTCTCACGGGGCGTTGGTGGGAGGTTTTATATAGGATACTGAGGGTAGTTATCTTAGATTATTTGATTATCACGTTTAGTGTTAAGTAATATAAGATTTCGGTAATTTTTCAATACCAATAGGGTATGTTGGATAAGGTGAATATTAGATAAATGGGGTGTAAAAAAAAAAACAAAATATTTTTTAAATTGAGCAGATGGACGATGTGTGGTTGTTTGTAAAAAATTATTTCTGGAATCTTTATGCAAATAGTGGATTTGTGGGGTAAGTTGCGGGAGGGAATAAAAAAAAAAAAAAAAAAAAAAAAAAAAATGAAGTTGAACAAAGTTTTGTTTTTGTTTCTGTTTTTTCATTTTTGGGATCCACTAGGGGTACATTGGGTTAATATATCGTACAAAGTAAAGTAGTGCTATCTTTCAATCCTGTCCGTGTTAAGAGTAGGATTAACAAAGGTCACTATGAGTAAGGAAGAAGCACGTAATAGGAACAAAGAAAATCAGAGAAGAAGAGAGAAAACTGTTGTGTTTTTATTTTTATTAAAAGTAAAGTAGTTACAGTTGCTTTTATACAAGATAAGCTGAGCTAACAGTGAGTACAACATTTAATAACTATCCTAGTCAGCTGGTCAACAAGTCAACTGAATTTTGTTTTATATCCTAACACTATGTGATGCTAAGTAACTTTTCCAACTAAGTTGCTATTCCTTTTCTTTTTGATCATCTAAAAATCCCTCAGTCTCTGCATCGGGTTTGAAAATTGTGGACCTTTGCTGGACACAACCACCATGGTCGTTAAAGAACTGTTCGGCTATAAAATCCAAGAGGAGGTGGTCTCAAGGGGATTTTAACCTCCATTGGTTTGAAATAAAGGGTCATACTAGTTGATTCAACCTTAGATTAGTTTGTATATTTCTCTCAAAGAAGCTAATATAAAACTATTAGTTACTTTTGTAGTAAACATGTTACCATACCCTAAAAGAATATATTTACTCTTAAGTGTATATAACTGATGCTCAATAGGAATGGGATTACCCATGCTTGTTGCCCAGCACCCCCAATGAACATCTCATTATATGACAGCTCAAGATATTGCCCTCGATACTTATCTTCTACCTGCAAGGCAGGTTTGACTCTGGTACTATTTATAACAAAGCCAACACCACGTTACAAAAAGAAGTACCTGACCTCACATGGGATAACTGGTGCTTCAAATAGCCTTCTGCAGTTCTTCAATTAGGCAATGTATGAGCACACCACACTCCAGTCCACCATGTTTCTATATTTAATCTTTACCATTTCATTTATTGAGGGTCCTGCTAGTTTTGAGTAGAAAGAATACTAAACTAGTGTTGATTTTTACAGATTTCACAATTTTCATGTTCTTTTAAATTGATGGAGAAATTTTTGACTGAAGCTGCTCTTGATTTTTCATCTAATAAGTGTAGCAACTTATTGGAGGTCTTAAGTTCCTCTTTTTTGGGGGAAAAATGGGTTACAGTTGTGTCTAGTATAACCCTTTTATACAGATGGCTAGTATTATTGCATCAATAGATGTGGTTTCATCTGAACTCTTAAACTGCCTAAGGAATGAACGGGGAATTTGCATATTTAATTGTTAATCAAATAGGTTCAGATCCTTTTATCTTTCGCCATTTCATATATTACTTTATTTTGTTTTATTTCATTGCAGAAGTGATTTCATGTTTTTATATTTACATGACAAGAGTTTGGGTTTTGTGTTGATGTGGTATAAGGTTTCCAATTTGCAAATGATGTTTTATCATTTCAGGTTCTGCTGTTGAAGAAGAAGATAAAAAATTCTCAATGTATCCTAAGCAATTTGATAAGATGGGGACAGAGAGGAACCTTGTGCAGTTCTCTAGCAGCATCAATGAATCCCAGTTAGCTCTGCCTCCAAAAGGAGTTCGGCCAAGTGCCCATGATAGAGATTCTGAACTTTTTAAATCATGTAATCCCACTCAGAATATTATTCACTCTTTAAACTTGGTTAATGATCCAATTCCTATGAAGCATAACCAACCTATTGGACATACAGACGGTCAACCATGCTTGGCATTAACTGATCAGATAGTAGATACAGCTAAAGATTTGAGGTTTCCTGAGGGTGCTCAATTGATTCCCACTAAACCAAGTAAAGACCTTTCCCTTTATGTGGAAGAGTTAGATATCCCATGGAATGATCTTGTCCTAAAAGAAAGAATTGGAGCAGGTATTTGTTCTTCACCTGGTTCTTAAAGAAACATCTGGACTGAAAACTCGTAATGCTTCATAGTTGGGATGGACTTTACACTTCTCTCATGCTTGCACTGCTGCTTGTTCTGGTTTTTTTTGTAAGAGTTGTACTTGTGTACTTAGATATTCATTGTTGCATTTTCAGGTTCTTTTGGAACTGTCCATCGTGCTGATTGGCATGGCTCGGTAAGCAAATTATCTTTAGTTCTTAAATGATTGACTCTATTTTTCTTTTTCCTTTTAGAATATTGTGGACTCCCATATCTTGTTGAACTTCCGGATTTTAGCTACATTGTGGACAGTTTTTAGCATTACCATTGTTTGGTTGACTGCTTATGTGCATGCTATGTATTTGGACAATTAATGGATTCTAATGAAATATGAAGATCGTTAGATATTTCTGTCTAATGAATGTGAATCAATATGGTAGAAAATAACCAGTTCTCATCAGTACCTCCTGATTTTTGGACATTTTAGAAACCATTACCTTTTGCAAAATTCTGTTTGGAGAACTTTTTTGTGAAATGAAATTGAATTTTATATTTTCAAGATTCGACAACGCATTTATTAGCTTATTTTGGAAACAGTTTTCTAAGAACAAATGGTACTGTATTTTGGAAAAGTAGAAGATTTTTGCATGTTTCCAGTTTTTGTTTCTCAAAAAAAATGCAAGTTGTCTGCAAGCCGTTATTTGGATTACTGCAGTTGTCTGATAAATGTTCAGGTGATGATTGAAGCCTAAAGTACAAAATTTGCTCTCAAGTTAGGACACTTTGAATATGTAATTTGTTATTCTTTAGGAAGCACTTTTTATTATATAACTGTTTCTTTGGTGTAAGAGTGAATGCTCCATCTTATGTCTTGTATTTTCTTTTAATATTTTCCGTCAAATTGTTGATTCAGGTTCCCATGTAATGCCTCAATAAATTAGTTTTCATTTAGTTTTTTCCCCCCCCCTCTTTTATACAAATATATATATATAGTTTTATTGTTGTGCTCCGTTTCCTGGCATTAGAAATATAAGTTATTTGGTAATTGCCGGTTTTGGCATTGGTATTCATTTTTGGTTTTTTCTAAACAGTAATATCTTTTTTTTGGTTTCTTCTTTACTTTTTTGCTTTTTTTTAAATTACAGGATGTTGCTGTGAAAATTCTCATGGAGCAAGACTTTCATGGAGAACGCTTTCAGGAATTTTTGAGGGAGGTATGTCGTAGTAAATTGTGTATAAAGTAGAAGAATCTATTTTATTTGATGTACTTGATTCAATATCTTTTTCTTAATTTTTTTGTTAGGTTGCAATAATGAAGCGCCTACGGCATCCAAATATTGTTCTTTTTATGGGTGCAGTCACTCAGCCCCCAAACTTATCCATAGTGACAGAATATTTATCAAGGTTTCATAATTTCTTCCTAGAAATTCCCCTCCCCCCTGAAAAGAAAAAATCTCATGAAAATAATTGTTTTTCCTTTTTCTTGTTATTTATTTCAGTACATTTTTGTTACTATCAGGATTTAATCCATTAAATGAATTAACATGGTTGCTTCAAATTGCAGAGGCAGCTTGTATAGGCTTTTACATAAACCTGGTGCAAGAGAGGTGTTGGATGAGAGGCGCCGTTTGAATATGGCATATGATGTGGTATGTTTTGAAGAAGTTTATATTTTTTTTCTTTTTGCTCTTTAAATATATTGTCTTTCACTTTTTATCCTTGTTGTCATCATAAGAGTGTTATCTAATATTTTAGGCCCATAACTTTGAGCTAAAGAACTGTTGTTGGTGCAGGCAAAGGGAATGAATTATCTTCATCGGCGTAATCCTCCCATTGTTCATAGAGATTTGAAATCTCCAAATCTTTTGGTTGACAAGAAGTATACAGTGAAGGTAAGGATGAGAATTTCTCATGTCACAGATAGAGTACCAGTTTACTGTTAAATGATCAATGAATTGAGAAACCTTATTATTCTGCTCGCTTTTTTAAGTCAGCTCCGTGTTTATATTTTGTTTGACAAGCTTGTGGTAACTTCCATGTTTTGAACTGGACCAATCATTGATTTTCCTTGTACGTTATCACATCTGTTGTTTCTTGCACTAATATCACCCTTAGTTTCTCTTAATTCTTGGGTTGCTTTGATGGTCATAGTTCCCAATGAATGGGAGCTCATCATGTTTGGTGTAATTGATTGTGTTGTTTGTATGATATCTTTAATGCATAAATTATTGCTAATTGATTTATTGAAAATTTTGGATCTATATCGGAACCATCTGCTGCAAAAATTAATATCTTATGATAGTTTCAGTCGAAAACAAATAGAACTTTTTTAAATTTTATTTTCGTTTTTACTTTTTTAAATTTTATTTTCGTTTTTACTTTCATTTTTTTTTCTAGTGGTTTTTGTTTTGTTTTTTTTTTTTTCTTAGTCTAGTTGGCATCTTTGGATGATGAACATGCACTCTGTGGGCATGTGTGTTTCCTGGCTTCCAAGTCTTCTTTCCTTTGTTGTATTGTTGACTAAATGACCATTCATCTTTCTCATTTTACCTGATCTGTTCATCTAGGTTTGTGATTTTGGACTTTCCCGTTTGAAGGCAAACACTTTTCTGTCATCAAAATCTGCTGCAGGGACTGTAAGTTCTGTTTAACTTAAGAGCAACATGATCCCCGGTCTTTTATTTTAGGGTGGCATATGAACTGTTTATTGCATTTTAATTCATTCCTTTTATCATGATAGCCTGAGTGGATGGCACCAGAAGTTCTCTGCGATGAGCCATCAAATGAGAAGTCAGATGTATACAGCTTTGGTGTAATATTGTGGGAGCTTGCAACATTGCAACAGCCCTGGGGCAACTTAAATCCAGCGCAGGTTTGTTTCTTTAATCTTTTGCCTTGCATGTAATTTTCAAATTATGAAATGTTGTTAGATGGGAATCCGGTATTCAAAACAAATAATTTTATCTATGTATTAGAGATTGCATCTTATTGTTAATAATTGAAACAATAAAACATACCATCTAGTCAGAATACTTCAGTAATTATTTGTACAAACTCATATGTTTTTGTGTTAATATCAATGAAAAGAAGTTGGCTGGACGTGAGCCAACAGAATGCATGCTGGACTCCACCTTCTCAGATAATATGTATTTTCTCTTGATTTGGTAGTAGATGTTGATTGCTGGTAACTTTGTTGGTGTATGTTGTACACACTTTTTCAAATGCATATCAATTATTTAGAATCAACTTTTCCTCTTACCTACAAATTTTAATGCCTAAAAATGCAATAGGAAATTCATCCCTTCTAAGGCACTTATTATTACAGTTAACAATTACTTATGGACTGAAATATCTGTCAATGTAATAATGTAATATTTTAATGCAATTTTATAGTTCCTACTCGGGCTTTAACTATGTGTTTCCACATATTTTACATAATAATGCTTGTGTTGATTTTTTTTTATTTTTTATTTCCGTTTTTCTTGTAGTCAATTAAGATTTTCTATTTCACTCCTAGATTGAAATCTGCATTTTGTTAAGCACTTCATAGCATAACTCATTCAGCTTTGGGTAAATTCTGTTTTGAGACTTAACTCAACATATGTTGCCTTGTAGGTTGTAGCAGCTGTTGGTTTCAAGGGGAAGAGGCTTGAGATTCCACGTGATTTAAATCCTCGAGTAGCTTCGATAATTGAGGCTTGCTGGGCTAAGTGAGTCTAGAATTCCTAACAATTTTTGAATTACAATCACTTTGTTTACTTGTTGTCCCTCTGTACATTCTCCTTCTCATCAATACAATGCTTATGGTGCAGCGAGCCTTGGAAACGTCCGTCCTTCTCCACCATCATGGACTTATTAAGGCCCTTGATTAAACCTCCTACGCCTCAGCCAGGAGGCCCAGGTCGTGCAGACATGCAGTTACTTACTTGAGTGGATAGAACACCTGAGAGGTCTTATTCGTGCACATAATACACGTCATTTATTCTTTTAGATTTTATGTCCGGCAGGAAGACACAGTTTAGGTAGTCTGAGGTGCGCCTTCTTAAATTCTTTTTTTCTTCTTTTTATGTTCCTTTTAATTTCTCCTTTATGGGCGTCTAATAAATAAATATGGGGATTTCAAAATGTTGATGCCGACTTAATGCGATTTGTTGCAGAAATGATTGTTGTACATGTCTGTTCTCACAGCTGATTGGGCATTCTGATTTTTGAAGAAAATTAAGTAATTTTCCAATACCCACTTTGCCTTTTTCCTACTTTGTCTCGACAATATTATTTGTATTGATTTGTTTAATTAGTACATTACGCCATGTCATTATGGAAAGTTGTATAATTCTGTTTCTGTCTCATGATTTTGTATGTAAAAATTGTAACTGTAAATTAGTTAATGAGAAGCAGCTTTACCGGCATAGCACAACAGTCACGTGACTTGACCATGCATTTGAATTTTGTGTTAACATTATTTTACTTGTAATAAATGTTTTCCAATCATTGTTTTAGCGTATCCATTTTGGAAATTTATCTGAAAGCTCAAGTGTACTTGTCACAATTTTAACATCCAAGTTTAATCTGAACTTTTGGGGGTTCCACATGTTGTATGCATCTGTTTTTTTTTTAAATAGGTAAGTGAACAAGAACAATCAGACACTGGATAGCTTATGATTGGTTTGACAAGCCGGGAGTGTGCAGTGGTGCGAAAAGGCGAGTGGGTGGGTAAGCATGGCATGGGGAGGATCAGGTATTTAAAGATCATTTGCCCCTCTCTCGTTAAAACTAACGTAAAAATGTTAACAAGAAGGGGTTCATAGTTAATATTGATACCACAGGGTTTAGTGTATTGAGGAAACCTCGGGGTGTAAATAATTATCTTTTAATAAAATACAAATTTTCTTTAATATATGTTCAAACATTAGGGATGTGACTATAATTTTCCTAAACTCAAAAGGAAGGTGCGGCTATATTTCTCTGTATTGTATTTGTATACTTTTTTTTTTTGGCATGAAAATCTGTAAAATCTATGTTGGGTTACTTTTTCTTGTATTTGAAACAGATAAAATGCATAAAAGAATGGGTGAAAGAGAGAGATTGTGGGTTCCTTTGTTATAAAATTTTTCTCTTCTTCTTCTTATAAAACAAATTTTCATTTCTAATCATAGATTTTTAACATAAAATGACAAACAGAAACTAGCAATTGATATTCTAGAGACAAACTTTTTAAGACACAACAAAATAAATGGTAGTTTAAATTGGTTTTTATTGATTGTATAGGTTCTCTGTATGTTTTATGTTTTCAAATAAATGTATAAAATTTATTTTTAAATTTTACATTTTGATAAACATATAGAATGTATTTTCAATTTTCATGTTTTTCTATTATTTTTAATATTCTTAAAAAACAAAAATATATAAACACAAAATTTATAAAAGAAAAAGGCTCTAACTAATTAACCCTTGAGGAAACAGAAATCCAAAGAATATTTGGTAGAATAGTAAGTGGCACCTGTTTATGCATTTGGCTTGACAATTTTGTTTTTTTTTTTTTTATAATGGGACCAACCTTGATACCTACAATTCATTAGATTATTCTGTGTAGCACATTACACCAGCCAAGATATTTTATTTAGGTGTACCACCAATAAGTAATTTTTTTTGTTTATTATTTTTACCAATAATCTTCTTTATGAGAATTGACTATCGAACATTCGATCTAAAGGAAAAACAATTGAATTTTTTTTTACTAAAAATGAAGGAAACAAAAAAAAAAAAAAGGTTGTCTTTTGTCTTTTCTTACCTTTTATCAAAGATAAAATTACAAAATAAAAAATGAAAACATCTATCAGTCACATGGAGGATATCATAGAGACATGGACTAATTCTTTTAAGGTTTTTGAATTTATCACTCAGATGATAACTCTCACACTTTTTATTAAATAAACTATCAAAGTTTGAAAAATGTATTACTGATACCGTTTTTCTTATCAAATGGACTCTCACGGGGCGTTTGGTTGGAGGTTATATAGGATTACTGAGGTAATGTTATCTTATATTATTTGATTATCACGTTTAGTTGTTAAGTAATATAAGATTTCGGTAATTTTTCAATACCAATAGGGTATGTTTGGATAAGGGAATATTAGATAAATGGGGTAATATTTTTAAAATTGAGCAGATGACGATGTTTGGTTGATTTGTAAAAAATTATTTCTGGAATCTTTTATGACAAATAGTGGCATTTGTGGGGTAAGTTGCCGGGAATATTACAGTAAAACCTACTTATAGTGATACTCTATATAGGAATAAACTCTACATAGTCATAAAAAATTTAATTCCCAATTTAGGATAGTTATAAATAAGAATAAACTCTACATTGTAATAAGTTATAATTTTTCTAATTCCCGTTTCAAGAAAAGTTGCCTCCACATAGTAATAATTATCTGTATATTGCAAAAAATATATGTTATGTTACATTAAATGTTTAAGATGAAATAAAATATTTATCTAAAGTTGTTTGAGATAATGATTTATGCTTTAGAATTGTTACTACATCTTTTAACTTGTTGGTAGATCACTCGCTAGCATGAACATCTTCTTGTTGAAGTCATATATTTCTAGTTTCTCAAGTATGTTTAGAGCTTCTTGGCACAAACCTTTTGTATTTCCGTACTATCATCCTCATGATTATTTCCTTTATCTTTTTGTCTAATTGTAATAATGATTTTTTCTTTATTTAAATTATACATTACTTATTGCTCATTTGGATGATTGAGAAAGACATTAATATCCATTCGATTAGTGTAATGAAGTTATCAAATCTGATCACTAAATTCTACAATGACTCTTTGATTCTCCTCATCCACTTCATTTGTAACTTGCAATTCATCGGGTGTCCTAATTTGGTAATGATTAAAACAATTGGCAATAGTATGTGGCTTCACATCCATTTACTGTGTAATTTTGTAATGATTAAAACAATTGGCAATAATATGTGGCTTCACATCAGTTTGCTATATAATTTTGTAATGATTAAAACAATTGGCAAAAGTTTGTGACTTTACATCAATTTGACCATGCAAAATTGCATTTACAATTCCATCAATGACACTTATCTTTCCTGGTTTCAAGACACGATCTTCTATTCGTTTTAAAAGTAGGCAATTGAAGCGTTAAATTGAAATCTTAATAGTATTAAAACATCAATTGAAATCCTAATACTGTACTACTAAAACATGAATTATAAAAAAAAAAATTTGTTACTACACCTCTATTAAGTTATAATCTCCTCATAGTAATAAAATTAATTAATCCCACTATTATGACTATAGAGAAGTTTTACTGTATTACCTTGTGGGAGGGAGGGCTATTATTAAAACTTACCCCAAGTAATCCAATTTTGTGTCCCATGTTGCCTCTAAACAGTTGAGCATTTGGTCCAAATTACCCTTATATTTGTTAAGATTTACATAACACCCAATTCACTCATGCAGACCTTTTTGTCCTCACTTTTTATATTTTCTGGATGACATTGCCCTTGTTATTGTCATTATTTACAGAAATGCCATTGTACCCAAAACTGGCCACCACTGCCAACCGTCGTTGACCGCCGCCAAAGGCTGCCGAAAGTTGCCATAATGGCGTAAGACCCGTCATATATGGCCGGCCCTGCGCCGGTGAGGCCTTTTCCAGCATGGATCATAGATCCACGATCGGAAACGGTGAGATCTGGCTGTTTCACGGCTAAAGATGTGGTCGTGAAACAACCAAGTCTTTGGTCATGAAATGGCCAGATCTATGGCACTGTCGTTGTCACAACCAGATCTGTGGCACTACTGGCGGCCGCCGACGATGGTGCCTGGTTGTCGGCAGTGGCTTGGGGTGGGTAGGAGTATTTTTGTTAAGTTTAAAATGTTTTTGGTTGCTAGGGTGTTTTTGCTAAATGTGAAAAGTAGGAGGTTAAAAGAATTATTCAAAAAATAATAATATTATATTTATATTTAAAAATGAGGGTAATTTAGTAATCTATATAACATACCCACCCATTTATCCTCCCAACCAAACATATTATTCACCAATTCATTCGAACCAACCAAACACATTTTCTAAACATTCCCATAATCTTCAAGATGATCTTTCTTTCCATTAATATAATATCTCCTTATAATAAAACATTATATAATCCAAATGCCCCTATAGTAGTTACTTTTGGTAATATTGGAGGAAATTTGATTACCTCAATTTTCTTATGTATTGTAAGATTACTTGATTATCTTGTTTTTGTTACAATTTTATTCCTTATTAATAAAATTTTGGGACAATAATGCCCTTGTTTTAAAATCAATTTATATTAATTCACTATTACAATTTTACCCTTGTTTAATTAAGTTTTTGGACAATAATGCCTTTATATTTAAAACAAATTGCAGACCACCACTGCCACCCAACCACCACTACCGGCAGCTGGCCAACCATTGCCGGCCGCTGTCAGAAGTCGCCGAGAGGCTCCGATATGGCCGTTTTCGACCATATGGATGGCCGAAAATGGTAGGCCATATCGGCAACTCACGACAACTCTTGGTGATTTCCAACGACTTTTGACGACTTCCGACGGCGAAAGACGGTGGCTGACGGCCGGCGATGGTGGGTGATTTTGTTATAAAATAAAGTTTTATATAAACTGGGGTGTTTTAGCTAAATCTGGAATGTTGAGGGTTAAAAAAATTATTTAAAAATTAATAATAAAAATAATATTATATTAATATTTAAAAAGAGGGTAATTTAGTAATTTAAATAACATACCCACCAATTTATTATTCCAAACCAAACATATTAATATAACATACCCATCAATTTATTCTAACTAACCAAACACATTTTCTTAAAGATTCTCAGTAATCTTTAAGGTAATTTAACTTTCTATTGATATAACATTCTCATCTAACATTCTCTGAACCAAACGCAGCCTCAGAGTTTAAAACCTTTATCAATAATATTCTTTTGCCCTAATTCTAACTGTAGACCAAGCAATAGGTTGTGTTGAAACGGGTTCGTGTTGTGTCAAATTTTCTTACACAAAATCCAACATGTTAGTTTATTAGGTTTAAATATGAAAACCTGAACCCAAACACTATTTCTATATTGTTACCCAAACTTGACCCATTAAAGCTCCCTCCAATATTTGCTTTTTAATTTTAAATTAAACAATGAATATAATATGATTTAATTATTATAATTTGTTATATATTAGAATATTAAACTGTATACCTAAACACCAAGGATGTAAAACCCGACCCAGCTTGATCGATTGAACTGGCTCGACCGAGAATTGGCTCGTAAGTCAGGTCGAGTTGACATAAAACCTAGGCAGATGATTTCACCCGGAAGAACCTGCGGTTGGATGGGGCACTGTAGCAACCCGCCAATCCAACCAGTGAACTATTACCCCCCCTCTTTGTTTTACTAAAACCTGATTTTTTACNGCTTATATAAAACTTTAATTTATGATGAAATCACCCCCACCCCTTGCCGCTATCGCAAATCACCGCCGGAAGTCTCCGAAAGTCGTTGTGAGTAGTTCACCACGACTACGAGGCTCCGATATGGCCGTTTCTGGCCATATTTATGGCTGAAAACGACCATATCAGGCCAGATCTGATTGTTTCTGGCCTGATATGGTTGTTTTCGGCCATCAATATAGCTGGAAACGACCATATCGAAGCCTCCCATAGCCTCTCGGTCTTTTTTAGGGACTCCGACGACTTTCCATGGTAGTTGGCCCGCTGTCGGCGGTGGTGGATGGGTGGCAGTGGTGGTCTGTAATTTGTTTTAAATATAAGAGCATTATTGTCCAAAAATTTAATTAGACAAGGGTAAAATTGAAATGATATATTAATGTAAATTTATTTTAAAATAGGGGCATTATTGTCCAAAATTTTTATTAATAAGGGATAGAATTGTAACAAAAATAAGATTACCTTAGTAATCTTACAATACCTAAGAAAATGGAGGTAATCATATTACCTCCAATATTACCAACAGTAACAACTATTGGTAATGTAAAAATACCGGAATCTTATATTACTTGATAACCAAACATAGAAATCAAGTAATATAAGATGACATAACCCTAGTAATCTTTTATTACCTCCAACCAAACGTCCCCTAAATAATAATAAAAATTAGGAAGAGTACTACATCAATTAGGTTAAAATTTCAAAATATGAAATAAATAATCAGAATATTACATCTTATCTTTTATACTTTTTAAAATGTCTTTATTACTAAAATTACTAAAATATATTTAATTAAGAAGTCAAATTGATCAAACGTTTTTTAAGATTAAACCTAAACACAACCTGTTATGAAACGGGTTACCATTGAATTGACCTGTTAATGACCTAACCAAGTAAAGCTAAACCCAAACCCAGACCCATTTTTAATGAACGGGTTCTTGTCGTGTTATCAGATCGTGTCCAATTTTGCAGGCCTCAATTCTATTACATTAGCGTTAGGTTTACAAAACACTTTCTTATTCTTGTGATACTAAAGTTACCATTTTACCCCAACACTTTATTATAAGACGAAAGTTACCATTTTACACATTTAACATTAACGGCAACATAACGGAGTTTGGGCAAAGGGATATCGATAATAAAGTTTTCAAATTTTGATGGTTCAGATAATAAAAAGTGTGAAAATTGTCATCCGTATAATAAATTTGGAAACCTTAAAAGGATAGTTTATGATATTCTCCCAAATTTCACATTTATGTAGACAAAAATGTATATGGTGTAAATAAAAATAACTTTCAAGTGCTTTCTAATACTGAGATATGAATTATGAACATGGAGAAAAATAATAAAAATCATTATTTTTAATATTATAGAAGAAAAGTTTGTTTGTTTTCACCTCTGAAGACTTTTAGAAAAAGTGAATTTTAATATTATGATATTTATTGGTTATTTGGTTTCACCACTTAACACTGCAAATCAATCATATTCTTCTTAATGAAAAAAGTTGGTAGATTATTTCAAAAATGTTATTTTGAAAAACTATTTTAAGTTGAGTTGAGTTGAATTAAATTGAATTGAATCAGATTATGAAAATGTGTTTGGTAAAATATCTTAAAAGTATATTCAACGTTTGATAAAATGTTGAATAGTTGTTTGGTAAATTTTCTTAAAATATTTTAGATTCTTTTTAACCCCCTATATTTGTTAATTTAGCTAAACACCCCCACAATAAAAGTTTAAAAAATTAACTAAAACACTCTAGCCACCCAAGAGGACAGTTGGCCGTTGGCCACCACAGCTGAGCGGTAGCTGACAGTCGTTGGAACCGCGCACGATCGGCTGGATCTGACCAGTTGTGCCCTGATATGGCCGCTTATGGACATATGGATATGGTCGGAAACGACCAAATCTATGGCTAGAATCTGGCCGTCGTTGACGGTTAGATCTCCAGTCATCATTAACGGCCAAAATATGGCGGTAAATGATAGCCAAAATCTGGCTGTCGTCAACGGCTAGAAAGATATGGCCGTTAACGACTGGGTCTGGCCGTAGATGTGGCAAAAAATGGCAAGATTAGTGCATGATCGGCTAGATTCGACCAATCGTGCGTCGTTTTGGCCATAACGACTGGCAGGCGGTGGTGGTCTTGGGTGGATTAATTTTCAAATTGAAAGGAGTGAAAGGTAATTGTTTTTAGTAGGACTGTTCAACATGGCGAGTTGCTCGCTCAGCTCGGCTTGGCTTGAGTACAGCTCGTTAACGACTTGCCTCGTCTGGAATTGAGCCGGCTCAGCTCAATTCGTGAGAGAGAACAAGTCGAGTTTGAGCCTGCCTCGACTTGGCTCGAATTATTAGGGGTGTTTTAGGGGTTTTCTAAAGTATGGGGGATTAAACTAAAATTTTCAAAACAAAAAGTTTGCAGAAATAACAAACAACGCCCTGATGTTAAAATCCCTAAAAACGCGACTGAATTTGAAATCCATTCGCTAGCGAATCCAAACCAAATCAGACTGAAAGCAAGTAGAAACTCGGCACGTCGTAGTGTGTTTTGCGTTTGTCTCGTCGCCATGAACCCCATTTGCTTCACAGCGGCGAGATTGACGACGGGAGTAGTGGAGGGCGCACGAAACAGGCACAACAAGGCAAGGTGTAGATGGTGGATGTTGTGGAGTTCATCGGCTAGGGTGGAAGGGTTTGTCGTGCTACTATGATGGAGGAATTTGCACGATTGAGGGACTTGAATGGGCGAGGAGGCACAAATCTGGCAGTTGGGGGTAGTTGTTGGCGGGCAGATGGTTGGAAAGGGTGAGTAGAGTGTAAGGGCTATCAATTGGGAGATGTTGGCTACCGAAAAGGAGCGAAATTTTGGTGAAGATGCCAGTGGTAGAGGAGGGGGAGATGAAAAAGAAGAAGAAGATGGGAGGAAGGGGAGAGCAGTCAAAAGCCAAACAAGTCAAGCAAAGTGTTGTTCAAATTTGGTAAACAATAAAAGCAAATAATATTTAAAAGAAAGGAATCAATCTACAGTACATTTAAACATTGTTCATGTTTGCAAAATTTATTACTCAACCTCCAAACTCACCCACCACAATTAAATCCTACTCCTACTCAAACCTAACTTTAGTGTTAAAGAAAGGAATCAATTGCATTTTGTTTTGATGCTTATTTTTTTTTAAAGATTTTCAGTTGTTGTGTAATGCATTAGGACAGGAAATGGGTTGAATTGCATGAAATTTGGTCTTAATTTTTTTTTTTTTTAAAAATTGCATTTTTTGGGTTGGCTCGTGAGCTGAGCTCGAACTCGGCTTCCCTTTAAGCCGAGCCACGCTAAGAATTCCGTGACTTTGCTCGGCTCGGTTCGAGCTCGTTTTCCCCTTCCTTTTCATGAGCTGAGTTTGTTAAGCTAGAAACTCGGCTCAGCTCGGCTCATAAACAACCCTAGTTTTTAGTTAAATAGAGTTGAAAAAATGTTTTGAATTGAATAGAATATGATAATAGAAAATAAATCCCACCCACTTTTCATTTTGAGACAACAAATCCTATTTGACTTGGATTAATTTTTTGAATGAATTGACCCAAAAAGTAATCAAACATACATTCTGTTTTTAAATCCAAATAGGATAAGGCTAAAAGTTTAGGCCTTTAATTTTAGAATAAAGACTTATTTGTTTGTCTTAAATGACTTACCAAAAATATCTCTATGCTAATTTTTAAATTCCAATCATACCCGTTAAAACCTTAATCTTTATTAACTTATTCAAGTTCTTATTTTAATTTTGTAATAGTAAACGTAGTAGATACACACAATTAAAGAATCAAAACATTAATTTGGAAAATTAAAATATTTTTATTATAATTTTATCAAATTCATGATTTGTGATACAAATTATAAATAGACCTAACAAAACGGGTATTGTACTGGCAGGTTCACCCATGTATTTTAAGCGAGTACGGGTTAATATATTTAGGATCTGTGGGAACAGTCCCGTACCCAACCCTCCTTTTTTTTTTTAACCCGAAAAAAAAAAAAAAAAAAAAAAAGGAATTAGGGTTTCTAATTGACTAATTATACTAAATATATTTTCTCTTATCATTCTCATATTAACCCAATTGTCGCTGCCCGCCCGCTCTCTCATGTCTCTCATAGTCTAACTCTTAGAAATCCGTCACCGGCATCACTCATCGTCGATCATCATCTAAACTCCGATCCTCGTCGGCTGTCGGTCCTCCTCTCAAGTCTCAAGTCCGATCCTCCTCCAGTCGGTTCTCCTCTCAAGTCTAGGTCAGAGGCTCGCAGGAATGCTTTTATACTCTTCACATCGGAATAGATTGTGAATCGGCTTCTGGCTAAGAAAGAAGAGTCCCGTTCAACCTTTGATAAGAATAAGCTGAGCTTCCTCTTGTGTTCATCTCGAGTGAGCTTTCGCTTCCTTCAATTTTCTACTCGTACTATCATTCTATTCTTGACTGGATCGTGAGCATTTATGAAATCAATCGAATGACTCTGTCTCATTGGCAGGCATGTTTCGACTTGAGGTTCACTGGCTCAAGGGCAGGACAGCTACTTACTAGCTTGAGGAATCGAGCTAACAAAACGCCTAGAACAAGGGATAAAAGAAGTTTTTATATTTTACTAACATCTTTTTGTTCCTTGATGGGTTGAGAACTGTAATCAGAAAGTTAATAAGAAGAAAAATGAGAATGAAATTATGTAGAGAGTTTTTTTCCTACAATTTTAATTATTTATATGCAAAATTTATTTATCATAATAAGGAAATTATGTGGTTTCCTACCAACCAAGCAGGACATTATTAGAAGTACCTTTCAAATTGTATTTTGTTATCGTTACTAGGTAGGTGGATTACATACATTTAGGGATTTTACTTCTGAGCCTTGATATCATTAAATGGAAAGACCTATTTCAGGTTTATGAGTATTCTTATCCTCAGAGCAATAAGTAATTAAGTACATTTGATCGATGTAGAGCTAATTTTGAGGTATCAGTGTTTAAAATTGTAATAAGTTGAGTTACTGTTAACTCCAAATTTTCTTCCATTTTAAGTATCTTTATTCGCTAGGAGCTAACCTTGTGATATACAAACCTTATATGTTTGGTCAGTTGTCTAGAGGGATAGATAGAACCTTATTTTGTTCATGATCAATGCTTTTGCATTTATCTAGTGGTCTGGATGTTCTAATAATGTTTTGGTATTAACTGGTTTTTGGTCTTAATAAAAGTTTGGCTTCAATAGTTATCATAAATCATAATAAGGCTTAGGTGGGATATTTGGGATGTACTCATGGATTTAGACCTCTGTTGAAAATCTATATATGTTTGGTTTGTTGAAAATCTATGTGTTTGGCTTTTAGAAGTTCGTGTTTGGTGTACATTGTTAAATTTGGAGTCTGGGCAATCGGGATACATTTGTTATATACATCCTATCTATACTTAATTATTATTATTATTATTTTTTTTTTGTCTTTTCTTTGTGTAGGGTATTTATTGAAAATTTAACACCATTGACATAGAGGATTGTACAAATACGGTAAATATGATAGAAAGCAACGATGGTTGTATTGTAATGGAACCTCCTACCAGTACTATTACTACTTCTAGAAATAAATGTAAAACTTCAAATGTTTGGAAGAAACATTTTTTATGAGAATGAGAATGAGAAAGCAAGGTGTTTAAGGTGCAGTAAATCTTATGCATATGGTAGTTCCTCTCATGGGACTAAAAATATGAAGCATCACATGAAAGATTGTCCTAAACGTGTCAACATTGATGTAGATCAATTAATGATTGATTATGAGAATAAATTTCTACATAAAAGGATCTGTCAAGAGACTTATTGTGAGAAAATGGTGCAAGAATTGAGAGGGCAAGAAAGACAATTGAAGAGATCCGGAGTATGCTGAAGAGATATGTTCTGATACCATGTTAGAATTGAGAGGGCAAGAAAGGCAATTGAAGAGAGTCGGAGTATGCCCGAGAGATATTTTTGAGAGAGAAGAATTGTATTCAATTGAATTGAATTGTTTTGTATTGAGTTGTTGTGTATTGTTATGTAAATACACAACCTATTTATACAAAGAGTATAGTAACTATGTAAGGAAACATAATATTGTCATAATATTTGTAACCTCTCTAGGTAAGGAAACACAATATCACCATTCTAAGTAAGAAAATGTAGTATCTCATAATAATGTTTGTAATCTTTCTTGGTAAGGAAATAGAATATCAACATTCCATATTCGCATGTCAACATTCCCCTTCGACTTGTGGTTTGTATAAGTCATAAACTCTAAGCTTGCGTAGTAGATATGAATATTGTCTGCCATTAGATGTGGGATAGTAGTAAGTGTTGAAAATGATTCAATATGCATGAGGATATTCTTAGGAAACACTAGAGGGGTCACAAATGGTCCCACTTAAAACTCAGCCTCCTTAGACATTTATCGTTTTGTTGACAGAATTTTCCTAGAGATGCATACAACCATATAAATAGCTACTCATTGTCCTAAACCAGGGCTCTGATACCATGTCAGAATTGAGAGGGCAAGAGCGACAATTGAAGAGAGTCGGAGTATGTCTGACATATATCTTTGAGAGGGCAAGAGAGACAATTAAAGAGACTCGAAGTATACCCGAGAGATATCTTTGAGAGAGAAGAATTGTATTCAGTTGAATCAACCTATCTATACAAAAGTACAGTAACTATGTAAGAAAACATAATATTGTTATAATATTTGTAATCTCTCTAGGTAAGAAAACACAATATCACCACTCTAAGTAAGGAAATGGAATATCTCATAATAATGTTTGTAATCTTCCTGGGTAAGGAAATAGAATATCAACATTTCATATTAGCATGTCAACAGATGTCAATAGGAATTATTAAACAAAATTATCCATATTCAATAGTGGAGCATGAAGGAATTAGGGATGTCGATATCTATTTGAATCATGAAGTTAAGTCTTATACTAGGAACACTGCTAAGGTGTATTGCTTTAAAATATATAGAAGGGAGAAGGAAAAAAAGTAAGCTTGTTTTAGGTAGGGTTCCTATTAGAATATGCTTGAACTTCTGATATATGGACTTCTTCTATGTCTGAGGGGTATATTTCTTTAACGACTTATTACATAGATGAAAATTGGGTGTTACAAAGTAAAATTCTCAACTTTTGCCATATTCCTCCTCTACACTCAGGGGTTCTTTGGTAAAAAAAAAGTATGGTTTCTTAAAAGAATGAGGAATTCAAAAGAAAGTTTTTTTCTCTTACTTTGGACAATGCAAGTAATAATGATAAGATGGAAGATATTTTAAAGAGCCAACTTTATGCACAAAATGTTTTGTTATGTAGTGTCGATTTTTTTTCATGTGCGATGTTGTGCACGTATCTGGAATCTTATTGTTAAAAAAAGGTTAAAAGTTCCTAGTGTAGCTTTACATAAGATCTGAGAAAGTGTGAAACATATTAAAGGAACTCAGGGTAAAAGAAATCAAGTTTGGAGAACTTGTTAAAAAAATTGTTGTGAGAAGCTTAAAAGGATTGCGAATGGATGTTCTCACTAGATGGAATTCTTTTTTTTTTTTTTTAATGCTTGAAAGTGCGTTAATATATTGTCTTGTGTTTGTTCATTTGTCTTTTATAGATCCCAGTCATAAATATTGTCTATCAGATGAAGAATGGGACAGAAAGGAGAGGATATGCAAGTTCTTGCAATCATTTTATGATATAACAACTTTTTTTTTTTTGGTTCCAAATACCCCACAACAAACTTGTACCTTTGAAATGTGTGAAAAATTCAATTGCATTTAAATGAAGAGATGGAGAATGAGAATGAAGTTATTAGTAGCATGGCAAAACAAATGAAACCAAAATTTGTAAAATATTAGGATTCTTATAGTGTTGTGTTAGCTATTGTAATTATTCTTGACCCACATTTCTAAGGGATTTAATTGAATAAAGTACGGAATAATAAACAAAATTTTTTATTCTAAACCCATATAATCCCGGATCGTAGATTGATGTTAATAACCCATTCAAAACAAATATATATAAAAGATTAAAAAATTGTTATAATCAAACCTTCTATTGGAGGCTCCTTCGATTTTAATTGTAGAAAACGTTACCACTTCAAGAGAAGAAGTGAACGAACGGTGATACACACAAAGACAAGAATACCCACACGATTAATTTGCTAGTTTGAGAGTGAAGGTTCAAAGAAGAAAAAAGGGAAGAAAATTTTCTAAGAAATTTGCTCTCTACAACTTTAGCTTGGGAGGCAAGAATGAGCTAATTGGGAAATAAAGGTTAAGACTCCTTTTTATAGGCAAACCCTAACCCTAATATTCCCTTAGCATATTCTATGAATATTCCCACTAATATCCATTATTTATAAATAAATAATTAGACTTTATTTAGTGCCCAAGAAAAGGTCAGTTTGGTATTTTATTATTATTGCTTTAATCATACAATAATAGTTCACTATTTAAAATGCATATACACCAATATATTAATTTAAATAATGATAATTTATTCTTTTAATATATATACACCTATCTGTGTGTGTGTAATCTTATTAAAATTGGACATAGGCAACAACCTTTTAGGCGACAACTTTTAGCAAATTTAATTGCACCGCAAGAATTACCAAAATATCCTTTCACCTTGAAATGATAAAATTGCCCTTACTCCAAAACTTCTTTGATTTATCTTTTAAGTGACCCGTAGGCCCTTATCATACTGGCAGTGGATAATATCGTAATTGACATTCAATCAATTGTCTCATTATATACCAACCTTGATTGACCTCTGGCCAGACATCATGGCCACCCGATAGATTTAGATTCAGCGTATCAGCTACCTGTCAACGGTATGGTTATCATGCAATTGAATCCTTTTATCAACTATTATCTCATTAAGGTTTAAAGTGCAAAAATAATGTCAACTTCAAATATACTACCTTGATATGTTCGTATTCGGTAATTAAACTAACGACTTGATAAAATCAAATTTGAGCACCAACTCAATTCCATTGTGGCCACAATTTTGCAGTCGTTGTCATTTACCAAATTACTCAGTGAGATAAATTCTCCTGTACCCAAAAGTGATGATTCTTGTGTCGATCCACCATAGCCATAGTGTACTTCTCAATGTAGTAGTCAATCACTCCCGTATTGATAACCCTAAATAGGACTACATTAGGCCAGCGTCAAACTACACTGATATTTACACACGACACTCTGGTGATCTCAAGTCTAAGGATCACACGCACCACCATCTGTTAGAGGATATATTTCATAAACATTGGGGTTACCATCTATATGGAATCCTCTGGTTGATCAGTCTAATGAACTTGCCAACTGCAAGCACCTATGCGTTGCACCAAGTTGTCATCAAACAACTTTAACATGCAAGATTTGTTACTATCTTTCAATAGTATCGTTCAACGCTATGATAGTCTTATCGTATTATTTGTGCTCTTACTTTAGGATAATACTAGGGCTACAGACTATTTCAAAAATGGCCATTTAATGTGATCATAGGGTTCTTACAGTCAAGATTTAAAGTACTTGATACTCTCGTCACGATTCTAGCATTCTGAGGACATATATTATAACATATGCGAAATATGATTTACATAATAAAGTTAGACATAATATAGTCAAATTGTCTTTTATTAATATCAACATGTTTTTACTAGTAGTCAATTACTACAATTAGATTGGATGTAGGGCACTTATCTTAATAGTTTCAAGTTTCAATTTGTGGAGTTGTTACAAAAAAGTTGTGACTTAACTATTACACAAAGAAAGTTGGAGGTTTTAAGTAGGAATTGTATAAGCTTTTTGAAGCTTATGAGGTTCAATGTTCCAAAGAAGTTTTCGCCACCCTTTCAAGTGTGACTAGTTATCCTAGTAGCCTTAGAGATGATATTTGTGTAAGTGACTATACATATATTCTTGTGATTAATAAAGTATTGTTTATTGTGTAATTTTTGCTTTTGAAATTTCAATATTTAAATGGTGCAGGAATTTGACTACTATAAGAATGATTTTAGTGCTACTAAGAAGTTCGAATTTGATCTTTATTTAGGAGAGCCAAAGTTTGATTGCATCAAACATCACAATATGGATATCCTCAACCATTGGAAGAACAATTGTGATCATTATTCGATACTTGCCATGATGGTTAATGATATCATGAGTATAACAATAACAATTGTTGCTTCGGAGTCCTTTTTTAGTATTGGTAGCAAAGTGCTCAATAAATATGGAAGCTCACTTCGACCAGATAATGCACAATCTTTGATATGCACTCGGACTTGGTTGTGTGGATATGAAATTAAAGATATCATGTTACAATAATATTTTAAATGTTTTATTATTTTCGTTTGTTAATATAGTAAGATAGTTAATGCCATAAGATATTAAATATTTATATTTGTTAATTGTTGATGATGAAATGGATGATGATCGCCTTCTTGTGCCATTAACCAATCCGATGATTACGGAATCAAGAGAATCCACTAACACAATTGTTTTGTAATGAACTTTTCTTGAAGTAATATGGTAATATACTCGCTATTCTTGTGTTATTTGGTAACATAATTGTGCCTCTTGTAGAAGTTTTATTTTTGGATCATTTAAATATTTTGTTGAATAATGACTAAATTGTTTTGGCCAGGTCTTGAGTGACGGTCCAGACGGATGATCTAGGCATGGATTTGGAAGAAATGGGTCTTTTGGTACACAAATTAGAGGAAATAGATTCTGATATTGGGTTTGTTTGTTTAGATTGTGATATTCTCTCTTAAATTGTATTTCGAATTGTATTTTTGAAATAGTTTTGATTTGTGATATCTATCACTCTTTAGTTGTGTTATCATTTAGTAATTTAATGTATATTTGTTTTAACAATTTCCATTTGTTTTTTTATTTGACTTTGATTATTTTTCAATGGTTTTTTAAAGTTGATTTGCCGTTTATATTATATGGATTTGATTTGAGTTTTACTTGATTTTGTGTTAAATAATATGTTAAAAATACGGGTGACTTGCGGGTCCACTCATACTCGTAAGGGCTGAGTAAGGGTTTTATATTTCATTACTTGTTTAAAATTCCGACCCATTTTACATGTACCTGTTTTGACCCGACTGTCTGTTTGCTAGGTCTAAGTCTACAAATATATATTTATGAAAAAATACTAATTTATAGATATTTAAAATTTAAGAAAATAAACACTTAATATTTATCATAAGATATTTAAAAAGTTACAAACAAATATATTATAAATATTTAATTTAGTCTTTTGCATTCAAAATTATTCAATGGTCAACACTATAAAATTAACATACAAATTACTAAAAGCAACCTACATTTTATGTTTTCTTACAATAGGAAATAAAAATATATTTCAACTCATTTTTCCAATGTTTTAAAACCCGGCACGACCCGGCCGGTTTAACCGGTTCGACCAGGACCTGGAAGCTTCAACGGGCCGGGTTTATATTTTTCCTATTCACCCAAAACCCTAGGATTTGGGAGGATGATCGGCGAGCAATTGACGGTCGGGATGTTAGGGCTTCTGAAGAGAAAGTGCCAATGAATGTAATGGTGGTGATGGAGTTGATTTCCAGTGAGTAAATCGACTGGAAATCGAACAAAACTGGCAACGACAACAACTAGCTTTTGCCGACGATTGGCGAGGTTAACGGGGGTGGGGTGAGGTGGGTTTTGGTCGGGAGCAAGAGGGGAGTAATTCCTAGGTGATGGGGAGGGTTGTTGAATCCGACGTCGATGAGATCTGGCCGAAATCGAACTTATTTCGGCCAGATCTTGGGTAGATTTTAAGGGGAATGAGCTCAAGAGATGATTGGGGTTGCATCTGGGGTGTCGTCGCCACTAACCAGTCGCTGGCCGATTTGTATTTGGGGTGTGTTTGCTATATTTCAAACCTATACGGACTTAACGAGTTTTTAGGGGTGTATTTGCTAAATTTTAGAAGTTTTTGTCAACGGGTCAACCTGGGACCTAACAACTTTGCCGGGTTTCATCCCGGGTTGGTTTTAAAACATTGATATTTTCATTTACAACACAAAAGGAAAAAAGAAAAGAGTTGATAAATTAAGTGTTGTAAAAATCTCAAAAAGATCCAAAACAATAATAAATAATGTAAGTTGGCCTGAACAATTCCTATCATTAATATATATATGTTGAAATACACGTAATGGCCGGACCACCCCATGCCTTAAAATAATAATAACAATAATAACAATAAGAGTAAACAACATGTTCCTACTCGAGGTTAAGCGAAATGACAAGTTTCCACCCCTAATTTCTTTTATTCCAGATACCCACCCTTAAAGTAACACTGTTAATGACAGTTTGGATTCTGACATGCGTACACAAATGCTATTACCAAACTACCCTTCACCCCATTCCAAACCACCACTACAACCGGCCAAAACACCCATTTCCAATCCACCACTAGGGCAGGCCTACCTTACAAAGCAACACCCATATTCCTCTCCAAAACAACACCCACCATGAAGTAAATCAACCCAGCACAAATACATGCAAATAAACCCAAATCCACACCAAAAATGACATGCGATTCGGATGGCTATTAACGTAACTCACACTCATTTACAAGCAGAGATGAAGTTGTCAGTGATAGCTTGTTAGTGGCGTTCAGCTCAATCAGCGGCATTATTCTAGCAATGCCTTGTCTTCTCTTTACATGAATTGAACAGATGAAAAGTTTCTGGGTGGTTGGGGATTCTTTACGAACAGGGGAGGGGCAGTGGTGAAATGGCTGGTTGAGGACCTTTGGCGAATAGGTGCTGGGGGCAGTGCTGGGTTTGGGAAGGTGAGAGGTGTTCGATGGTGATGGGTGGCAGTACGGTTTTTCACGAAAAAAAAAAAACCTTAAAAATTTAAGAATTAACAACCAAACTTTGTTCAATCCAACAGCCAAACTTCATCAAACCAGCAACCACAACCAAACTTCGATTCTTTCTTAACACAATCAACACAACACACAACAATCATCAATCAAAAAATTATATCAAAAAAGCAATAAACATCATGTCTCTCTCAAGTAACTCGACTTTGACTCAGTTTGGCCGGCAAATGAAACTTCTCGGCCAGACAAATCAAGCCGGCATGTGGCTCTTGCATCGTGCCTTTGGCCAACGCAAGGGCCTCAAGTGCTGGCTAGATCTGGCCAGAAGCAGCCACTGCCAGAGAGAGGGAAAAGACAAGAAGAGAAGAAAAGGAAAAGGAAAAGGAAGAGAGAAAAAAAAAAAAAAGATGGGAGGAGGAGGAGGCAGAGATGAAGAAGAAGAAGATGTGAGTGCACAGAGTCAGAATCTAGAATTTAGTGAAGGAAATGGAAGAGAGAAAACAAAGAAAATGACTATTTTGACCTTTAATGGTTAAAACAAAAGAGACGGTGTTATTTTAAGGGTGGGAATCTGGAATAAATAAAACTAGGGGTAGAAACTTGCTATTTCGCTATACCTCGGGTGGGAACATGTCGTTTACTCTAACAATAATGATGGAACAAGTGATGAGGAAACGATGGATAGGTCCAAATCTTGATGAAAAGATAGGAGGTTGGTGTTCCAGATCTCAAAAAATTTTAATTCCACTCTTCTAATTGGCCACTTAGGGCTGTTCAACTAGGTGAGCCACTCGTGAGCCGACTCGGCTTGGCTTGAGTACGGCTCGTTAACGGCTCACCTCGTCTGGAATTGAGCCGAGTCGGCTCGATTAGTGAGAGAGCATAAGCCGGGCTCGAATTATTAGGGGCGTTTTAGGATTTTATTAAGTATAGGGGATTAAACTAAAATTTTTAAAACAAAAAGTTTGCAAAAATAACAAAGAACACCCCGATGTTAAAATCCCTAAAAACGACAAAAAGTTTGCGACTAAAATCCTTTCCCCTAAAACCAAACCAAACCAAGCCATTTTAGGCAAGTTGTCAGCGTCAGATTTGGTGGAGAGTGTAAGGAAACAAGGAGAAAGAAAGAAAGAAAGAAAGAAAGAGAAAATAGGAAAAAAGAAGAAAGAAGGAAAGAAAGAGAAAATAGGAGAAACATGCGTCATTAGAGAGAGAGAAAAGAAGAGAAAGCTAAGAGTAATAAGTAACAAAAGAGAAGAGGAAGAGAAAAACTTTAGAGTTGGTGGAGACTGGAGAGAGCAAGGGAAACAGGGAGAAAGAAAGAAAGAAAGGGCAAAAAAAAAAAAAAAAAAAAAAAAAGAAACGTGAGCCAATGAAGTCGGGAGAGAGAGAAAGAAGAGAAAGGAAATCAATAATAAATTAGAGGGGAAAAGAAGTGAAAGAGAAAGAGCAATAATAAATTAGAGGGGAAAAGAAGTGAAAGAGAAAGAGTAATAAATGAGATAGAGAAAATCTGCACCGAATTTTTTAAAAAAATTATATGCTTTTTACTAGCTCGCGAACCGGCTCTAACTCGGCTAGTTAAGTTGGCTTGCGAGCCAAACTAAAATCTTTTTCTCTCTTTACGAGTCAAGCCAAGTCAAGAAATTAGAGACTCAGACTCGACTCGAATTCTTCTTCCTTTTCATGAGCCGAGCTCGTTAAGCCAAAAACTCGGCTCGTTAACAACCCTATGGCCACTTACCATAGCTTCCTCCTTAAGTATTTGACCATTTTCATTTTTCAAATCCAAATCATACTTTTCAACGTCACTTTATGTTCACATTCTATAATATTCAGATTTTTTTTATAGTTTATTTAGAAAACAGTAATTTTATAGAAAACTAATTATATTCAAGACTCTTATTGTAACTAAGTTAAATTGTAAAGAATATGATTATTATAAGAAAAGATTAATAATGAAATTTAAAGGGTGTATTTTTTCTTTATGAATTTTGTGTTTTCATTTTTTATTTTTTGAAAATATTAAAAATAATTAGAAAATTTAAAAAATGAAAACAAGCTTGACATGTTAGTTTGAATATAATTTTTGAAATTACAAAAAATAATAAAATAATAAAAGATACAAAATTTATAATCCATACAACCAATAAAACTGCAAATTACCATTTATTTTGTTCATTTTGAAGTGCATGTCCTAAATGTCTTTTTTTTTTTTTCATTCGCAATTTTGTGATTAAATTATTGATTTAAAACTAAAATTTTATTTTATGAGAAAAGAGAGAGATAAATTAAACAGAAAAAAAATTGAACATCTTATTAAAATTGTCTCTCCTTATTTCTAAATTTTGTGCTTTGTGAAAATGTTAAAAAAAAAAAATATATATACAAACATTTATGGCATATTTTATGAGAGAAAAAAACATGAAAACGAAAAATGAGTGGCTTTGGATAAATGCTTTTCTACTGATTTTAATAATATTAATTTGTTAAAATTATATACAATACAAAGAGACCAGAAGTTTATATATATATTGTGAAGATTTTTGACTAATTGCAAACAATGTTTAAAACACTTATTGAAAAAAAAAATGTGAGAGAATAAAAAATGAAACTTTTCTAGAAGTATTGATTTAAAAAATAAAAAGAAAAGAAAAAACACAACAGAAACAGAAAAACCTGTCCAGACAGAATCATGCTGACAAAAATATCTCAACTTACGTGGCCCCATCTGCCCCCTCAAACACACAACTAACCACAGCTCGATTCAATTCAACTGCCGTAACTGCCAGGAAAGAGTTAATCACTTTTTTATCCCTGAGGTTTGACATAGTTTCTTCAGGTCCAGTAAAATCAGAAAAAAATCACTTCAATCCCTGTCGGTCAGACAAAGGATGTTACATTCTATTAAATGATTAAGGGCATTTTTGACCTTTTATACATGCAACTGCCTTAATGATGTAGCAGTGTTGGAAAGCGTTTGCCTTTATTTTTTTATGTTTATAGTATTTTCAAGTCAATTTACTATTTTCTTATTTTTATATTTTATCATTGAATTTTAAGAATTATAGTTAAAATTTAATAATTTGCATAGAAGGACAAAAATGTCCTTACACTATTTAATGGAATATATCACCTCTAACAGGGACTAAAGTGCTGATTTTAATGGATATAATTTATATTTTTGTCAAACCTCAGGGATGAAAATGTGATTAATTCTGCCAGGAAACAACTCAACTTTAAGTCGGTTCTTCTTCAACTTGCAACGACTGAACTCAACACTTCCAAAAATGGCTCTTTTAAACAACGCCACTCAAACAGTAGCCATGGCCGGGGAAGAAGACTCCTCGAAGCTCCAACCCCACCGCCTTTCTTCAAGATTTTTTCTCTACGGTTTGTCGGTTAAACCATCCTTAAACCCTTCTATAATCTTCTCAACTTCATTTTTTTCATTAACCAAACGAATAAATCTAATCTCAACTGAACAAAAATAAAAAAAATTCATTGAATTCATGGATAAACAAGACCAACACTATCCCAAATCTCCACCAAAAACTTCACTTGGGACTTCTTCCTCCTCCTCGTCCTCTCAATCCCACCCTGAAAACACTCAGAGCTTAATGGGGTCTCAGGCGTTTTCTCCATTTTCTATGCCGTTCTCTGACTTGGAACCATTTTCGACCTTTCCTGCAACAGCTCCAGTTGTTGATGTAGGTGTGCCTCAGCCTTTGGAGTGTTTACAGGGGAGCCCAATTCCGCCATTTTTGTCCAAGACTTTTGATCTTGTGGATGATAGGTCTCTTGATCCGATTATTTCGTGGGGGGCAAAGGGGGAGAGCTTTGTGGTTTGGGATTCTGTGGAATTCGCGAGGGTGATTCTTCCAAGGAATTTCAAACACAACAATTTCTCAAGTTTTGTCAGGCAACTTAATACTTATGTGGGTATTTCGGTAACACAGCCTTTATTGGCTGTTGTCATTTGTATGTAAATGTTTTTTTCATGTTGTTTCTCTTGTTTCTTGTTGTATATTTGTTTTCATTTTTGTTGTTTTTTTTTTTTTTTTTTTCTTTTTTTTTTTTTGGGGTTTTGTTTTTAACTCATATTTGATTTTTGTAATTGGATTTGATGTACTCACAGCGGCCAGTTGTTGTAGATGTAACTGAGGCTGATTTTGCTATATATCCTGATGTATAACTTGTAAGATTTTGGACTTTGGAGGGGGTTCTTGGTGTACTAATTGTTGTTGTAAAGAAATTTGTAAGACAGACTCTAATTGCTTGTATAATTTTGATTTGGAATGGTTTGGAAATTGTTATCAGACAGGTCAAGTTTTGGAATTTTGATTGATGTTGTGCTGAACTTATATCTAGAATTTCTATATTGTGAGTGGCATAAATGTTAGGGATGCGTAATCATTTTACGGAACAAATATGGTGGATTTTGATTTATCGGGTCATATTTAGGCCTGACTTCGTTCTTCTTACATCCATCTAAAGAATGACCTTTCCCTCTGGAGTTGGCAGTTTCATCTTATGCAGGTAGAGCTTAGAATTCAGATTCAAGTAGAGCATTTGTTATTTTCCATGTTTATTCAGCTTTCCATATATTAAAATCTACCTGCTTAATCTGATGATTTGAAAATCTGGTTTTATGATATACAGATTATCTTAGTGGTGAAGTTCTGCTTCCTCTTTAACTGAAATCTGACAGCTTCAAATTTTTGTTTTCTTTTGAACTTAATTATTTTGCATGTCTTTGTATTATCATTTTGTTTGGAAACTTCATTTCTCGCCCACTCATTTTTTAATCTCTTTGGGTACTGTATTCAGGGGTTCCGCAAGATTGATACTGATAGGTGGGAATTCGCAAATGAAGCTTTCCAGCGTGGGAAGAGGCATCTTTTGAAGAACATTCAGAGGCGCAAGATGCCTCAATCCCAACAGATTGGGAGCTATACTGGACCTTCTGCTGAAGCTGTAACGCCTGGAATGAAAGATGATATAGAGAAATTGAGGAAGGAGAGGTGTATGTTAGTGCAGGAAGTTGTAGAACTGCAGCAGCAGCATCGTGGGACTGCTTCCCATGTTGAAGCCGTTAATCAGAGGCTTCAGGCAGCAGAGCAAAGACAGAAGCATATGGTTTCATTCTTAGCCAAGTTGCTTCAGAATCCTGCATTCTTAGCCTGTCTTCAGCAGAAGAAGGAAAAAGGAGATATTGATTCTTCAAGGATGAGGAGGAAATTTGTCAGTCACCAGCCACATGGACCTAGTAAACCAGCTTCATCCGTGGAAGGGCAGATTGTGAAGTATAGACCTGATTGGAGAAACCTCAACATACCTTCTGTTGTCCCAGAAATTGATCCAGCTCCTGTTGAACATTCTCCTGATTATCTCTTAGAAGATGTGGTGGGGATAGGATCAGGCACAGAAAGTATGCCGTTTCACTTTGAAAATGTTAGACCACTTGACTTTGCTGTTTCAGACAAGTTAGCAGTGGAGCAAGGATTTACCAAAGCCCCAGAGCAGTTGGGAGAAGAAACTTTAAGATTGGGAAGTGTGGATCCTAGTGCTAAAGGAAAGAGTGTGATGAGCCCACAACATGAAGTTAGCCCTGAGTATTTTCTCTCTTTCCCAGAGAATTTGGAGAAGGGAAAGAATATTCCGGAATACTCATCTCCTGGGATGGAAAGCATCATCAAACAAGAGGATATATGGAGCATGGGATTTGATGTCACTTCTGGTATGTCTAGTTCTAGCAATGAATTATTGGGCAATCTTGCCAACTGTGATATGCCAGAGTTGGGAATGTTGAGCGGGCTATCTGATATCTGGGATTTGAATTCATTGCAAGCAGCAGTACTTACTGATCTGTGGTCGGCTGATGAACCTGAGAATCTAGTTGGCCGGCAAAAAGATGATAGGCCTAAGGACATGGATCCATAGGCCTCTTTTTGCTTTGACACTTGCTGGCCTTCTAGATATTAGCTGTAGTTGATGAAGTCTATTAATGGACAATTTATTTAGAAATATATTCAATGAAACTTCATATTTCATTCATTCTATTACCAGTTTCCATTACTCTTTTTAACTTTGAGTTCCTAGTTTAAGTTCAGTAGCCTAGCTTTGGTTATTGTGGAGTTATTTTCTCTCATTCAGTGGTTTTTTTTCTTTTATGTCATCGTGTTGCCTTTGCTTGGTTCTCTTTCTGACAGATACTTTTGAGTTATGTATGCTGCAGGTTTAACCTGTGAGAGGAGCATCTCTCCATCGGATTCAATGGCGTATTTTGAATTGTCCTTCCTGCAGCTGTAGTGTCGGTAAGATAAGACAACTTGGTTTATTTATATTGTTCAATTTGACTGGCTCATTTTAGATATTGATTTATCGCCACTCAGTAATCATTAGAGGTACATACAGGTGCAATACGAACTTTAAAGAATCCAGCATTATCAATAGCCTTGACAGTTAAAAGCTAGATATTACTCTTTGTTATTAGATGCATATTTTTCTAGTTATTATTGTTGCTTGCAGAATTTTCATTTGATCTTAAGAAAGCTAGACAAGTAGTCATCCTTCGTAGATTTGACATTTATTGTTATTATTCATGGAGAATTTTCAAGTAGTTATTATTGTTGCATATTTTTCTATATATATATATATACACCTCTCTCTAGTACATTTTCTATTGAAGGACAAAAGGGTTTAGGGTTTAAAGTTTAGTCCAATAGGATGTGAGGCAATGTAACTGAGAGATCTTCATAATCTTTAGGCTGGAGAAAAGCAATTCCAGTGCGTACTATATGTGAGATGCTTGTAGTTTGGATCAAATTGTTAATGCGACACTGTAAGTTCTAATTGTGGAGAAGTTATATTCATCTATCACCCTAGAGGTTTTTATATGTTTTTATTAACACTTTTTTTGGGCATAAGTTTAATTATTTGTACTAGAAAACATGATTTTGTAGCTGTTGTTGCTAAATTAGGTGCAATGGGCAACTTTATGAAAGTTTACTGACGCATGTCTGGGAATCATTCTTTGTTAGAATTCCCATAGGAGCTTTTTGGCCATGTTGGATTTGATATTTTTTTTCGAGTATTCTCGTATTGTGTACTTCCTTGAGTGTGTCAATCTTAATAAATTGGAGGAAATTTCTGAATTTGCTGTAGGCAAGCGGATGCCGAGTTTGAAACTCAGGATTATCGGCAACCCAAGAACCAATTGGCATTTCATATAATCTGATTCACCAATTGTCTATAGTTCTACTCCCGATCAGGTAGTATTCATCGTGTTAAGAGAAGGCGAAGTATTCATTATGTTAAGAGAAGGCGTAGTTTGTATACTAGGTCTATAAGTATGACGCCAAACTTTTGCATTATGTTTGCCTGAATGTATATGTGTATCAACTTATATTTTCACAGTTATGTGCTGTTATCCGAAGCTCCTTTTGTTCAAGTTGGCTCATTGTTGGGTGAACATTTTGGATATCAATTCGTACTCTGTGTTTTTTTAATCTGACCTGATGCACTTAGTTTGCATCAACATATAACATAGAGATTTCTGAACCACCCAATTTCTACAGGATAAGATACACAATTTTTTGATATGGGTTGAATGAATGAACCAAAGCATCTTTTTATGGAAAATTAGTAGTGGCTGCATATAGTAGAATGTCAACTCTAGAACGAGAACGTTTGTACTCAGTATTCACTACCATGACCAGAAAATAATTTTGAATCTTTCGTATTTTCAGGTTTCAAACTTTCAACACCAAGTCCAGATTGTACATAATTCAGTTGTGACAAGTCAGTCAGTCAGCACCTTAAGCAGATTACAATGAATTGAATTCCCAAAATTTACAGCACCACCCTCGTCACTGGAGTTGGATGATTAGACAATATTAAACTTGGTCAATGTTCTCTTTAAAATTACTTCCCCGGCAAACTTGACGTACTTCATAAATTCTTATAAAATGCAAAGAGTCGGGAACGACTAATAAGGTCCTGAAATGCTAGAACAACAAATTAAAATGGGAATTATGCAGTCCCACATATCCGTAGAAGGGCTTCAACAGCAAGAGGGAAATCTAACTTGACAAAATTGCTTGAGCCAAAATAATCAGAATAAAAGGAGACTGTTGCTTATGTTCCTCTATGATTGAGGAAAAATATAACAATAACCCAAAAAAAAACCACTAAATTGCTCAATAATAATTCATGCTACAAAATTTCCTGAATAAATTTCATATGCAAGTGATCTATAAATTATGGGCATGAAAAAATATCTCATGCCCTCTTATATCTACTTCACCCTTTGACTTAAAATAAAATTGCATTGGCTAAGGCAAAATTACAGCATAAAAAGTTAACATTGCAATGGTGTCAAAAGAATTACATAGAATCTTCCTTCTGCTTTTTTGATGCATGCTCATTAGGATCATTTTTCCTTTTTCCCTCACGACGCTCTCTTTTTACTCCTTTTGATTTGTTTGGTAATGCCATATCTCCAAGCTGAAAGCAGCAAAACCATTAATAAGTGAAGATTGATAATAATACATAAGATAAATACATGATAAAAATAAAGCAATCACACAAACAAAAAATGGATGACAGGAACCAAACGAAAGACTTAAGAGAGGAATAAGGCACAATTAGACATGGCTAATCATGAATCTCAATTACAAAAAATGAGGCTACGTACCCAGCAATAAAACCCTATGTTCAACCAATGACCATCCTTTACTCAACCCAAGTTGATGACTGATGTAATCATATAATATAATTAAAGGAGCAATTGTTTTCTTACCTTCTGGTCGGGAATATAAATCTTTCCGATCTTTCCTTGTATTGAATCGTGACTAACATTTTTCACCTGCAATCAACAGAAAGATTTACCAATTAGTGACTTGTCTCTTCAGTCTCATCAGTAAGAGATAGATGCTATACAAAGAAACAACTGTGTAAACCTTCTTCTTAGGCTGATCTTTAGCTGTTTTCATGGCTTCTTTACGTAGACTATCATTAGGAAGACGATGCCGACGAACAATCAAATCCATGGAGGGGCCTATTTCTACCAGTTCCATTCTTGGGACAATCGTACCCGACTTTTTTAGCCGCAGGGCACAGTGAGTAAAAAATACCCTATTTGAAGATGATGCTGTACATACATAAGCACGGTCCACCCCAGCAAGATTTAAGTTCTCAATGACCTGCATTAATCAGATTCATCTTCATATTACTATTCTTTTTCATCCAAATAAAAATATCAAAATGTCAAGTGCGGCAGAGACACACCTCCCCACGCAAAAGATCAACCAAAACATCCTTCAAATGCTTTAGCTCTTCCACACTTTCAAACCCTTCTCCAATAAAACAAACGAAGGGTTTTGACCCCACCTGCGGAGCTAGTTTCTTATCAAATGTAAATGAGTTCATGGGTTTAAAGTTTTCAACCCCAACCTCCACAAGGTCATAGATGTGGTGATCATAAGTTCGTCCTATAACAAGATTGTCAGGCCGCTTCTTTGAGGTTGAACCATACTGCAAAAGAAAGAGCATGTTATATATCTCAGTAGCAAAATTACCAATTAAAGGTGAACAGGAATAGAGAAAAAAAGTTTGCAGGATAAAAGGGATATTATGATAATTCTTTTCTAATATCTGACTTATCCTCTCATTAACAGAATGATAGAACATCTTCTGGTAAGCTAATCAGGCAGTCCATCAGAAATAAGTTGAGAAATGATAAACATTGGCTTTTCAAAAATCCTAAATGGAGAAAATATGCTTTCACCATGATCATCACCCCACCCAAGACAAGAATAAACCACAGTCAGAACAATAGTACTACACTTACAAAGATTTCATACAAAATGAGGTGGCAAAAAATGAATGAAAGAGTGAATACAAAAAATCAAAACTCATTATATTCACTCTTCCATTCATTTTTTACCACATTACTTTGTATGGAAATCTTTGTAAGTATAGTATTACTCCAGTCAGAATGCTGAAAACAGTTTTTCTTAACTAAAATCTGTTTTTCTATTTAGACCTCCCCCTCTCATAACCAGTTAATTCAAAACCGAGGCACTGGCAAAATTAGAATAACATTATCTCAGTAACCAAGTTCAATCTCATTTCAATTCACATAGAAAACTAACACAAAAGCAAATACTAAACCGAAAGCTCATTTAACATGAAATATGCTTGAGTAGGAGCTGCATAAAAAAATAAATAAAAAAATAAACCAAGCACGTTTTACGATAAACTACAATCAATATTTGCCACATAAAAAGTTTTTTTTTTTTTAAATCACTTGAATACCTTCTTACTTATTAAAAGAACACTAAAAAAAAAATAAAAAAAAAAGAACAAGCATCTAGGCGAAATTGGGTTGCATTTTGATTTTGAACTTACAACGAAGATGCTGCAATCAGTTTTGAGGGAAAAGAACTCCAAAGAAGTTTCCCCACCACTTTCAAACGGTCTAATGTTCTCATTCTTTCGGGTATATCTCACTGCACTTCCTTTCTTCAGAAGATAAAGCTCCGTTAATACAGCATTTAGAGTGTTACTCGTCTTTGTACCTTGCAGTAAAAGCGTCTTCTTCCCAGTTTCAACCTGCAAACAAACATTATTTAATAATAAAAAAAAAACCCGTTTATATTTCAATCAAACAAACACAACCCATGTGGCAAAATTAATTTTTTTCGAGCTTACAAGCTTTGGAGCACGTTTCTCAAGCTCACGCTTCACTCTGCCTTTCTTGGGAGTTTTTATTTTCAACATAATTTTTCCTACAAAAAGAAATCAGAAGATGAAGTTAATTTCTTTTCATAATTTATAGTTAAATTGAAGCAAGAAACAGATAGAGTGACAACATACTTGAGGCGGCAACGAGTAACAGAGCTTCGAATGGCGGTTTTAGTTGCAGGGAGGTTAGGGTTTTTCTGCTTAGCTGGTTAACAAAGCAAGTTTTAGGTCACGTTGACACTAATATCGGGCTTCAGCTGTCTGGGCTGGGCTTTCGGTCCGAAGGATTGAGAGTGGCGCCATTTTGACCCACTCATCACTTAAAAAAAAAAATTTATTATTAATTTTTTTAATTATAAATCTATCTTTTTAATTTGAAAAATTAAGCTATATATTTTTAAGTTCATGAAGAGAGTTTATGATACTAAAGAGCTACTATATCGTTCGTATAAAAACAAATGAGTTTGTGATACATAGATATTCTTTTTTGAAAACAGTTATTCATATTACTTTTGTTATGATAGATGAGATAAAAAACAATATATATATGAAATAAATTTATTAATTAATTGTACTGTTTATGTCTCGATCTAGGGGCGGATCCACGGTATAGAGCGATGGCAACATGCCCCTCTTGAAATTTTAGAAATAAGAAATTATCCATAGGATTTCTAAGCTACTAACAATTGTGCCCCCAAAAAATTTGATTAATTCCTTGAAATTTAGACTTAACTATATTGTACCCATAAATTCCTAATGTAGAGAGATTTTATCTAACTTTTCCTTCTTAAATTGGGATTTGTTTAATTTCTTCCCTTTTAAATTCATATTTTCTTTATATTAAGAATGATGTTATGCCAACAACGCATGTTCATAAACTTATCTTACAACCCCAACGTGACAACTGACTTGACACTATCACGTTAGTTCCACCACACCGAAGGCGTAAAATAATTTTGACTAGACCAAAAAATGTTTCTTCATAGGGAACAACCGTTCCTTATAAATAAATGACCATTTCTCACAAAAGGAATGGTTGTTCCTTATGAAGGAACAACAATTCCTTATGTAAGGAATAGTAAAAGGAATGGTTGTTAAGGAACAAGGTTGTTCCAAGAAGAAGAAGAATAAGAAGGAAAAAGAAGAAGAAAAAGAACGAAATTGAAGAAATGAATTGATAGGAGAGAAACAAGGTAAGGAACAACCATGGTTGTTCCTTCAAGAACAAGATTGTTCCTTCTGAAGGAATGACCGTTTGTTTCTCGTAATGTCTTGGGTGCCTTGGGTGTGGTGGGAGTTGACGTGACAATTCTAATCTGTTGACAGGTTGGTTTTTAGAGAAGATTGTGAGATTATGTTGTAAACGTAACATATTTCTTATATTAATCACAATTCTCATTCACTATTTTTTCTTAGTTAAATTCTATTTGCAATCAATTAATTGAAACCTCAATTGTTAGAAATATTAGACCATCACATGATGTGCATTGACTTGAATAAGTGTATAGCTCGTACCCACAATTTATGCCTTACAGTTTGTGAACATTTCTTGCCTTGTATTGTTGCGTATATTTACATTCTTTGTATAGCCTCTGAATGGATGTATATATTGTTTCAATGAGAAAGATTAACCTTTCACAAATATTTTATATGATATTAGAGCTATTTTGCTCCACCAAGTAACTTTCCCATATTTGGAACTCTCATCTTCTTTTACCACCATGGATGAAGAAGTCTTAGAGAGTGCAACCTGCAAGGTAATTCACCACAGGCATTATTCTTGAAAACGTTATAGTATAAATTAGTGTGGTTGCTCAGCTCCCAATCAAACTTACAGGCTTGAACAACCATCGACTGTGGAGAGCACAATTTCACACTCTTCTGTATGGTTATGATCTACTTGGCTTCAATATGGCACACTCCCTTGTTCCCCCCAAGAAAATCAATCAAAAGGACCAGCATATTACCAATCCAAAATATAAACTCTGGACTCATCAAGACAACCTTTTCATGCCATGTTGCCTCAGTTTCCGAATCCATTATTTCTCTTGTTGCTTTATCACAAGAGTAATGATCCCGACTCAATCACTTGTATGCTTGATGAGTGTCAAAAATGTATGTATATTTAGTGATTTGGTAGATAGATTGTAGGGAATTCATGGTTGTAATGTATATTACTTTGGTATGAATCTCTTTAAATATTTCTATTTTCAAGAATCACAGGTATGTGTGTGAGTTTCAGGAATTTAGGCGCGAAAATGGTGATTTCATACTTGCAATGATGATCAGACAATTTGGGACATATTGGAGTGCAAGTCGAGTCAAGACTTAGAAGACAAATGTGGAATTTCAAAATGGTGTTATGGCAGAGTTTTTTGCGCTGCGGTGCGCTAAGGAGAGGTCTAGCATGAATTTAGACAGAAGGTTCATGTTGTGGTGTGATATATTTTGCGCCATGGCATGACAGAGTTTTTAGCAAAGAAGATTTGGGGAAGAATTTGGCGCTGCGGCACCATAAAAGTTCATTGCGGTGCAAATCGTGCAAAAAGGGAAAATAATGCCTTTTCCAACTTCGACTGGGTGTAGTTTTATTCCAAAAACGTCCTTAGTGGTCTGAAATTATAAATACGACTTTGTAATTTTATTTTAGGGGATCTTTCTTATTGATTTAAGAGAGAGTTTTTCAAGGAAACAAAAGGGGATTCTTCTTAGGGTGGGTAATCATCTCTTTGATCTTCATGCTTATGGGGAATTTGAGGTTTGCTTTCTTGATGATTATTTGTAACTAAACTCTCTACTAGGGATCCAACGTATCCTAATTTGAAGGCTTTATATTTTAATCAAAGCTATATGTTTATCAATTCAATTGTCTCCTAGATTCATTCACTGTACTTTATTCAATCATTAATTATCATTATTGTGTGACGACCCTTAATGTGGATTAATAGATTGTATGAGTTAAGATTAGACAGACGTCATATGCTAGTCTTAAATAGTTATGTGAATGAATGATTTGTATTTGTGCATACGCCTTGACATATGCACACTGGTTCTTGATTTCTAATGCTTGTGATCTTACACTATAAGAAATTTAAACTTCGTTGAGTTCTATCTTCCTCCCACTACTTCTTCTTTGAACAAATTCCTTCTCCAAGAAGACCTTAGGCTATGTTTGGTTAGGGTTGTGGGTAGATAACTCATGTTATCTATCTTTGATTCCAAACATTCCTGTGTTTGGTTTGACAATAATATAAGATTACGGGAATGTTTCATTTCAAGTAGTGAATACTGTTGGTCATTTTGGGGGTTATCAGATTACCTAGTCTAGGGGTGTTAATCTTTTTTTACCAGGGTTATCTTTTTTTTTTTTTTTTTTAACCAAATTTGCCCTTAAATTAAAGCCCTTTTGGACTGAATTACCCTTAAATGTCTACCAAATAACAGTTACCTAGATTCCCTATATTTGAGAATTTATCTAAAACACCCCAACCACAAAAAGTTTAAAAATTAACAAAATACCCCCAGCCATCAAAGACCACTACCTGCTACCTGCCACCACTGCGGACCACTGCAATAGTCGCCAGATCGATGCACAATCGACAAGATTTGGCCGGTTGTGCACCGATCTAGCTATTTTTGGCCATATCGAAGGTTGAAAATGGCCAGATCGTTATGGATCTAGCTGTTTTTGGCCTTCAAGGGATCTAGTCGGCCAGATCCACGACAATTTATTTATTTTCGGCCTTTGATCTGGCCGAAAATAGCCAAAAACGGCGCATGATCAGCCAAATCTTGCTGATCATGTGCCGTTTCAGTTACTATAGCCAAAAGTCGACGGTGGTGGCCGGCGATCGAAGGTGGTCTTAGGTGGCTGGGGGTATTTTGTTAAAATTTAAACTTTGTTGTTGAGTGATTTAGTTAAATTCTCAAATATAAGGGGTTAAAAATAATTTATTTAAATAATGATAATAATAGTAATAATAATAATATTATGATATTAAAAAGGAAGGGCAATTCAGTAAAAGCCTCTGTCAATAATATTTTATTCTTCCCAACCAAACATATTAATTATTTATATCCACTAATCTAACCAAACATATTGATATAACATTCCCCCATAATCTTCAAGGTAATCTATTTCACTAGTAACCTGCATTTTCAGTAATAAAACATTCCCCGAACCAAACAGACCCTTAGTACAAGTAACAAATACTTTGTGCTCTTTTGAATGGTTGAAGTAGTATCATTTTGTTTCCTTGGGATACCCTACAAAGATACATTTTTTAGATTTTGAGGCAAGCTTATTTGATGTCAATTTCTTGACATAAGCTTCGCAACCCCAAATTCTCAAATAAGACAATGTGGATTTGCGCCCACACCATAATTCATATGAAGTCTTATTCACAGACTTTGACGGCACACGATTTAGTGTGTGAGTTGCAACCTCTAGGGCATATCCCCAAAACGATGCAGGTAGATCAGTAAAACTTATCATGGATCGAACCATATCAAGCAAGGTTTGATTCCTCCTTTTAGACACACCATTATGCATACGGAGGCGTGAGTTGTGAAACTGTCCCACATTCTTTTAGGAATTCACCAAACTCTGAGCTTAAGTATTCTCCTCCTCGATTAGACCAAATAACTTTAATACTTTTGACCAGTTGATTTTATACTTCATTCCTGAATTCTTTGAACTTGTCAAAGGATTTAGATTTATGTCTCATTAAATAGACATAACCATATTTATTGAAATCATCAATAAATGTGATGAAGTAAGAATAACCACCTTTGGCTTGAATTGTTAATATAACCACATTTGGCTTGAACTGTTAATGGTCCACATACGTCACTATGGATGATGCCTAACAGTTCTATAGCTCTTTCACTGTGTCTAGTGAAAGGTGATTTGGTCATTTTGCCTAATAGGCATGGCTCGCATGCCTGATAAGTCTGGAATCAAATGGGTCCAAAACTCCTTCTTTGTGGAGCTTTGCAATACGAGTTTGATTCACATGACCTAATCTACAATGCCAAAGGTAAGTTTGGTTTAGATCGCCATGTTTGGCATTCTTGTTTTCAAGATTAAGAACTTGGTTATTATTTAATTCTAGAACATGTAGGCCATTGTGTAAACAAACAATTCTATGAAGTATAGCATTTAAACTGAAAGACATCAATCCATTAGCAATTGAAAAATGGTATCCTTATTTGTCCAAAGCGGATACAAAAATGATATTCTTCGAAACTGTAGGTACATAATAACAATTAAACAATTCCAAAATTAAGCTCATAGGCAAAGACAAAGAATAAGTCCCTACAGCCAATGCAACAACATACGCTCTATTCCTAACTCGTAGGTCCACCTCTCATTTGGCAAGTGGTCTACTCTGCCTTAGTCCCTGTACATTAGCACAAATGTGAGAAGCACATCCAGAATCAATGACCCAAGACGTAACAGGAGAAATTAAGGTTGATCTCAATCATATACATACATGACAAAGAAGATGTCGACTTCTTCTTGTTTGCTAAGAAGGTCTTGTGGTGCTTCCTCTAGTGGTTTGACTTTCCACAGTAGAAGCAAACAACCTTCTCATCCTTACTAACACCACCACAAGGCTTTAGAGTATCTTGGGGCTTGGGCTTTGGTTTGGGGTTGGCCTTAGCCTTAGCTTACCTTTGCTCTTCCCATTGTCAGTGCTAGCAGCAACTAGTAACACTAGTTTGGACTTCTTCATTTCTTCTCTACTATCCTCAGCATGGTTAGGAGCTAAGGGAGAGTCTTCTCTATCGTGTTCATATTGAAATTCAGTATGAACTTAGAAAAATAATTAGGTAAAGATTGAAGAACTAGATCAATAGCCAATTCTCCATCTAGACCAAAACCCAAAGTTTTAAGCCTCTCAATGTACCCAATCAGCTTGAGTACATGAGGGCCAACTTGGGCTTCCTCACCCATGTGACACCTAAACAAAATCCTTCGACACCTCATATCTCTCATGACGAGTTTGTTCTTGAAAAAGCTCCTCTTGATGAAGAATAATTGCACAAACATCCATCTTTTCATGTTGCTTCTGTAATTCAGGTGTCATCGATACTAGTATGATACATTGGCTAGTATCAGTGATAGACTTATAATTTTATATTTTTTATTATACTTGCATTTAATTTATTCAGCATGTTTAATGTCTTATGGTGCTTAATTATGACGATTTTAATGTATAAGGCATTTGTGGGAAAGTGATAGCAAAATATACTTAAAATCAGAAGTTTCCAGCATTTTTACTTTTGGATGTTTTGGCCGTTTGCAGGTTTTTGATCGATTTAGAGTTATAGTTTGGTTTTTGGGCCTGCTATAAAGTTAAAGTAGACATCTTAAGCTTTCCAAGTTGGGATGGCATGTCCAGAGACGACTTTGTTTGGAGTAAAGTTAGAGCTGAAAAATGAAATCAAATCCTAATTAGAGTAGCATTTCTGTATGACCACTGGAGCTTCTGAAATTCAAATGAGGCGATTCAAATGGCAAAATTGAAGTACACATCCTAAACTACAATTCTTATGAAAGGGCCGAAGTTCAAAAAGCTTGTTATCCTATCCAAAACTGGCTTGGAAGTTATTACTTTAGTCTAGAGGCTTTACTCCTTAGTTGATTTGGATTATTTCTGTATGGCTCGTATAAAGACTTTGTCCAACTTCAAAAGAGAGTTCAATACAAGTCTGGAGGGTTGGGAATTCATGTGTCTTAGTTGGAAGTTCCCTTGCACGAATTGAGGGTTGACTTGAAGAGAGAGAAAGACGTGTTTTCCTAAAGGGGTTTAGTCGATTGCCTTAATTTTAGGAGTTGGTTTTTAAGGGGGCAGCCCTTATACGTTTCTTTGATATATAAATATAAATTTTAGGTTGCTAGGGCAAGGAGATTTTGAGACATTATTTTCTTTTTCGTTGTGTTTTTCATCCCATCATGTCTGGCTAAATTATTTAGTTCGATTCAAGGAAACTTCAATCCGATTAGCATAATTGTGAGACTTTGTTCTTAACCTTAGTTATTTTTTTATTCGTATATATGTGTTTCTTTGTTTTATTTATTAACGGTTGCATGATTTAATTGATTAAAGAGGCATGTTAATTGATTGATTATGCGATTGATTGCTAAACTGAATGTGTAATCCGTAATTGTTATAATATTCAATTAGAGTAGTAATTAAGCAAAACAATTGTGATTCAAGCTTTTGTTGATTGCTTAAAAGAAACGTGGAATGAATTAAATAATTTGACGCTTGTTCAATTGTTATTCATCTTTAACTCCTTCCTAATTTGTAATGCTATAAGTAAATTCATAAGGATTGCTTAATACCAATTGGTTTATTGATAAGAATTAATTTGTGTGCTGGGCTCAGATTAATGAACTTAGGGGAGGTAAAGATTGTCTGGCTTCTTGATAATCTTTGGTTAAATATTCAATAAAAAAATAATATATATTAGAAGTCAGTGATCAGTATGCGACCGTGGGTAATTTTCCTTAAATCGAGATCGTCTTTGATCCAATTTTCTTTACTTAATTCCCGTTATTAGTAATTATTCTTATGTCAATTAATTTTCGAAGTAAAATTTCCCCTTTTTTTCACTAGTTTACTGTGATATTAAGTTAGGTAATTTGATTAACCAGTCTTAGTAGATCGACTTGTACTTGATGCGAATACACATTGTGAGTAAACTAATTTAATTTTTGGTTGCGCTCGCACACATTAATTAGGATCATCTAGGAATCTTTTGTGAGAATCCCTTACTTCCTGAGTGGCATCAGGAGTAGGCTCAGCCGGGTATGGCTCATTGATAATATACAATTTCTTTTCTGACTTCAGTACAATTCTTAGATTTTGATACCAGTCAGTGAAATTGGTACCATCCAGCCTGCTTTTCTTTTCGATTATCAATCGTAGCGAAATTGTAGTTCCCTCGTTGGACAAGGTATGTTTCATACAAGTCAAAGTTTGTCCCAAATCATCTGCTAGACATCAACAGGTCGCCAAGAAGAAGCATGCACATGTAAGCTTGGAAAAGCTTATCTGGACCCAACACACAAGTCAACTCGATCCATCAGTAGCTCGCACATCGACATCATGTCTTTGGGAATTCATAGCCTTCGAAACTCAACACGACCTCCAAAAACTTGGGGGCAAATGTTGTGTGAGAACTTATGACAAGCTCGGAACGAGTGGTAACTCGAAGCAAGCGTAAGCGAGCTATAACTTGGAGTAGCTAAGCGAGCTATAACTTGGAGTAGTTGTCGAGCTACAGTTTGGTATAAGCGAGCAATACTCGACGATGCAAGCTAACCGGATAGTTTTCTTGCAAATCACAAATGAGCCTTATCCCCTAGAATCAGTGAGAGGATTTTGGCATCTTATCAAGCAAGTCCTGATTGAGCGCGATTATACCAATCATGGGATAAACTTCTTACGTTTAAGCCACAATATCAAAAATCACTCCACTGGTTGTTATCAATTTTTGTGTATAAATAACCCTAAAAAACCCATTGAAGGGGGTTAGAAAAATTAGAGAGAAATATTAGAGAGAAAAGAGGGTTTACTCTTGTAATCCAACATATTTAATACAAAAACAATGGACGTAGGCTTGAAAGTTAGCTCGTCGAACCACTTTAAAAGGGTTATTGTCTTTTGATTTACTCTCCTTTGCTGATTATTTATAATCACGCAACAATCCAATCCATTTCGGTCAAGGTCAATTGGATCTTTCTAGTTAGTGCAATTTTTCGTATCAACACAAGGTATATGTTGCAAAGTGTTAGTTAAACATTACAGGGTAAGTGTAGAAACTAGGATTGCTTCCACTTTGCTAATTAGACACTATATTAGGTACTGGATTTATGGTGTATGTACTCTTGTATATCCGTCTTGACGTTATTATAGTGAATTTGTCTCTCATCTGTGGATATAGGCAAGTTATATCAAACCATGTTAAAATGTCTCTTTGTGTTGTGATTTTATATTCTTCTGAATTAATCTCAACGTTTTCCACTGCAAGATCTCCTAAAGAAATTGTTGAGGAAAGACATAAAGTTCTTGAAGACAAGGTTGGATGTAGAGCTTTTAAAGCAAATGTGGGGGAACCGTATCACGTAGGCAAGGAACACATAGATCATTGTACATTGGGATTTTATCGTTAATTTTTTATTTTACAAGTGAAGGGATTCCCTCTACTCGTAAAGTTTTTTACAAAGCAAGGGAATTCTCTTTCTCTAGTTAAAAAGAAAAAAAAAAAAAATTCTACCAATGGAGGGGAACTCTTCTCCTACCGTAATTTTTGTTTTTTTTTTTTTTTTTTATTGATGAGAAAAAATTCTCCAAACTCTAACAAAGTCTCAAAATTTCAATTTTCATCATATATTCTATACACGCAAGTTTTCATTCAAGAAAACTTACCTTTTAGATCATTTACTCTTTGATTTTTAAAGGAATTGAATGAAAACTCTAGTCGAAATGGTGGGATCTTTTTTAAATTCAGTGAGGGTTTGTGTAGCAATAGAGAAAGAGATTGTAGAAAATTTGGGAAAAAAGTTTAGAGTTACATTATATATACATATATATATAAGGGTAAACTTGGGATTACTAATATAATTGGTTATTTCGGAGAGAGATTGGGTTAAAAAATATTAAATCGTTAAGCAGTGGTTAATTAGCATAATTTCTCTTTATGAATAGCCACATGTTTATTAAATGTTTTTCACTTTAATATTTGTGGGGGTCAAAAAACACCTGGCGTGATAGAGGCCCAGGCATGTATCTTTCATCTTAAAGGCCCAAGGACACGGTCCAACTTTGGTTGGGCCAACGTCGAATTTTGTGACTTGGGCCCAAGTCCAACATCCTCCCAGAATGGGCTTTGTCAACAGCCCACCAAAGGTCAGTCCTCCAAAACAAGGTAAGTAGGATTCTTCTTCTTCGGTTCTATCATGATCCATCTAAGATTCTGTATCTTGGATGAATTAGAACTCTTGCTGCTAATGAGGCAAATGAATCAAGGTTTATCTTATTCACTAGATCTCCTCTTATGTGGATTCTGAATCCTACTAGGATACAAACACCCCGAAACTACTATATAATCAGGGATCATCCCACTGTTTAGGCATTCAACACTACACCTTCTAACCCCATAGTTCTCACCCCCAAAAGCTACACTTCTTCTTTGTGGTCTCAGTTCCCTACTAAGCTACTGATAACCTTTCTCTCCCTTAACCCTCACTAAAAAGTTTTCATTATCCTCATTGACTTGAGCATCAGAGTGCTTATGGCAAACACCACCCCGGTGTTTACTGTTCGCTTCACGTTGGTTCTTTTGTGTGTGTGCAGGTGCAACAGATCACTAATGATCTCAACTTCACAGGATTCGTCCTTCCTTCCGTAACCGTAGATTTTGACATCTACAATATTTTAAATATTTACATTTATATAGATTATAGAATTGTTAAAGAGGTATGGTGTTACATTAGACAATCGTATGGTATATGTTACGTATAGTCATCATGACTATATATTTATTTTTTTGTATATATAAATTGAAATAATCTTCGTTTTAGAGCCATCTTTACACAACAAAATCATGGGAGACAGATTGGGCTTGGCATGGGGATCATGGGTAATTTTCTTTTTAAAGATATTTTTATATTGTCTTATCTTTCTCACATTATATAGCTTCTTACTTTTTGTTTTTTTTTTTTTCTTTTTTCTGGCAAGCAATACAACACTTACTGTATAGCATTACGTAAATGCCATAGGTATAAATTTCATAGCATTTATAAAAAAAAAAACTATAAATAAATAAGTAGAACATATAAATTAAAAAAGTATTTTTCATTTATAAGACTTTTTTTAATCATCCTATTTACATATTAATTAATAACATTAATAGGATTACAAAAATGTGATGTCTCTTAATTTCATAGCATTTATCAAATCCTATATAAAATTAGGAACATTTGATCAAATTAAAATAATATTTTTATTTAACAGTGTTATGCCTAGGAAAATAAAGGGCTGACGTGGGAAAGTCACGTGAAGGGTGACCTGCTCCCGTCAGAGCAACACGCACACGTCAGACCTGCCAAATGATATGGAGCTCACACGCATCCATTTCCCTGCAATAAGTCGTGCGATGTCAGCTTGGGAAAAGGAAAATGGGACGTTAAAGCGGCATTAATATCCTGAAAATCTAACCAAACATGGATTAATGCTTGATTATACGCTTCAGTTATATAAAACTGAGGGAGACACCTTCATTAAGGGGATTCGGCACTTTTTCATACAAAGAAATCTCTTCCTTCCTGTAAACATTTTACTTTTCAACTGACTGTAAGTCAGTCCCGCAGCCGGGAACTGACCCCACACTAACATCAATACAAAATCAGGAGTGGACGTAGGACTTGACCTTAGCATAGAACCACTAAAAAACTCCCTTTGCATTTATTCGCCGTTATATATCCGATTCTCACGGGTATTTAACGGCCAATCAACGTTACGAATGTGAGAATTCGTTGGTGCTTAAAACGAGCATCAACAGTGTGGCGCTAGAAGGAGGGCCGATTTAGGATCTAACCTTATCAGGAGAATCTTGGATCGAATGGTCGTACAGCACGATGTGGCGCGAAATCTGAACCTGGAAGGGGAACCAAAATGCTGAAGGAGTCCCCCTGGCCAGAGGGACACCCCTTACAAAATCCCTACAGGTCGCACAATGATGTGGGATACCCAGCAGCCACCGCACAATGTACCCCTGCCATCAGAAGCTACATTGAGAGGTTCGAAATATCCCAGCGCGTCAACAGAGGGTGGACCGTATGGACCAGGGCATGTCATCTACGACAGGGGGGACGAGAGCGGTACAACGCGCCCGAAACTGCCTGAGGTCGCCTGGAAAAGCGACGGACAAAAAGGAGATTAGCCCGCTGCGCCGCGAGAACTGCAGAGCGTAAAGCGAAGGGTAAGCACGTGCAAAAAAATAAGCATCGGCTCCCAAGGAACGGCGAATACAAAAGGTGCACCGAGCAGGATCGTAGCGGCGAAGCTGAGAATCAGTGAAAAAGTAAATCCGACTGTCCCATGCCCACGTCGCAAGCAAAACCAAGCGGAAAATTGCTTGGGCGCGATGATTCGATCACACCAGCAGATGATTCCCGATCGTCTCATGCGGGTGGCCCCCACACCCGCGGGCGGTTCATACACCGCGAGGAGTCGTTGAAAATCCCGCACAACTACATCGCCTTAAAACGCAGCTAGTCGCGTGGGCAAGCGCGGATGGGAATACCGTGCGAGGCGAGGAGGGATCCGACCTGCAGAACTCTCCTGACCACAACGGGAAGGACGGTCGCAGGGGTGAAAGCAAGTGCCCAGGTAGGGCTCGTGACCACAAATTGAGAGAGCTTGCAGCGAGCTATGGAAAGGTCAAGGGAGCAGCCAAAACAAACAGGCGAGGTCGCTCTACATCCCCATGTCTCATGAATAATAAGCCGCTCCACTCCCACCAAAGGTTCAGAAATGCCGATATGCGGAGTTTGATGGAAACTATGATCAGCAGGCTCATTATATATGAGTTCACGGACCTGATGGAGCTCCACCCAGGTTTCGGAAATGCGAAAATCGCCGTTGTGGTGGCCGGACGATGATTCTAACGACAAACGGTGGGTAAGGTCGCTCCAGCGGGATCGATAGTTCGTGGCCTCCAGAGAGCCCGAAGTTCTTGCGGAAATTTCCAAGCCAACCGGAAATTTTCAATGCCTTTGAGCTATCGCAGCAACATAAGGAAAGAAAGAGACGATCCTGAAAGGTTTCTTCCGTGATCGCTTCCACAGGGAAATCAACAAGGTGGTCATGCCCCAGAAGAATACAGCCGAACTCTTTAATAGTGGAGTCGCCCAATAACCGACCTGTGGAAGAGCTTGCAGGCTGGAGGACGATATTTCCCTCACCAGATTCTAAAAACTGGGGAAAAGTATCTCCGAATAGAGAATCATTGGCGGCACTTCGCAGTCCCGATCACGGCACCTCAAGCGTAGTCAGGTGGGGAGAAACAGGCGACGATGATCGAAAAGGCAGACAATGAGATCAGCGAAAAAGGAAGAAACCAGCGCAGAACAGAAAAATCAATATGCTCTTGTTCCTAGTCGCGAAAGGGTGACGGGGTAATGATACTTCCGCTGGAAGTGTCCATATCCGCGATCCTCGACAAATCCGAGGAAGCCAGCCTGCGGTGAGCCAGCCAACCCATGAAAATCATTACGGCCAGGAAACAACAAGAACATAATAACCGTACCATCGGGATAAACGGGCATCACACTGATGAATGCTGAGCTCTAAGCAGGCTAGCCGAAGAGCTTATCAAGAAGGTGCACTGCACGGAGTAAATTGAGACTCCCTAAAGAAAACAAGGGGGGCGAGACGAAAGAAAAAAGAGCCGTGATCGCAGCGGGTACAACAATGTGAACATAATTTTTGGAGGTCCGTACTCGCTGGAAACAACTCGGAGGGCGCAGGACAGGTATGCTCGGAAAGCACATCAGAACCCAATCAGGGTAATGAGCACATTCGCAGCGACCTCAGAAAGCCAGGAAGAGAAGAACAATAACATTCTGCGGGAAGGGTAGGGCTCGCTTTGCACCACTCAACATGAGACCTCTGGTGAGAACACCCCTGACTAGGGTGTCATAAGGTCTGCCAGAATGCTTGTGGACAACGCGAAGCGCGTGAAATATGTTAAATCTGCTTTCGATAGAATGACATGGCGAGGCCGACATGAAGCCAGCCTCGATGCCTCTGTATGGTTTTAAAGTGGATAACCTGATCCCCAGCGGAACAATCAACGCTCCAGTCCGCTCGGTGACTATGACGAGGGGACTAGGTACATAATTTTGGTGCTGGAATGACCATCGGACTTCAATGGAATCTTGAGGGCGACCTCTAGAAAAAAAAAAAAAAAACCAATGAGAACTTTTAGGGCAGGTCACTTCCATTTATCATCTCAAGAGGAAGTCCCACTCCGACGGGGATAGGGGACGGTAACGGATCACAACGCGATCACGAGAATGCTATATGACATCGTCCAACATGGCAGACAAAGGAAAGTGCATTTCGCGCGGTGACGCCCGCCAGGCTAATGGCGACAGCCGGGATTCGAGCCACAGCCTGTCCAGCGGAGGTAATATAGATCAGAATTCAGGAAAACCCCCCGAGCGGGCGGGGGGCCCGGTTGAGGATATGTACGCCGTTTGGTTGTCAAAGGAGACGAGCAAATGCTAAAGTACGGAAGCTGTATCAACCCCCAGCTGCTTTTGAGTGGTAAGCTTCTGACGGAGATCATTGATGTGTTCGCATGGGCGCATGCAGACTCTATGGGCGGACAGGCCCGAACGTATTTGCCATCAATGAAAGTCAGCAGTGAAGCTAAGCCAGTTCGCCAAAAGCGAAGGGCGATGGATACGGAGCGATAGCCGCGTGAAAAGTCAGAAGTGGAGAACCTTCTCCGAAATGGATTCTGTTCGAGAGGTCTCTCCGACCTGGGGTTGCCAACCGGTCCTGGTAAAGAAGCCAAATGGCAAATAGCGAACGTGCGTAGACTTCAGGACTTGAACAAAGCTTGCCTGAAAGCAGTTTCCCCTGCACCCCGAATAGACAGCTCGTTGATGCACCTCGGGATATACGAGATGCTAAGCTTCATGGAGGCATACTCGGATACAAATCATCCTGTGATGAGCAGATGAGGAGCATACGACCTTAATTACGGATCGGGGGCTATACTGCTACAAAGTAATGCCTTCGGCTCTCAAGATCGGGTGCGACCTATCAGAGATTGTCAACCGAATGTTCTCGACTGAGATCGGAGGAACAATGGAGGTCTATGGGACGACATGTTGTCAAATCCAGGTCGCATCAGAAACATATCGCATCTCGCGGGGGGGGGGGTGGGGGGATGAGAGTGACATTATCCGGCTTACAAAATGGAAGCTGAACCCTCTAAGTGTTCTTCGGGGTATAGTCAGGTAAAATATTCAGGAGGTATATGGTCAATCAGCGGGGCATAGAGTAACCCCAAAGATTCACCCCAGTCTGCTCGATATGGAGAGCCCGACAGCAAAAAGAAGGTCAGAGTTTGAACGGTGCGAATAGCGGCACTCAGTCGCTTCATATCAAGGATTACAGGACCGCTGTCCATCTTCACTGTTCTGAGTGCCAAAATAAGAAGTTCGAGGGACTTACGAATGCGAGCAGGCATTCCCGAGTATAAGAGCATTTTTTCTTGGAAAGCAAACATCCTACTCTAAACCCTCTCCACAAGAAATCTGTCATCTACTTGTAGTGTCTCAGTTAGCGGGCCGTTGCAGCTTAACCGGGAAGAGGAAGAAGGGGAAAAAGCTCAAAGTGGCAGTATATATGCAGTAAGCGCTCTATCGGATCACAGATGCGGTATCCGGAAATGGGACCTGAAGTCGACTAGCTTTGCATACCTGGTCGGTCCGAAGCTGCGACTTACTTCCATACCATACGATCAATGTATGACAAATTACCCCATCAGGTAGTCCTCCAGAAACCAGAGGCCCAGGAAAATGCTCAAAAGGGCCATGGAGATGAGGCAATTCGACCTGAAGTATACGCCCAGGTCGACATCACAGGGCAGGATGTGGCAGAATTCTCTCGGCAATTTCCTATCGCCCAAAGCGAGCACAGTCTAGCAAAAGTGCGGGGCAAGAAACTACCCCCCCCCCCCCACCCTACCTTCGGGACCTATCTCAATGGAACCTCTAAGTCGACGGGTCATCAAACAGGGAAAGAGCGGTGCAGGTCTTCTCTGGCAGCACCGAGTGAGTTGAATTCATGGTATTATCCGGTGCGGGTTTAAGGGCGACCAACAATGAATCCGAATACGAAGCTATGCTCGACGGTTGCGACTAGCAAATAAATGGGGCCAACCGCGTGATCAGTATTACAGGACTCCATGCGGTCGTCAACCAGATTCTAGAGCAATACCAGCCAAGGAGGGAAACATGGTCCGCTACCTAAAGAAGCTAAGGTCTCTTGGGGTAGTTAGGCACTTTAAATAGCTCAGATCCCCAGGGATGAGCAAATCTATTAGCGGAACGCATGGCAAAAGATAGCCTCATCATAGATTGAGGCTCCTGATAGCATTCCTTTTTTTCGTTTTGTCGATGTGCTCAGACTATCAGCTCGGAACCCGACAGGCCATGACGTGGTTCAGCCAGATTCCTGGATGACTCCATGTACAGACCTCAGGATGGGACCTTGACTAGCGACAGGTAAGGCAAGGGTCCTCTGCGGAGTAAGTTGCTCGTTTCAACCCTATCGGGGATCCGTATACAGGAGAGGATTCAGCGCCACTCTCCTCCGATGTGAACCAGTGAAGAAGCAGAATCTGAGGCAAATTCATGAAGGGATTGCGGTAAACCAAATCAGCAGCTCGACTCCGCGAAAAGATGTTCGTCAGGGATATATTGGCCGAATACAGAAGATGCACACAACTTTGTCAAGAAGTGCGACAAATGCAGCGGTTCGCGCAACATTCGCAAGGTCCAGGTACGAGCTGATACTATGTCTGCCCCTGGCCATATTTTCCAGTGTGGGGGATCGACCTTATTCGGCCCACAGCCAGTTGGAAAGGAGGGGTAGGTCGCCGTGGTCGCGGTAGACTATTTTACAAAATGGGTCGAAGACGAGCATTAGCCGCAATCACGACCCAGGAAGTTAAGAGATTCGTTTTCAAGAACATAGTGTCCGATACGGAATTATCACCCCATAATCTTAGATAATGGAAAGCAATTCGATAATGAGGAGTTCAGCCAGTTCTGCGACGAGATGGGCTCCATAAAAAATTTGCCGCAGTCGCAGGCCGCAAGCGAAGGGCCAAGTTGAAGCAGTCAACAAGACCATCAAACACACTCGAAGGCCAAGCTCGGGGCAGCCAGGGAAATTGGCTGACGATCTTCCCTACAACAAAAAGTCTTGTGGGCGTACAGGACAACTCCAAGCGACCTCCCCCCCTGGGAAACCCCCTTTTCGCTAGCCTCTGGCTGTGAAGCGATGATCCCATGGAGGCCGCGTACCAGTCTCTGCGGAATAGGGAAGAGGGAGACCTGTTTACAACGAGGAAAGAGAACGAGAACAAGTACTTCTGAGCAGCGAGTTTGGATCTAGGTGAAGAGACATCGCAGCAAGGTTTTTGACTAGGATAGCAGCTCACCAGCACGCGAGCAAAAAGGTTATCGATTCAAAGGTCAGGCGAGACGACTCAAGGGTCGAGATCTTTGTGTACGGAGTTCTCATCGGGACCAGAGAGACCAAGTGCGGGTTACTAGGGCCTAACTGGGGAAGGTCCGTACCGGATCGACAAAGTGATCAGAACGGGAACATACCATTCTAAAGAGTGAACGGCTCCGAGGACCACGGCTTGGATGCGGAGACCAGGCATACTATCCAGTAATCCTGAACTCAGCTCCAGTTTTTGTTAATTTTTTTAAAGTATACTCGTTCGCTTAAAACAGTTCGCATGTTCTGTTCGCGTGTAAGAATTTATGGGTAATCATGTGATAATCACATTGGAAATTTGACATATTTATGAGAAACGAACTGCAATTGTAAAGAAATATGTCTTTTAATTTCTGCCAAAAAGTCAAGACTCGAGTCAATTGGGAACGACTCTGTACGCTAAGGCTGGTCGGAAGACCTTCCGCCAGAGCCACCTGCCGGTGGGTCCAGGGGCACGGGCCGCGGCACCTGGTCGTCCCTCCTACGGCCAGATCAGCAAGGTCGCCGCCAAAGCTCCGGGAGGGAGGAGAATCATACAAGCGGGTTAAGTGCACGCGGGTGTAGAGGGACCGAGTCGAACAGTCACGTGCCTTCTAATCAATGCTCATCAGAATGATTTTGCCCATCTCTACAGTCAGAGAAGAAAAACTATCCCGACTCTCCTGAGCTCGGCCCACGAGATAGCCGTTCTGTTCGGAGGCCCTTATCATTTCTTCAGCTCGTTGAGGCCCATTCGGAGGACGTCGCAGTATCTCATGATCCTTTCTAAGACTCCTTGGAGAGCGGGGGCGGTGGTCCTTTGAAGACTTGATCTCATTCGCACCGTCGATCGAGCTCCGTCTTTGGAAATCACCGTGTAAAGCGGAGTTTCCTTTGGTGGTCAGATAACTTGCGTGCTGAACGCTTGCTCGTCACTTTCAGCCTTCGACGGGACTCAAAGTTATGTTTAGCTTCGCGACCTCATCACCAGGTCGCTTCTGCCCCTTCGCTTACCCCAACCGCGTGTTTTCCAGGCCATCTCATCGCAAGCAAACCCCTTCAGCAAGAGAGTAGAAATAATAGAATGAAGCTTTAAGCACAGATTACATTTACCTTGCTCAGATGTGTGGAACCGACATGGCCACTCAGGTCGTCGCACGGTCGGCGATAATCGTCGTAGGACTCCCATAGCTAGCACTCGAGCAAGCCTAGACAATAGGCTGCAGGTACTAGGGTAGACTCCACCCAAGAGTCTAGAACAGGCGCGTCCTTAGACTTACAACGGTCACGCATAGCATAGCGGGGCTCCTTGCACGACCACCCGGAATCATGGCGCGATCTAAGGCTCTCCCTCAGATTAAGTCTCCGAATCCTCTGGGCTGAATCTGATCCTCTCTTGACCTCTGGGACGGAGCCTTCCGCGTTTGAGCGAGCAATTGGAGCATGAGCGGATGTTCGTACCTGGGCGCTCTTGCACAGGACGGGGCTGGGAAGCCGAGATGTTAGCACCGGACTGTGCCAGGACAGGGCGAGAAGTTCAGCAGCATCTCACGCCTGGACCGATGGGAAGGCGAATGGGCTAGGGGGGCTGCCCGATCCTTTGGGGGCAATCGTTTCTGCCATTAAGTTCGTTAGTAAGCAAACTTATTCTACGACCAGAAAGGAACCGAGAACACTACTTCTGGGGGTTTCTAACGACGCCTTGTCGCGAAAAAAATCGTACTTCCGCAAGTTCGCGGTTGTCGAAAAGCTTCCCTCGCGTCGCGACTATCCTCGTCCATACTACGGAAGGAGAGTTACACGCCTGTATTGGTCAGCGGTAGCGCCTGCTCGGTCGTTGATATTAACTGCAAAACCAAAGCATGGCGTTATTATTGATCTGGCGAGCAGATAGAAAAAAAAAAAACCCAGCGAGAGAAAAGCCACTTGGATTTGAAAACCGGTAGTAGCCGTGTAAAGAAAAAGAAGAAACTTTGTTATCGTAGGCCACCGGCATTGCCATGGGATAGCGGTGTATTAACCGCGGAAAGTGGGAGGTCGCGGAGACCAAATAGTGAGTCCTTGTCCCTACTATTTTTAAGGTAGGGGACACCGAGTCAACCGCCGTTGGCGGCTCACAAGGGGGGGGGGCTTTTTTTTGTATTTTTTTCTCGCCAGCACGCGATGTTAAATCGCGACAGCGTGATCATAAGCGCGTTTGGCGATCTAAATGACATTGGGTTGCGATCACGAACATGATCGCAGGACCGAGGGCCTGATGAAGGATCGAAGGGAATCCTCCTCCCCCCTTGAGATCTTTCAGAGATCGCGGACTAAAAGGCCATAGGCGGCGCCGTGCGTGGGATCTGGTGTAGGTACGGTAGGAACACCTGCCGCGGATAAGGGGAATATCGAACTGGTCTTATTCATATATATTCCCGGAAGGGAGCACGAGTAGACATCGAGGGCCCCTGCAGAGTCCTCGGGAAGTCCCCGCGGAGGTACGAGCTGGCTCCTTCCTGGGGGTCTGGATGGGACGGTTCCATTCCCAGTCTGCACATCGACAGAAAAACACGGTCATTAGGCCTCTAGGTGTCCTCGTACCGCGTATGGAAGTGGCAGGGTACCATCTTAATTACAACGTGACTCAAGTCGCCCTCACGGGCACTCAAATCCAATGGTGGGCGTCGCCCGTCTCCGGTGAACGCGGGAGACCCAAGCCAATCAAACAAACAGTGCAAAAAAAAAAAAAAGGAGCGGAGGGGGGGGGGGGGGGGGAAAGAAAAACTTACTTCTGGGATGCGATAACTAGAGGAGCGAAACTAGTTCGTTGGACATGGAAAGCGCCGATCGGAAGAATATCGTGCCTCGGTGTGTAAAGGTTTGCACTCGAAGCGAAAGCAAGGAAAGAAATTGCAGTGACTCATCAGAAAAAATGCAGTTTTATTACTGATATAGGATTGGCGAATCGACGGGTTCCACCCTTGGAACGAAACGGACAAACCCACTCTTCTCTCCCCGCAATTAAATGCGCCACGTCGCATTAAAGACGTGTATATAATAGCGTTTTGTTCGATCGCGCCGGCACTAGTGCTGTTCACAAGGGCGTTAGATCAGCACGCGATGCATTTAATGTGCTCGACCAAACGCTCGAACGCGTGCCACCAAAGCCAAGGGCTTCATTGAATCATCGATGTACGCGAAGGAGAGGGCAGCCCCCTCAGATCAAGGTCGACGCAAAGGTGAATGATTGCTGTACAAGGTCGCTCCTAGGCAAGAAATGCAGCGAGTTGACTGATAGTGTTTACGACAAAGAGTTTCTAGTGGATCGAGCTTCCGTCGGTCGGGACCTAACGAGAAATAGTAGCGGACACAAAAAACTCCCCGGGGGGCTGTATCTTCCAAGGTCCGCTCCCTCGCCCCTTGACACACTAGGGGGCTTACTCGTTCTGCCCCGGCCCATAAAGGGCTGACAGCTGGCGCAAGTCACCCGATGGTAAGACGGGAGGATCGACCATGCTCGCGCGTGCGAGGCCACAGGATGGACGTTGTCGGGGCCCCGATGGCAGGGCCACAGAAAATGGCGCTTGGAAGGAGGCTCCCTGCATAATAAGTCGGGTGCGAAGAACGCCGCAGGGGCGGCTAGGCCTGGGCGCGCAGGCAGCGGCGGAGGGCGCGCGCACCGCCTACGACGCGCCGATGCCCGGCACACACGTGGGCAGAACCACTAGGCGCGAGGGACAGCAGCCGAGCCTCGCGACGGGCGGGCGGGAGGGCGGTTCGGCGAATACCTCTGCACCCTCACTACTACCCCCCTGGGTGGTTGCGCCGCCCTGTGCCGCCCTGTGCTTATACGCGGGTTAGTGCAACAGTAGAGTAGTGTGCTGCCACATGAGGTGGAGACCTTCACTTAAAGGGATGGCTCGGCCATTTTTTCCATCAAAATAGAACTCTGTCTCTCTGCCTGAAAGACTTTTCGTCCTTTTTTCCCTTAATGTACCACGTCCTCGCCCGTGAGACGCATCCGCCAGCGCCAAGCGCGGCGCCCAAGCCCGCCACACGACGCCAGGGGACGACCGGGATCCGGCGAGGTGTGCGGCACCCACACGAACCGGCGGTACGCACATCCTGTGTGTCATTTGTGCCGCGCACGCCGCACAACCGCCACACGCTAACGAACACTCCCTTCGTAGAGCACCTTGGCGTGACTCGATATTGTATGGATGTATCCTCCACGTTCTCCGTGTCTTCTCTTGCGGCGCGCGACCTGCGACGCGAAAGCCTCAACGTTAGCAGGTGCCCTGCCTTGTCCTCGTAGGCGCGGCGCTGACGGCCCGCGGGTGTCGCCATCGGCCCAGAGAGAAGTGCGCGCAGGACGTCAGCCGATGATTGCGCCACCGCCCCCAGCCTTCGTCAATTAACTGACCATACTAATAATGTGCTTTCCCCCCCGGGCTTGTGACGTCCCACGTCCGACGCGGACAGTATGTCACCTCTAGACGCAGCTGGACCCCCAGACCCGGCAGCCTCACACAGCTCCGACAGGACTGCGTGTTTCAAAGTGTTAGTTCACCACGGTCACCCTTCGCTGAGGGCAGTGTTTGGGGTGCTTGTTCGCTTCAGCACTCCGTGCCCTTGCGTCTATTTACACGCCTGGACTCCACACCCCCCGGTTTTGGGAACACCCCTTACACCCACAGGCGGGTTCTACCATAAAGTAGATTGTGAACTAAAACTGTCTTACAAAAGACTTTAAGTAAGTACGGGATTTTACTAGCTTTGGACGCCGCGAGTCAGTGGCCTCTACCTGGAGACCAGGCGCAATACTCAGACACATCCCCGCATCACAGTCCGTGCATAACCGACGGTCTGGTTAAACTAGTCATCTGCAAATTAAACCTTACCAAGTAATATATAAAAGATAACAATACCAAACACGCGAAAGGTAAAGTCCACGGTTGCGCTCTCGCCACCGCAGTGGATTGACGATTCACATGCCACACCCTTGGGATGGGTTGGCCCCCAGATCTCTGCCCTGATGCTCGGGTTCGCACTAGCTGCAGACGTAGTTATGTCTGCTGGCCGAGTTTCGGACCCAACACCTTATTGTAACGCTCGCTCCGGCTCCTGCATTGCACATGACCAAACATCTTAGTGGCAGTAGCGAAATTGTCAGCACGGCCAATTGCTCTAATGGTGGCGCCCGGATGTGCTAGATCCCAGTTTTGTGCCCACCGGTTTTTCAGGTAGCCTGATGGCCCCCCCCCCTGTGCGTCCCCCCCATCCACGCCTAGAGTGGGTGCGACACATCGCACGGCACCATGGCAAGCGAGACACAGTCTGACGAATGAACGTGTGTTCAGCGTATTGCAGGTGCTGACCACAGATCGGGCAGGTGTTGTGAGCACCTCCTCTTAACGATTGACATGACGACATCAAGAGGAATGGGCGGGGTGCGCTCCGACTGGTCGACCCCAGACACAGCACGACGGACGCGCCAGGATGAGGGCGTATGTGTAATTTGTAAGACAACAAGACAAGACTTACATATCCTATTTTGGTTTCTTACATGCTTCTATTAATAAGCAAACAATTAATATATTTTGATCTAAATTTATTATTTATAAAGTTACTGTAAGTGACTAAGGGCAAATTACAATAGTCCCAAACTAAACCCAAGTTAAAGTTGTAGCAATCCCAAACTATACTCTAAGATGAAAAAATTCACCAGTTCCAATTTTATCCAATTTCATTGTCTTGTAGCTTGAAAGACGGCAAAAGTCATTCATTTATTATTGAGAAAATATAGTGAGACATCTGTGGATATTTAACCCCTTTTACTTTGCTCTATTCTGATATTTATATTATTCAATATACCACACATATTAGCACCATCTTTATTGTTAAATGTTAATATTATATAACTGTTTAATATCATAACTATTTTTATAAGTTGCTTTGTTGTTTCCAATATAAAATTAGGCTTCATATCGGAAAAATGTTTAATTATAATTGAGCATGTATCATCTCAAATTAAATTTCAACGTATCCCATTTTCACTTGAGTTTACAAAATTGCGAAAATTTAGAATATGAAGTCCTAAGTGTCAATTAAACCTGAAGTTTTAAAACCATATAATACTAAGAATAAGTCTTAAAATCAAAATTTGAGCCAAATATGGATATCAATTACAAGCCTGGAGTTTGACTAAAATCATTTCTAAGTTTAGAATTCGAAGTTTGATCTTATTTAAACCCAAAGTTTACAATATGACGATAATAATATACCTCAAAACATAGAAATGGAACCAGGAGTTTAATATCTAAATTCAAATATAAATTAAGTTTTGACTGTACATAATAATTTATTTATTATTGTTTTTATGTAATTTATATTATTTATTTTTTGTATTGCACTTATTTTGATTCAAATGATTTTCAGATGCTAAAATGCATCTTTACACCGTGCATCTAGAAGAATTATATGGAAGAAACTCACTTATCTTTATCAGATAAGTTCTAATCTTTCTTCATACCTAAATTAAATTTCGGGAGCTGAATTTCTCAAGATACAGGACTTGTCGATCCTATAAAATAGTGAAATACATTGAAAAGAGATGTTTTCCTTGAGGCTTAGGAAAAGTCAATTATTTGATATTACGAAACAGTTACTGAATATAAATTAGTAAGTTACCTCACAGTTGAAATTATGTGGTTTATGACAATAAATGAAATATATGTTTAAATATCAAATCTGCTCTTGAAGTAGCAGAATGGTAGCTGATAGCACAAATATACAAATATTTGGAGCTGGTGCAACGTCTCTTGATTGCTGAATAAAGCTATGAGTGTTTTGATCAAAGTTATAAATCATTGCCAAGTGATTATTTTATCATTCTCAAAAATGAATGTTGACAAATTTCTAGTCATATAGTTTTAGCATCCACCATAAGTGGGATATTTACAAAGCACATGATTTTAAAGTCCCTAAGAACAATATGATGAGACAAATGAAATTGATGAATGTTGAAAACATTTTATATAAGAGTAATGTTATACATACAACATTTCTCATACAATATGATTTGACAAAAGATGATTAGATGAAAGTTTATTTTTAATTTAAAATTAGTCAATCATCTTTCCCCATATCATGTCGTATAAGAAATATTGTATAAAAATGTTGTATGTATAGTATTATGTTTTATATAAACATAAAATTCCCGAAAGAGGAAATAATTAAGTAAAATTGCAAAAGAAAACTGACGCTCTTGAAGAAGTCATATTTGTAATTAGTGATAGTTATATTGGTTAAATTACTCTTAAAGAGGTACATATATACACCAGTTAGAGGTTGTTTGGATCAGGGGTAAATAAGATAACGTAGGTAATTTTCATTTATTTTGCAAGAAACCTATATTTGGTTTGCGAGTAATAAAATATTACGGTAATATTTTATTGCAAATAGTGTTTACTATTGGTAATGTAGGGGGTAATCTTATTACCTTGTTAGAGGGTGTTATTAAAACATTACCTGGGTAATTTGATTTTTCTACCAATTTTGTCCTTAATTAAAAACCATTTCGAACACAATTGTCCTCAAATGTCTACCAAATAATAATTATTTAGCCCCCCTACATTTGAGAAATTAGCTAAAACACCCCAACCACAAGAAAATTTAAAAGTTAACAAAATATCGTCAGCCACCCAAGACCACCACCGACCGTGACTCACCATCGTCGGCTCCCAGCGTCAATCGCTATAATGGTGCATGACCGGTGGGATCTGGCCAGTCGCGTGAAATGGCACAACCAAAGATCTAGCCTTTTCATGGCTAGCATCTTTGCTGTGAAATGGCCACATCTTTGCCATGAAATAGCCACATCTTTGGCCATGAAATGGCCATAGATGTGACCGCTTTCCAGTCATGGATTTGTGATCCATGGCCATTTCCGGCTTTGTCGATGCACGGTTGGCCATCTATAACCAGTCGTGTGCCATTCCGTCGACTACCAGCGGCATCCGATGGTAGTGGTTGGCTATCGACAATGGCTTGGGGTAGGTGGGGGTGATTTTGCTACAAATTAAAGTTTTATATGGCTGGGGTGTTTTAGAAAAATTTCAAATGTAGGGGGTTAAAAGAAATGATTCAAAAAATAATAATAAAAAATACTATTATATTGATATTTAAAAAGGAGGGTAATTTAATAATCTATATAATATACCCACTTATTTATCCTCCCAACTAAACCTATTATTCACCAATTTATTTGAACTAACCAAACACATTTTTTAAACATTCCCAGTAATCTTTAAGATGATCTTTCTTTCCGTTAATATAATATACTCCTATAATAAAATATTATATAATCCAAACGCCCCCTTATTGTTATATTTCTCAATAGAGAAACTGGATATCATGTTTTAACTCACCATCCACTATCAAACTTGTTGAGCACCTATTTGGTGGTATCTTTACCGCATATTTTGCAGATTTTGATGAAGTAATATTCTCATATTTAGGGAAATGGATAAGCCTCCTGAAGTAAGGTAGGAACTAACACAAAGGGGTCATTTAGATCGGGGGTATATAAGATAACGGGGGTAATATTCATTTATTTTGCAAGATTCCAGTGTTTGGTTTGCAAGTAATAAAATATTACGGTAATCTTTTACTGTAAATAGTGTTTACTGTTGGTAATGTGGGGGCTAATCTTATTACATTGTTAAAGGGTGTTATTAAAACATTATCGGGGTAATTTGATTTTGCTACCCATTTTGCCCTTAATTAAAAACCATTTCAGACACAATTGCCCTTAAATGTCTACCAAATAGCAATTAGCCAGCCCTCCTACATTTGAGAAATTAGCTAAAACACTCCAGCCACAAAAAAGTTTAAAAGTTAACAAAATACCTCTAGCCACCTAAGACTATTGCCGACCGTGACTTACCACCGCCGGCCACTGGCATCAGTCGCCATAATGGTACACAAACAGTGGGATCTGGCCGGTCGTGTGTCGGTAAGGCCTTTTCTGCCCATGGATCATAGAAACAACCAGATCTAACGTTTTTATGACTGTTTCATAGCCAAAGATGTGGCCGTGAAATGGCCACATATCAATTTCACGACCAAAGATCTGGCCTTTTCACAACCACATCTTTGGTTGTGAAATGGCCCTAGATCTAGCCATTTTCCAGCCATGGATATGTGATCTATGGCCATTTCCAACTTTGCCGGCGTATGGCCGACCATATACGGCTAGTCGTGCACCCTTCTATCAACTATCGACAGCTGCCGGCGGTGGTGGTTGGCTGTGGGTAGTGGCTTGGGGGGGTGGGAGTGATTTTGCTATAAATTAAAGTTTTATATGGCTGGGATGTTTTAGCAAAATTTCAAATGTAGAGGGTTAAAAGAAATGATTCAAAAAATAATAATAAAAAGTACAATTACATTAATCTTTAAAAAGGAGGGCAATTTAGTAATCTATATAACATACCCACCCATTTATCCTCCCAACCAAACATATTATTCATCAATTTATTTGAACCAATCAAACACATTTTCTAAACATTCCCAGTAATCTTCAAGGTGATCTTTCTTTCCGTTAATATAATATATTCCTATAATAAAACATTATATAATCCAAACGCCCTTAGAAAGTGACATAATATGCCTTAATTAGATCCTTGCATACCTTAATATGAAATATGAAGTGCGAAGGATAGTGCATCTACAAAATATTGTTTGTGAAATGTCAGATGCATTTATAGATGCATAATAAAGCCATATATAAATACAAGGGAGTTGCTATTCTTACAAAGAAGCCTACAAAGGAGGCATACAAAGTTAATCTCCACCATTCATCTTCATCATTTCTCTCTCTCTCTCTTTCTCTTTTTCCGTTTTTCTTTTGTTTTTTCCTTCACTTTGTAAGCTACTTTGTAAACTTCTTTGTAAGCTACTTTGTAAACTTCTTTGTAAGGATAGACTTATCCATAAATACAATAGTTTAGATTAATAATCCAAGTAAACAGTGTTTAAGTGGCCACGAATAATTTATTTGTTGCATGCCAGAAACATGGCAGACCCCTAGATCCAAAGAAACTATTTCTTAAAAGACGAAAATAAATAATAAAAATAACACTGGTGTTACTAACAATAATTGCTCGAGCTATAGATAAAATCACATTCTTTAACTTAAGTCTAGAAGAAATAGTGCATATTGAAGAGATGAAAGCCTAGAAGAAACCATGCCTTTGAAGAAGGATAAGTCTCAAAAGAGACCAAAGCCACCAAAAATGGCACGTGCTCTAGATGTAACATAGAAGAATGATGCCCTTAGAAGTGGCAAATGTCTAAGAAATAATTCATAGATTTGTTGCCCCTGAAGTCGCACATATGCCAGAAGTGGCATATAGAAATGTTGAAATTTCTATAAAATTTTGTGTACATGAGAGAAATGTGGAATCGTGAAAATATGATCATTGATGATATATTGACATTTGCAGTAGTTACTAAAATTATGAGTAATGATTTTGAGCCACGTACTGACACTTCGTGTTGAGAGAAACACGACTAGGCAAGATGAAAACAATCAATTTAAGAAGAATTGACATCATTACCAAATTGTAAATTATGTGAAACTATAGTCCAAACATCTGGAAATGTTAAACTTGCGGGATAAGCTATTCACAAGAAAATTAATTGAGAAAAATAAAATTGCTAGATATAAGGCCAAAGTCACGACTCAAGTTTTCCTGCATAGACTTGAATTGATCTTCATGAGACGTATCTACCAATGATGGATAAAATCACATTTAGATGCAAATCAACTTATCAGTCCTAGAATGACTTGATGTACGTCTCATAGGGTTTGTCACTGCGTACTTGTACGGTAAAATAGATACTGATTTATATGAAATTTGAAGCAAATATAAGAAATATGTATTGCAAAGATCATTATATGGGTTGAAACAATCTTGACGAATATAGTATAACCGTTTCATTAAATACTTGATAAAGGAATGATATATTAATAATCTGTTATGCCCATGTGTGTTCATATGGGAATCAGTATTTGGTTTTACCAATTGTCATAGTATGTGTCGATGACAAGATCTTATTTGAATTCTTGAAGAGCTCACAAAAGTAAATTGAGTGATTAAACATTGAATTTGAAATAAAGGATCCAAGGAAAACAAAATATAGTCTTGGCTTATAGATCGAACATTATTCGAATGAAGTATTGACCCATTAGTCAGTTTATACTAAAAAGATCCTAAGAAGTTTTGATATGGATAAGGCTTACCCCTTGAGTACTCGAATGAAGGTTTGTTCTATTAATTTTATAAATGATTCAGTTTGTCTTGAAAATCATGATGAAGATATTGATGAAAAGATACTTGGTCATGAAGTACAAAATCTTTATGCAATAGGTGCTTTATTATACTTAGCACAAGTATATTAAACCGAACGTAGCATTTGCAATCAATGTATGATGCTAGTTACATTTATGATCCCTACAAAACCCACTGACAGATGAGCTCACTTAAATGGCACAACATATATCGTGACACTCTAAAGCAAACTTTAGTTGTCATATTTTCTAATCATTTAGAAACCCTAGCGCTTCATGAAGTCAGTCGAAAATGTATATGGTTATCGACATCAACTTTTGAGAAGTCTGTCTATTGCATCGGTATGTGGTGGCTCAATAAGCAACCAAGTTAATTTTGCTATTATTAGGGGAAGCAGTGACCATGGTAAGCAAAATTTTAAAGTGAGCTATTAAACTGGACAGATGTGCATTATACTAATTTTCCCTTGACCAGGTTTTGCCCCATTAGGTTTTCCTAGCAAAGTTTTTAACGAGGCGGTATTAAGCACGTCCAACATCATTTTACAATTCATCAAACAATTGTATTTCTTTGCTTTTGTTTTTGTCCTATTGTGTTTTTCCTAAGGTTAAATGCAATTATCTATAAGTGGTGGAAATCTAAAAGGGAGTGTTATGACATGTGTGGATTATTCCACCACTAATACCCACATATACAAGGAGTATATAGCCACAAGTTAACACATGGAAAGGTGAAGACAAGTGGAAGCATCAAACACATATTTGGTGGCTTGTTTCTACTTGTTGAGATGGGTGGCCAAAACTTTTGGGTCACTATAATATAGACCTGGCAAAGTGTTACCTGTACCCACGGGTAAACAAGTACCCAGTCCAAATGGGCGGGTATGGGTAACATCATTAATTGCCCGTCTAAAGTTTACCCGTACTCGACCCGCCCGTGAAAATTGCAGGCAGGCGGGTGATACCCACAAGTGCCCTCATTTTAATTTTAAAAAAAAAAGTCAAAAACCGTAAAAGCATTTCTCTCTCACCTTGCGCAACCATCACTTGTTAAACTCCACCCCTCTTTTTCTTTCTCTTTCTTCATCAATGCTTCTGTCATCTTCCATTAAACTCCACCTCTCTTTTTCTCTCTCTTTCTTCATCAATCCTCCTTCTTTCTTACACAATCCAACTCTCCGTACAATCTTCCATTAAACAAGTCTCCTTTTCTCTTTCTCTTTGTTTGCTAAAGACAAACTCCATTTCTGTCATCTTCCATTAAACTCCACCTCTATTTTTCTTTCTCTTCCTTCATCAATCCTCCTTCTATACACAATGTCACAACCCAACTCTCCGTACAAATCCAACCAAAGAAATCTGTCTTTCTCTTTCTCTTTGTTAATAGCCAAAAACAAAAACTCAAAATATCCAAGAATGGACTCACAGCACACTACAAGAAAAACTACATTCTGCAACCAATTTTTTAGCAACTAACCAGAATTAGTTGTAGAAAGGCTACATTTACCAACTAAATTGCCATTGGTCGGGCAAAGAGGATTAAAATTTTGGGGTCCACATGTTCCAACTTTTGGCATCTAAAGTTAATGTTCTGCGACTATTTTGTTAGTCGTAGAACAGGTTGCTTTAGTGACTAATAAATTTAGTTGCAATTTTAGCGGGCAATTTTTCCCTCATAATTTGACAATTTGCATCTAAAATATTATATTTGCATCTACATTATTGGTTACAAAAAACATTCTTTTGCGAATACCCCCTAGTAGCTAAATTAGTTACGAATAATTAGGAATTTATTAGTAACTATTATGATTAGTTACAGAAAAATGAAATTACCAAAATATCCCATATTTGGACAATAATAACAAGGGCCCTAAGGTATTTTTAGCAACAAATGTTTGTGTTCATATTAATAATAGTTGCAAAAAATTATATACAGCAACTAAATTCTGTTTAGTTGCCAATTTAAGTTGAAAAATTCATGTTCGCCCAAAATTATCAGTTCCCGCGAGACTTAAATTATAGGTAACTATGACTAATTCTTTCCTGACTAAATATTTAGTTACAAATTGATTTGTTTGCAAAATATAATTATATATAAAAATTAAACAACTAATAAAAAGCCTTACTTTTTAAAGTTATTTATAGAAAACCCTAACCTATATAAAGCAAGCCTTTCCCCAAATTCCCAATCTCTTCTCCATGCAAATCCCTAGCTATTTTCTCAAATTTCCCAAATGCATAACCTTACCTAGCTCTTCTCTTCTGGACGTGTCTTGATCTTAATCGCGTTTGCCTGAATTTCCCAAATGCAGAACCTCATGTCATTTCTTCTCCACGCATCTTCATCTTTCAATTGATCTTCTTGGCTTCCTTCATTCATCCAATACGAGGCAGTCCCTAACCTCCCGTAAGTACAAATTTTGGTTCTTTGGTTCTCTCACATGGTAACATTAAATCTGATTTCAAATTTTGAGAAGCTGATGTATTTTCATGTATTGACATTGCATTGATTTCAAATACTTGATTTTTGTTTGATAACTTGTGAATTGGTGCTGATATATTCTTTGTTCACTTAGAGGTCTTATTGGCATCTTACACTTTAATTTCCTTGTTATGGATTTGACTAAAGAAACGTGACAGTAAGGGGTAGGTTAAGGAGTATTAAATATGTCATACATTTTTTAAAAAGAATGCTTAAGGCTGAATATCTTTGTGGTCTATTCTTTATGCCAAAATGTGTTGTCAAAGTCTATTGGTGATTTGGTGAATTTGGAAGGAAGTTTTAGCATAATTTTAAAAGCTATGAGTTGTGTTTGTATTAGTCTGACAAAAACAGGGGACGATTAACTCTTTAAGTTACCTAAATCTTGATCTCATTTTCGTTTTATAATTTTATGATTTTTACTACCCTTTAAATAGTTTTATATCTTCAAAGTAGTATCTGTATGTTTCTTGTTTTGATATTGTTTTATTGTATCAATACCATTATCATACAGGAAATACCTTTCTTTTGCTAGGCCCATGTGGATTTTGAACAAATGGGGTCCTGGTCAAGAATTGCGTTTATAATTTTTTTTTTTTTTTTTAACTTCTTTACCCAAAAGTTAAACGTAAAGCTTGAGATAAATTAGCCTTAGTTAGTAGTTACTAATCTCCACCTACCCCTCATTTTGAAAAGATTTGATGTGTTCTTAATTCTTATTAGTTTTCAAGATATTTTTAAGTCAACATGGAGACAACCCCCAACCTCACTTTGGGATCCTAAGATCTTGAAAGACGTGTTTTAACTGCAAGATGCGCTGCCAACATTTTCCTCCATTCCAACTTTAGTGAACATTTTGGCATTACTGTTTGATTATTCAGGCTTAATATTACAATTCGATTATGCTTAACTTTAGTGGATGCTACATTTTTTTTGAACAGTGACGTTACTGAGTGTTATTCAATATAGAAATTAAGGATATTCAATATTGCTTTTGTATTCAATTGTGTGAAGTATTTAGCCTGTTCTGGTGTGATTGGTAATTTTGAGTTGCTGAGCATTGGAGTTCAGAGTGAATCGCGTGATGGTGTGTGAGTGAACTTGTAGGGAAATGTAACACCTCCTCTTTACTACTATTATAATACTGTTATTCTCCTTTTACTCTGTTCTGCTCTTTTTTCTTTCTTTCTCTCTGTTCTTTTTCTCTTATTCTTACTCACCATGAAGGAAAATCATGGTTCTCTCTTATTCTCATCATACTCATCATGAAGGAAACTCATGGTCCTCTCTCTTATTCTCGTCATACTCTCACTAACCATGGAAGAAATCCTGGTGCATGCATGTATGAGATGTACATGCAACTAATGTAAAAGAACTGCATATTTCTTTCTTCTACTCTCTATTCTTACTAGCTCGAACTCTCTCATTCTTTCTCAAGCTTTCTCAAGCTTTCTCATTCTTTAATTCTTGCTATTATCTCATTCTCGTTTCTGTTTCTCTTTCTCATAATTCTTTTCTGTTAACTCTCTCGTTAGTAGTCACGACCTCATCTTACCGGAGGCACGGTCGGGGCTCGCTTCCGCTCTACGTGACTTCTCCTCATTCTAGCCGATCAGACTTGCTTATGCATGGATTCGAAACCTTTGGCCATGTGAGTATATAATCTCTCTCTCGGGTACTCGGGTATAGCCCTCATCCGCATGCACTCTCACGGGCTACACCACTTCTCTATCTCATACTCATGCCGCTCTCTCAATGTGGCGCACATGCGGGACTACTCTACCCATTACTCATGGGTTCCCCATTGCATAACCTACTCTATGCTCTTATCTCTCTCTTATTCTTTCTCATGTTTGCTCATCTCTTTCTCAAGCTAGTATTCATAATATAGCTTAACTCTTAGCTTTTCTCATCTCTGTTCTTTCTATTTCTGTTCTTTCTCATTCTTACTCATTGGAATGTCACGACCTCATCTGACCGGAGGCACGGCTGGGCGCTACCACTCTACGTGACTTCCTCTCATTTCGCTACCGATCTGTTTTAGTTATGCATGGATTCGGAACCTTTGGCCATGTGAGTGTATTCTCTCTCTCTCTGAATGTCACGGCCCCATCTTACCGGATGCACGGCTGGAACCTCATATTCCACTCTGCGTGACGGTCACGGCCTCATCTGACCTGAGGCACGGCTGGGGATCACAAAGCACCCACTCTCGTGACTCTACTCGTCACTCACAGGTTCCCTATCGCACAACTTACTCTATTCTATTCTTTAGCACTTTTCTCTCTTTTAGTGCTCAATCTCTCTTTCTCTTTACTATTAGAGTGTTCTCATTCTCTTTACTCTTAAGAGTTGTTATTCTCAACATTCTCTACTCTTAAGCTAGTACTCACAAGGTAGCTCATACTCAACAGTCTCTATGCTTTCTCAAACTACTTCTCAATGCATAATTAATGCATATGGATGGTTCATACTCATTAATGCACTTTTGAAATGCCAAATGCAATGTTGCTCCAAAATCGTCATTCTGCACAGGTCACACTAAAAAGGGCATAACTTGCGTTATACACATCGGATTGCTACGATTTTGGTCTCGTTTTAAAGCTTAGAGAAAGGGTTATAAATTTTATGTTTTGGTCTCAACCCAATTCAATCCGTAAGATGCCCATGACTCAGAAAGTCACGGCTGTGACAGGGCAGTTTGGTAACATGTTTTCACTTAGGTATTTCATCAAGCAACTCATGTGCATACAAAAACTCTTCTCTAACTACAACTCTCCTTCTCTTTTTAACCATCCAAAATGGGAGGAAACTCCCTTCTATGGGCATGGTTCCTATCATAGAAGAACACTCCCAAAATATCTACTCAATTTCCTCCAACTTCATCTCAATTTCACTCTCTCATCACACATCAAAAACACTTCTCATAAAGGAAATATCCCACAAACATAATATAAATACTCTTCTCAACTCAATTCCTCAACAAATAGACATACATCTCTACTCAATTTTCTCAACAAGCATCATATATACATGCATAAATAAATCTCTACTTAAGAATTTCTTAAACTTTAGCTTGAGTTGGATTTACTTACCTCATACTTGAGTAGTCTCCACTAAAGCTCTCTACTCTTGTTGGACCATAGCTTTCCCTTATTTCCTAAGCATAAACTTAGTAATCCTTTGTCAAATTCCAACTCAAAACTCTCAAAAATCCCTTGGAAGATTGAGTGAGAAATTGAGAGAAAATGGGAGATGAAGAGGCGGTGGAAATGGGTGAAATGAATGGGTTTAGAGAATTCAACCCTTATTAGCTCATATAATATACACTCTTTCCCATTTTGCCCTTACTCTTTCTTGAAATTTCCACCTTTATCCTTTAATTCTTTACAAACTCACTCCCATTTTACACTATTCTCCATAAAATTTCTTTGCATTTTACTCCCCACTTTTCCTGCTAATTAGGGGTAGAATGGTCATTTTACCCCTATGGAGAATTCTTTAGAAACTTCAAGGAACTTTTCTGCGATCTCGTCGCCGCGGCGAAGAACTTTCTGTCACCCCGGCGAAACAATCCAGAACTGACACAGCCAGCACAGAACCAACGTCGCCACGGCGAAGCTTCTCCCTCACCCCGGCGAAGATTGCAACTCCAAAATCCGCTAAGTCTTGATCAATTCCATGGTATACACTCAATCAAACCCCAAAACATAAACTCAACCAAACAACATGAACAATATACAAACTCATTTAGGGGCAATTCAGAAATCCTTTAGGCCATACCTTACACAATGGCTACGTATTTCAAGTGGGGTGTTACAGGAAACCTTAGGTTTCTATCAGAATCATAATGTAATTAATTGACTTGTAATGCTTTCACTTAAAATTTAGAGTGTGGTATTTCTTTTTATGTAAGGAAAATGACATATTCTTGATAAATTATAAAATTATAACCTAATTCTTTTGTTTTAACTAAGGTATTTGAGGATCTTAAGGTTGACTTGAAGACCGAGGCTAAGAAGAGTGCAGGCACCACTGCTATTACAACCATAAAAAAGAAGGTATAAGTTACGTAAATTGATATTTAATTAATTTATTGATCGTTTATACTCATTTACATTATCACTAGTACTATATTCTTTGTATGGATGAATATGGTTTAATTGGGTTGAGTATTGTCTTTGTGATAGAACATATTTATGATACTGAATTTATGTTTTGTTTGCAAACCTAGAAGGTCACAATGGATAGAAGATGGATATGGTTGTCTAATAGGTTGTGCGATGAATATATTCAAGGAATTGACTCTTTCATAGACATTGCAAAACAACATTTGGATAGTGAGGGTAAGACTCACTGCCCATGTAGAACTCGTTTGAATACAAGATCACATGATATATACATCATTCAGCTACATTTGTATAGACATGGATTTTCAAGAAGTTATGATGTATGGACTTTTTACGGGTAACACATGAATCTTGGAACCATATTTGACGTCATGTCTGGCGATGAAGTGGACAATGAATATGAAGATGATGATGAAATCATGGAAATGCTGAATGATGCTCGTGGTCCAGTAAATATGCATATGGATGGGGATTCATCAAATTTAGGTGGGAGTACAGCCCAGAATCTTAGGAGTGTAGACTATGAGAAATTTGATGACATGTTTGCATATGCTCAACAAGAATTGTATCTAGGGTGCACCAACATCTCAGTCCTAGAGTTCATAGTTAAATTGTTGCATATAAAAGCCATCAGTCACATGACTGATAAATTATGTGACTTGATAATACAATTGATAAAAAGTGTGTTACCTAAAGGATCCAATCTCCCCGAACCTACTACAAAGCTAGAAAAATTATGCAACAATTAGGCTTAGGATATGAATCAATACATGCATGGAGGTTTGATTGTGCATTATTTTGGAAGGAGCATGCGAATGCTTATAATGTCCTGTATGTGATGAACCTAGATATAAGATTAATGATGGAAAGGGTAAAAAAATTGCACTTAAGGTTCTGCGTTACTTCCCATTGAAACCTAGACTCCAACGACTCTTCATGTCAAGGCACACAATTGAAGATATGACGTGGCATAAGGAAAAATGATTAAATACAAAAGATGTGTTGAGGCATCCTACTGATTCTGAATCTTGGAAGGAATTTGACAAGATATACCCTTCATTTGCACAAGATGCCTAAAATGTCCGGATGGGTATTGCAACTGATGGTTTTAATCCTTTTTGGAATATGAGTCTATCTTATAGCATGTGGCCGATTATACTTGTCCCTTACAATTTGCCTCCATGGAAGTGTATGAAAGACCCTTACTTTATGATGTCATTGCTCATTCCAAGGCCTAAAGCACCTGGAAGAGATATTGATGTATATTTGCATCCATTGATTGAAGAATTAAAAGAGTTATGGGTTGATGGTGTATAGACTTATGATACAGCTCAGGGAGAACATTTTTGTTTACATGCCGTTGTCATGTAGTCAATTAATGATTTTCCCGCCTTAGGCAATTTGTCTGGATGGAGAACCAAAGGCTATAAGGCTTGTCCTGTATGTAATGAGAATACTTCATCCCAATTGTTGAGAAGTAAAATATGCTACATGGGACATCGGCAATTCTTGTCTCCAGATCATCGGTGGAGGCGAAGCAAGCAATTCGATGGGAATAGAGAAGTTAGATCTCCGTCGAAACTATATTTAGGGGATGAAATTCATGAACGATAATCTCATGTGAACGATATGCGTTTCGGGAAAAATATATTATCAATTGACAGAGGTAGAAAAAGGAAACATAGTCCTAGTGAATCAAATTGGACAAAGAAAAGTATATTCTTTGAGTTGGAATACTGGTGTAAACTTAAAATCAGACATAATCTTGATGTGATGCTCATTGAAAAAAACATATGTGACAACATCATTGGCACATTATTGAACATCGAAGGGAAATCAAAAGATACTGATAAAGCTCGACTTGATTTGGCTGATATGAACATACGCAAAAAGTTACATTTGCAGGCTCATGGTGATAGATATTTGAAACCACAAGCATGTTATACTCTTACATTAGATGAGAGAAGACAATTTTGCCAGTTCCTGAAATTAGTGAAGTTTCCAGACGGGTATGCAAGTAATATCTCCCTATGTGTCAATGTGAAAGACGGCAAGGTTCATGGGTTAAAGAGTCATGATTGTCATGTCCTGCTACAACAATTGTTGCCCGTAGGAATACGTCCATATTTGCGTAAAGATGTTTGTACTGCACTTGTCGAGCTGTCCTACTTCTTCCAACAAATATGTGCTAGGACTTTTTCTGTAAATGATCTAAATAGATTGGAACAAGATATAGTCCTAATTCTTTGTAAGCTTGAAATGGTTTTCCCTCCTGTATTTTTTGATATTATAGTTCATTTGGCTATACACCTTCCACTAGAAGCTAAATTGGGTGGTCTAGTTGGATATCGGTAGATGTATCCAATTGAAAGGTTTTTGGGAAAACTGAAAAAATATGTTAGAAACAAAGCTAGACCGGAGGGCTCTATTGCAGAAGGTTATATTGTGAATGAAGCATTAACATTTTGTTCAATGTATTTGCAGGGAATTAAAACTAGATTTAATCGAGCAGAGAGAAATGATGACAGTTTGCATAGACATCCAGAAGGAGTACTATCGGTTTTCTGTCAAAAGGCTCATCCATGGGGTTTAAGGAACTTAATCGAACTTCCACAAGATGAATTGCAAAAGGCTTATTGGTACGTCTTGAACAATTGTGAAGAACTGCAACCTTTTCTAGAGTGAGTCTCTTTTTAAGTTTAGTTTGAAACCTGTTGAGAAACAAATGTATTCAATTGTGTATAAGTTGAGCATTATAACCATAATTGTCTCTTTTATTTATGTAACAAACAAAGAATACTTAAGTGAGTTGGAGGCCCAACATTGTGATAACATATTCAAAACGCAAGAAGAGTTATTTCCTAAATGGTTTGCAGATCGTGTAAGTATACCTTAATCGTTTATAAAACATACAAAATAAGGTTTAATATGTTTTAGGTAATTTCATTGATTTGGAATTGATGTTTTTGTGTAGATGAACACCTTGCATGTTGACAGGTGCAATGATACAACTAAGGACCTATACTTCTTATCTTGTGGTCCTGATTTTCGTGTTAATTTTTTTAACAATTGTATTGTCAATGGAGTGCGTTTCCATAACAATGATCAATCACATTGTCGAGTTACACAAAATAGTGAAGTAATGGTGCCAGGGGAGCATGATGGTGATCCAATTGATTTTTATGGTGTATTAAGTGGTGTGTTAGAGCTAAATTATGTTAATGGGTTTCGGGTTATATTATTCAAGTGTAATTGGTTTGACACTGATGCAAAAAAGAAGAGGATACAAAAAGATTATCATCTCACTTGTATTAATTGGCAAATTGTGGTATGAAAATGATCCTTTTATAGTTGCAATTCAAGCTCAACAAGTATTCTATGTTGATGATTACAAACTTGGGACTAATTGGAAAGTGGTTCGAAAAGCTTAACATAGAAAACTATGGGATGTACAAGAGATGGATAACACAAATGAAGAAGAGGAGGATGTTGTTCCTGTACAAGAAGATGAGTTTGACAAGGGACATTTCATTAGAAATGATGTTGATCCTGACTTGGTTGATGCAACAATTACACATGTTGGAGTTGAAGTAGTGGGAGATGATGTCAATGTTGATGTTACAAAGAAGATGATATGTTGATTGATTATTGTATTGATAATGAAAATGATTTAATAAGTGATTTTGATAACAACTTCTAATGTTATGATTGTATGCTTATATGTAATCTTTATTGATTTTGTGTATGTTTAAATATAGTTAATGATCTAATTTTGTGAGATTAATTGTATAAAGTGACTTAAATCTTACCTGGTATCTTTTCTCTTATGTTGATGTTTGTAGATTCTGAAGATGGCTCCTAGTACAAGGTGTTATTGTATGCCCTAGGAACCAATCTTGTCATCAGTTCCAAGGCATTATGTTTTGTATATATATGTTAATGTATATATTTTGTAAATACATTTGATAAGACAATAGAAGAAAGTGTTCTTATTTCACATGTGGTTTATTGCTTCATTTATATATATGTATTACATGTGAAATATCCGAATGATACAAATCTTTAGAAGATCAAAATCATCAAAGTATTCCCTACATACGTAATATTAATTGGGTAATAATATTACATAGTAGGGATGCTGAATGCCTCCGTAGAATATCATGTGATGGTATTAGTGTGGGTGATTATAAAAGTTATATCACTAGGGCATTAGCATGGATACGCGGTTAGTGGACTGTTTATCGAATATGGCCATTTATGATGAATCAGTTAATCACATGGACATTTAAACTGTAGTCAATGATTTATCATAAGATTGTACTAGTGTATTATTAATCCTTAGACCTGAGATATCACGGTTAGATTCTGCATAAACGCATATGGTTCATATGGTGTATAAACAGGAGGCTAATCATGCCATGTGTTAATAAGCCAATTTGGCCATGTGTTGTTTATGTGTGAGGACAAGTGATAGGCAAGATGGGATCCGTTGACTTGGTATATATTGATATCAAGTTCCTAAACAAATGTCAAGATACATTGGAAAAGGGAAATCTCAGGCCGGGGTATATAAAATGTTACATGAAAGGTTGTTTCATGGTGACACGTTCCATATGTGATAAGAGCTTGAATGTTCATATTTTGTTAGTGATTTAATTGGTTTATTTATGGAAAAATGTGCTTAAAGTGTGAAATTTGGATTATTTCTTTCATAAATACCATTTATGGGATCACGGGTGCATTTTGAGTGTTTTCAGGCTCAAACAGGTTTTTGAAGGGAAAAGAACGATGTTGATAGGATTTACAACCCGTAGGAACAAACGGCACAAGAATCAGGGTCGAAATGAAGAATTTGTGACACTTCGAAGATGTTATGGAAAATCTGGAAATCTTTCATCATGAGTATGCCTCGATGTTTTTGTCATAACTTGAGTTGTAGAAATGGGAATTTGACTATTCTGGTGGCGTTGGAAAGCTTATTCAGAGAGCTACAATGTTCATGTTGATGACTTGTTCAAATTCTAAAGATTACGGATGCCTTGGACATAAAGAACGATTGCCACGGCGACCATTCTTACCGCTGCAGCGATGGGTCACAGGTTTGTGTTAATTCACTACCCTGATCCGAATCTGAATGGGCTAAGTTTCTAATCTTTTTCCTAAGCACGACCAAGAACCCCAGGGATATAAAAGAGAGTTTTTAAGAAATTAAAAGGGGACTTTTGGGAGGAGAAGAGGACGGCTACCAAGTTGGAGATCGGGATCCTGAAAGCTCTCGTTCACCGATTAGAGAAGTTTATCTTTTTCTTGAATTGATGTCATTGATTAGAATGATGGATTTTGTTATTTTCATTATGAACTAACTTTATTTTCTAGGGCTAAGATGTAGCCCAATTTATGAACATGTGTTTACATTATTATTTTGATTCTATATTGAGCATGATTTCTAAGTTTTATTATTATGCATAATGCTTTCAATTCTCAAGGGCCCGAGAGTTGAATGATATCATGGGTTAGGTTGAGATCGAGAGATGAAACCTGATTTGTCTTAGGTAATAAAACCATAGATTGAGCGAACGCTAGAGATAGGTTACCGCGATCTGTGAGGCTCTGGTAAATTCCATAGAGCTTAATGATCGTTTAGCTTCTAAATCCAACTTAGAGATATCTTGGGTTGTTGCTTAAGAGTTAATTTGCTAATTGCTCGAGAGAGAGTTAGTGGAATAATAGGGGATTTGGCTTTTAGAATACGTTTGATTAGGTTAACAATAGATGTCAATACATAGGATTAAATTGGTGTGAAATCTATGCCCTAGGTTTAGTAATATTGATTTTCACTTCAAGGTGTTTACAAATTCTGCCTTTATTTAGTACTTAGTACTTAGTTTTTAGTTTATTTCCTTTTTCATTAAATTCATTCTTAAACTTCAGTTTAATCAAATAGCAATAGAATATAATAGTTTGGTACTTGGTAGGTAGTTCCCTTGGGATTCGACACTCGTTTACTCGAGTTTTACTGCTTGCACGATTTTGTACACTTGCGAATAGCTTGTCAATATGTATTGTATTAAAATTAAGATAAGGATTTTGACATACCATGAATCCATTCTTAATTGGGATTAGACAACGGAAGGATTTGATTATACAACGTGTATGATTGTAAAAGGTTTATTGGAGTATATCTTCATTGTGACTTATGGGTTATGGAGCATTGCTAGATGCCTACCATGATCAGTGGGAGTTTTGTTCATAAAGAGTTATGACAAAACATATCGAAATAGACTGTGATATTGGGCCCACGACTAGGCCACAGTGAACCTAAGAGGTCACACATAAAAACTAAGGAGAATTGAGAAATAGCCAAAGAGAGTTGATTATCCAAGGTTGGCTAGCACCTATCAAGGGTAATAAAGTTATTTATATTAATCATTTTCTCTATATTAAATTGGATTTTATAAGGGGTTGTAATAATTGTAAACAATTAAGGGTTAAATTGTTATGTAAACAATTTAAGAGTTAAATTATTAATTGTGATTAAATGTTAATCCAATGTTATAATTTAAAGAAGTTTAACAACTTCATAACAATTATGGAATTGTTTAAGGAAGTCCAAAAAAATTATTGAATTGTTTACAAGGATTCCTATATAAAGAAAAGGATATATCAATTTTTGTGTCGAGAAAAAAAAAAACAATCTCTAAAAACCCTAAATCTCTCTCTTGGCCAAATTTCTTCTTCCCTTGGTGTGGATACTCTTTTGCTTAATTTCTCTTGAAATTAAGAGTTTTTAAGGTTGCTAAGGGCTTAAGGTAACATGTTCTACCTTACTTATTTCAATTTGATTGAATTTTTTTTTTTAAAAAACTATGACTATACTTGTTATCGTATGATATGCTTGATTATCCATGCATCCATCTTTCACAAGGACCCTAGCTAGACATGCAAATGTTGTTCAAATGAATCAGAGTGTTGTACCAACTCTTGAAATTGCTGCAAACACTGGTAAAGTTATGATATTGGTTAACATAAGCATACTGAAATATATACTTGGATTTTAGGTATTGTCTCCAATGTTTGTTTAAAATTTAAGAATCCATTTTACTTTACCAACATGTAAACAGTCCTTGTGATAACATATTATTTACCAATGATGCATTATTTTGATTTTGTAGGCAATATTGTGGCAAAGAACGTGAGAGGGAAGACTAGAGAAGTTGGATGTGAAAGACTCATACAAACATTGAAGTCGAAGTTGCATGTATACTTTCAAAAAGAAGATGGAGTACCTACTGTAGTAAATGCATCAAAATTGAGTACTAAGGTAGGAATAGTTGCGAGGAACTATGCCCCCGTTAGAGTGCTTACTTGGAAGAAAGTTCCCTACAATGTGGAAAAACAAATGATTGCTTGTATCATGGTAATGTCTTTCATATCGTTATCCATGTTGTCATACTTCCTTATGAAAATAATATATAATACCCAAATAAGTTTAATGCATGTACATTATTGCTGAATTTAGACCAAGTTTGACATTGGTGTCACGGAGCCCCATGTACTCAAATGGCTGAAGCACAAACTGTGTAAGAGATTCAACAGCTTTCGGAGTGCCCTACACAAGAAATTCAAAGCATATGTTACTAAGGAGGAAGCATTACAGAATAAACCTGAAGAAATTAAAGATCTCGATGATTGGATATATCTTTGTGACCTTTTTTCTAGTGAAAAGTTTCATGTAAGGTCAACATGGCTTTTAATGTTATTATATATGTATTGTATTTTAATATTAAATTTTGTGGTGTTAGGCACGGTCAAAAATTTATTTTGAGAACCAGTCAAACATGAGGTGTAGCCACCGCGGTGGTTCCAATAACTTTATTCAGCACAAAAAGGAAAAGGTATTTAATATTATTCACATATACAAATATACAACTTTGTTTTCCTGTTTACTAATTTTATTTCAATTTATGGTCAATGACCATATGAACTGTTAAGGCAAACCAACTTAAGGAATCTGTCGGTCCTATACAATTATTTCATGACACTCGTTGGAGCGCCGAGAAAGGGTGGATTAATGAACAAGCAAGAGAGCTATATGTAAGTTGATCATCTTTCAATTATCAATATAAGGTCTTTTCTATTATATGTTATGTGTTGTGATTTGGAGTAGTGAAAAGGAGTAGCTTTTTCCTAAACATAAATATGCTTCTGCTTTATGTTATATGTTCTGATGAGAGGAATCTCTGTTAGTATGAAGACTAGCGTGGAAATTGTAGTATATTGCATATAGATGAGAAGGTTAGTCCACAAGGAGTATAGACACATTGAGCTGCACATTGTTTTCTTCTTTTTGAACGTCAGCCTTTTCATCTTTTTTTGCTCTAATCACTTCCTCTAAATCATGGCCTGCTATATCTGAGAACACCCCCTGCCACAAGCTGATTTGATGACACTTTAGAAGGTTTTCCTTATATGATGATGTATACATTAATGGCTTTTGGCATGAAAATGGTCATTGTTACCACGCCTATCTGTTTATGTAGTCATTTATTTTGGGCAGTTCCACTGTAAAGATGCGATAAAAAGAGTGAAACCTTATCCCTTTGATGGAATTTCATTCCCATTAAGAGTTTATGTATGGAAATGTCAGTTTTTCATAACTGTTTAATTTATGTTAGCTTGTTTTTAAACTTATGTAAATATTTAACTTTCAAATTTAAATCTAGGGAATTGAAGTTTAGATTGATAATCTGTGAGATACTTGCTTTTCTACTCCATCAATTTTATTTTTGTTTGGTACTGCAGTATATTCTGTGATTTTTTAGTAGTCTTTCTTTTATGTTTCTATTTCATAAGTTTTTGTCACATATTATATACCCCAGAATAATTATAATTTATTTGTAATTATGGAATTTCTTGGTTGACTTATTGATTATGCATTAAATTGATGGTAGGAAAAAATGATAGAGCTGCAAGATGAAACACAAGTAGGGGAAAGTGAAAAAACATAAGCAGAAATACGTGAGGAAGTTTTGGGTAAAACTTCCGGATTTAACCAAAATTTTGCATTTTCATAGACTGAGCATCATGATACTGCAGTAGAAACAGAGTTAAGGTGTATAGTGTAACAACAAGAAAATAAGATTAAACAATTGGAGGAGCAACTCATCTTATTTGATTAACAAAAATAGAAAATAAAAAGCCTTGAACAACAACAATTTGTCCTGTTGGAGATGATGAAGCAGCTAACTATAGCCCTTGAACAACAACAATCTGGTAAAGCTCCAACTCGACAGTCATCGCCATCTCCAACTAATGAAGACTCATCCTCATCAGCTACAGCTATTTCAAAAACCTCAACTGGTGACACTTGAGATGCTAATAATATTGATGGTTAGTTTTTTGTTGTATAGGCAGTAGATATTTTGACATGGGGGTAAGACCATCTTTTTAGGATTGTTTGCATATATCTGTTAGATGGTGTACATGGGGTGACATTTTTTTGTTAGTTATGCACATATAGATAGCTAGTGATGAAAATGTGGCTGCATGCTTTTTTTTTGGTTATGCACACGTTATAGTGCATTTTGGATTTTTATTGCTCACCATGCATAAAAATCCATGTATGGACTATATATATATTATATATAGATATATAATAATATTATATATTATATATATATATATATATAGTATAGATATATAATATATATTATATATAGTATATATAGATATATATATATATATATTATATATATATATATATATATATATATATATATATATATGTATGAAATTGATGATTTGATGTTAGTGATTAGTTTTTATATTAAGTCAATTTTTTTTGTTGATGTTGAATGTATAAACTAGGTCAATACGAATGTTTTTGCCACTAATTATTTTCTCAAATAAAAAAAAATAAAAACATATTCTGCAACTAATTTTTGTAGCAAAAAGTAATTTATCATAATTGGATTCACATTCAGCGTTTAAAATTATTAGCATTAACCACCAAATTTTGGTCACCAAAAGATACATTCGTCCACTAATAAATATTCGCGAAAACCTTTTGGATTCCACATTCAGCGTCTAAAATGATTAGAATAATCACTAAATTTTGGTCACCAAAAGAAATTCGTCCACTAATAAATAGTTGCGAAAACTTTGGATTCCATTCCATCTAAAATTATTAGAATTAACCACCAAATTTGGTCACCAAAAGATACATTCGTCCACTAATAAAATAGTCGCGAAAACCTTTTAGATTCCACATTCAGCTTCTAAAAGTATTAGAATTAACCACCAAATTTTGGTCACCAAAAGATACATTCATCTACTAATAAAATAGTTGCGAAAATCTTTTATGAAATTACCCTTACACCTTCAGCGTCTAATTTTTGTGGCATTCGCGACAAATTATTAGACACTAAAAGGTATATTTTGCAACTAGTTGATTAGTCGCGATACCATTTTACCAAATTACCCTTGAACAATTAGCGTCTAAGCGGGGGGACTATTTCAACTAGCAATTAGCGACTAATTTGCTAGTCGCCAAAAAAAAACTTTCCGCGTCTAACCAACAATTTAGATGCTCATACTTTCTGCGATAACGATTTTGCAACTACATGACGACTACGAAATTTAGATGCGCAAGAGATTTAGTGTCTAAATTTTACTTTTGGCATCTAATTTTGCTAGACGCCAAAAGCCATTTTTCTTGTAGTGGCACCGCAACAACAATACTAGTACAACTACAAACAAGTGAGCTCTTCATTTGTTTTACTTCTCGCCTTTCCTCTTCTTCCTCCATGAAAATCACTCTAAATCAATCCTGAGTCCTGGATGTGCTAGAGATTCTTCCCAAATTTCCCTCTCCACTTCTCTCAGTCGGAGATTAAGAAACAGTGGTAGTATTAAAAGTGGCCAAGCTTCACCCATGTTCTCGACTTCCAATGGCAAGAAACGTGGGTGTTCTTTTGAGAACCCTGAACCTTCCTCTCCCAAGAAACAAAAAATTATAGAAACAAGAAACAAGGCAAGAAAAATAAGGGCTAGATCCAAGCGTAAGAGAGGTTAGTTTTAGAAACGGGTGACCCGTGGGTCGACCCATACCCACACGGGTGGGTACGGGTCATGCATTTTCCTACCCGTTACCTACAGCTACCCAGCCCGCCTGTTTGCTAGGTCTACTATAATAGGGCCATGTTCTTTTTATATTAACACACTACACCCGAATTGGGTTATTCGTAGGGGTGAGCATGAGTAAAGGGTAGAACTGGAACCGGCAGGTACCCAGTAGGAACCAGAACCGACAAGTACCTAATAGAAACCGGAACCAGCCCGATTAGAGTCTGGTTTTGGTTCTAGAAAATTGGAATTGAGAATTCTCAGGTCCAGTTCCGGTTCCTATAGTACTGGAATCAAGAACCAGAATCGAGGTGCAGATACCCGGATAGGAACCGGGATTGAATTATAATTTTTGTAAACTATTGGGGTATATTTGTCAATTTTTTAAAAAGTAGAGAGGTAATTGAAATTAACCTGGGTACTCGAAACCAGAACCTATGTTTCAAGTTCTGATTCCAATTCTGGTTCCAAATCTTAGGAACTAGCATATTTCGGTTTCTTCAAAAAGTGCAGGGTACCTGGAACTGCTTGTCTCTAGTTATTCGAGAAAGTAAAGAAACAACATTCTAGCCCCTTTTACGTTTGCTCTACTCTCTTTGAGTTCTGATATTTTATATTATTTGTAATTATTGTACAACTTGAGCCACTTTGTTGACTAATGAGATATATAGATGTTGCAACTTATAATATTACATTGCATGGGATAGAACTATATAATATACCAAATATAAGTGTATGTCTGTTGTATTTTGTATCGTATTAAAAATATTTATCTAAATAATTCACTTAGTAATTTTTATAAAATGTTTAATTAATAATTTATTTTATTATAATAACCTATAAATATATAATATTTTTTAATTTAATATGAATTATATGATTTATCAAAATAATAATGTGACCATAATAATTAAAATGAAACTAAAATATATTAAATACAGTAGAACCTCTCTATAGTCATAATGTTAGGACCAATTAAATTTATTACTCTAAGGAGGTTATAATTTAATAGAGATGTAGTTACAAGAATTATTATTTTGATTTCTTATTTAATTATTGTTTTGATTTCTTATTTTATAATTCATGTTTTAGTAGTATTAGGATTTTAATTCATTGTTTTAGTAGCATTAGGATAGCACAGAAATGGATATCAAAAAGTCACTGTAAAATTGAGTAATCAGATTTGACAACTTCACTACACTGATCAAATGGATATTATTGTCTTCCTCAATAATTCAAATAAGCAATTAGTCGTGTATGTTTTAACTGAAGAAGAAATCATTACTAGAATTAGACAAGAAGAGGAATGAGATAATCTTGAGGATGATAGTACGGAAATACCAAAAATTTCATGCCAAGAAGCTTTAAACATACTTGAGAGTTAGAAATATTTTGGCTTCAACAAGAAGGTGTCCATACTGATAGCTTATTATGTACCCGCACGAGAAAAGATGTAGTAACAACTTTTAAGCATAAATCATTGTCCCAAACAACTTTAGATAAATATTTTATTTCATCTTAAACATTTAATGTAACATAACATATATTTTTTGCCATATACATATAATTATTACGATATAGAGGCAAGTTCTTTAAGACGGGACCTTAAAAAATTATAATTTATTACATTGTGAAATTTATTCTTTTTTATAACTGGTCCTAGTTGAGATTGAAAGTTTTTATGACTACATAGAGGTTATTCCTATATAGAGTATCACTATAGAGATGTTTCACTGTAAAATGATGCGAGGCATCTTTTCACTTTGTATTAAATAGTATAATATATATTATCAATTAATCAATTATAAAGTTTATACCACCACTGTACTATTTTCATTAATATTTAAGTTTATTATAATTTTTCCTTTTAGGTTTCCGTAAATAACCATTCCCTCTTAGGTATCATACATTAAAAATCATATGTTGTCAGTATTTCTTTAGAGTAATACTATACACACAACGTTTCTTATATAATATTATATAGCAAAATATGATTGGTTAATTTTAATTTAAAAGTAAGCTTTTACCCAATAATCTTTTGTCGTATAATATTGTATGAGAAATATTGTACGTGTAGTATTATTCATTTCTTTAAGGTTATACGGTACTGTTTAATTTAACTAATTAAATGTAAAATGTATTTTTATAAGGATATTATTGTTAAATATTTTTATTCGTGGTCTTGGTGAGGTGGAATTAAACGTCTCTCACGGTGCCTTGAATCTTGATAGAAGAGAAATCCTTGACTTGCGCTGCCCTTGACAACTGGGCCAACCCAACCATAATAATGAAGTCCACATGCTAACCGAGCCCAACCCAAACTAATCCAAATCCTTGCCTGTCGCTCAGACTCTCTCGCCTCCCCACCCCAAGAAAAATCAAACGCTCTCTACATTGCGCCTTTCATTATTATTATTATTATAAAAGGGATGATTTCTCCACTTAATCGAATCAATAAACAAAATTTCTTCTCACTCTCTTCTTCTTGTGTTTCTTCACACTCTATCCTCTCACTCTAATTTCCCAATCTTGCCCCAAAATTTCCCTTCAATCCTTTCGCCTCTTGTAATTTTAATCTTTTTTTTTTTAATAATTAAATTATCTTCTCTGTACATGTATCAGGTTTAGGGTTTTATCTTGATTTTCTTTGTATCTATGCAAACTAGGTTTTAGGTTTTGTAATTTTTTTCTATTTGACAGATATTGTACTTTTATTTTATATTTTCTTGAATTGATGATCTCTATGTAATGATGAGAAGAATAATAAAGGAGAGTTTATTAGAGATTTAGATGAATCAGGGTTAGGGTTCTTTTTTTGTTTTATTTTATTTTGCTATTGTATTTCAATGGAAATGGAGAATCCGCGTAGATCATTCGATAGATCGGGTTTAGTTAAAAAACCGCGATTAACGGAAGATCCGACCCGGAGTTTTACTCAGAGACCCGCTGTAACTCAAAGATTTAGTACAAGTAGGGATTCGGAGGTCGATGAACGAGCTGGTGGCGCGTATCAGCCACAGCAGCCGCACCAAGAGCTGGTGAGCCAATACAAGACGGCGCTAGCCGAACTGACCTTCAATTCGAAGCCGATAATAACGAATTTGACTATAATTGCCGGCGAGAATGTTCATGCCGCGAAAGCAATCGCGGCCACGGTCTGCGCTAACATTCTTGAGGTGAAATCCCAGTTTTATTGTAGCTGTTTATCTCTTCCATTGTTGTTTGAATTGAATTGTACAGAAATTATTATTGCGATTAAAAAGGAAAAAAAAAAAAAAATCAGTGTTACTGCTTTAATCTTGGGTTTTTAAGTGAAATAGAAGATATATAATTGTAACTGTAAAGGGGGATCAATGGAATGTTCTGGGTTTTGTAGAAAGTGTTTGCATTGGATGTGGAATTGATGATGTATTTGCAAATTTGAAGCTTTTGAGTTCAATTTTGTGCAAATTAATTCAAGTGCTTTTGTGCGTTGATGTGATTTTTGGAGTTGTATCCGATGTGAGGATATGAAGGAAGATGTGCGGTAATGTGTAAATGTGTTAATCTCTAATTGATGAATTATATAAGAGATGAGAATCATGAGGACCGGTTTCAAAATGCATTGAACCAGTTATCTTAAACCAGTTATTTGATGGGTTTAATTTCATCTATACCACGGTTATGTTCTATTTGTTGTAGATATGCTTGAGTTTGCACGCAAAGAGCCAGCGCTTCATAACCATGTGGTTATTGTATAATATGAGTTGTTCCAAGTTCAGCATCTGATAAAAGTTATTACATTATATCAATTTTGATTTTCTACTAAATTGTGATGTATGTTATTCTCTTGTTCTTCCCCCACTCCTCAATTTGAACTCCCATGAAGCAATGATCCTTCATATGGTCTGATATTTTGAAGACAGCATAAGAGGCACTTTTCTTTGGTTTGTCATTTTCATTATCTTGTATAGGTTCTCTAAGTTTGTTGGGTAATTCATTCTGTCAAATCTGAAGGCGAGATTTACTTCATGATGGAGAGATATGATTGAACCTAAGATAGTATTGTTCTTTGTGATGTTAGCTGACATGCATCAATCCTGATCAATTTGTTGTGGGGGCACGACACCGTGGAAATGGCTTTTGTTCTTTTCCATAATTTTTCTTCTAAACTCTCCCCTTTGCTTTTCTTCAAAGAACTATCAGCAAAAGTTTTCTAGGTCTGCTGGAGGTTGATATTTTAGCTTCAAACGTTAAATTATGCATGGTGCCAGAGGGGAGGACCTTTGATACAATAATTGTTAATATTTTGTACATGGCTCTGTTTAAAGTGTATTAACTGCTGTAGAAGGAAGAGACTGAAGTGACGTAGCTGCTTTAGAAGAAAGAACAAGGAGATGATACAATGGAAAAATATTTAACCAAAGCCAGTTGCAAGGAAAAAACAAGTTTTATTGAGAGGAAAAAGGGATTCATAGACTGTGCTTTGAAAATCAGTTTAGCAGGCGATGCTGGGGAGTTAGGAAACTTAAACGATTTGCTCTATTGTGATGAATGTTCTACGCATTGTGATTTTTTGTTTCTGATTATTGATGAAAAATCTTTAATTAGTTTATGTTTATGTCTGAAACATCAGAACTCTACTATATCTGGTTTCATGTTATTTTTAGAGAAACATTGCTCTTTAGTAACTCTATCCAGTAGCTGGTTTTGATTTTCTTTCTTTCTCTTTGAGTTAGGGGTTGGATTCAGGGATTCTTATTTGGAAAACCTCAGTATAATATACACTTATTTTGTTTGAAGAATTCTGGTTGTAGCGTATCATATCTGATTATAAAAATTACTTGCAGGTTCCCAGTGACCAAAAGCTGCCGTCTCTCTATCTTTTAGATAGTATTGTAAAGAATATTGGAAGGGATTACATAAAACATTTTGCTCCCAGACTACCAGAGGTTAGACATTATTTTTCTTTGTGTGATGCTGTTCTTCTGGTCACAAGTTTCAAATTGGATTAATCAATATAAATTGCTTATCTATCCAAGTTGTTTATATTAGTAAAAGGTGTGCCCCTGAATTGCATCAATGATATGTTTATCTGCTGTTGAGTTGCTTGAAATTCATTTATATATTTCCCGTTAGATGTCAATTTCATTCTTTCTGGAACTCTAGGTCTTTTGCAAGGCTTATAAACAGGTTGATTCTTCTGTTCATTCGAGTATGCGGCATCTTTTTGGAACTTGGAAAGGAGTTTTTCCTCTTCAGACCCTTCAGATGATTGAGAAAGAACTTGGCTTCACTCCTATGATCAATGGTTCATCTTCTGGAACAACATCCAGGCCTGATTCACAATCACAGCGACCACCACATAGCATTCATGTGAATCCTAAGTACTTAGAAAGGCAGCGCCTTCAGCAGTCAGGCAGGGTAAGTGGAATTGCAAAATCAATTTTTTTGCTTGTGGAACCATGTTATTCTCCATTTGTTCCTGACCACATTTTAATTGTTTTCCCCCTTTTTTCCTGGATATTCATTAAATTTAAAAATTGAATAGTGTTTATGATCCACAGTGAATCACTTGTATGTGTCATAAAGTTTTTTTGGGTCATGTCATGACTGATCTGGGGATCAATTCTATGCATGTTAAAAATGTAGTTGCTTTATGGCTTACCAAAGGCAGCTGATAATTTTTTCATCAATTAGCATGTAGTAAACATCTACAATAGTTGTTTTTTTTTAATTGATTGGATACCATCATTATCACTTGGATGTAATCAAGATAGATGACTGTTTCTATCCTTCCTAGGAATCTTTTTGTGAATTTTTTACCAGATCATAATTGTACTGTTTTATCCTTTTCTTGTTCCTTGACTAATTTCTTTCACTCGGTATTTAATATTAATCTGAAATATTTTTGACTAAATTCTTTCTGTTTTATTGGTTTTACGTGAGGAAGGCAAAAGGAATGGTTAATGACATGACTGGGCCTATTGCCAGCACAACTGTAGATGCTGAGAAGCCTGAGAGGTCATCCAGCATCAGCACCAGCAGGCCATGGGTGGAACCTTCAGTCAAAATGCATGTAAGGGGAGTAGTTCATGTTTTCCTATTTTATATATGTGTGTTGAGTAATTATTTTGTTTTTTGGGTCTCATGATATACTAAACTTTTCAGAGCTTTCAGCATTCACACAGAGATGCACTAAGTGAGCCTATTCATGAGAAGAACGTTGGTACAGCCTATGGAGAATACGAATACAGCTCTGATCTTTCGCAGAATTCTGGCTTGGGAATTGGAAGAACCACTGGAAGGGTTATTGATCAAGGAAATGACAAATCTTGGGGTGGAGTTGGTAGCAACATTGCAGAGACAATATCTGGCCAAAGAAATGGTTTCAATATCAAGCATAGTTTTCCAAATTACTCAGCTTCCAAATCTGCAAATGCTGATGCGCATCTGCAGCCAACACAGAAGATAGCAAGTAGAAGCAGCAGTGGCATGTCTAGTAGCTGGAAAAACTCTGAGGAAGAGGAGTTTATGTGGGAGATGCACTCAAGATTATCAGATAATGATGCAGCCAGTATTCCTATCAATTCAAGGAAGGATCGTTGGACTCCAGATGATCCAGAAAAAATGGTAATCTTGGAGGATTAGGATTCTAGAAACTGAGTTCTTACTTTCTGACTTCATGTTGTATATGAAAATCTATTCCTCAGCAAGAAAAATAATTTCTAGAAATATTTGGAGGCGAATGATAGAATTGAAGTCCCTTTGAATGAATGTCTTCTTCCAGTGACTCATATTTTGTTTCAGGTCCCTTTATAGTATTAGTCATAGGATTAACTGAAAAAGTAACGAGGGCTGTCAGACATTTACCGCCAAGAATAAATATGCATGTAGGTCTTTTTCCCATTCTTTCCCCTTTAAGTCAAAAACCCTCTCCCACGTTAACCCTACCTTGAAGTTATAGAGACTTGTGAATGCTTTGTTCATTGATGTGTTTCTCCATGTGGTGGTTAGAGTATTACATTAGGTGCAACATATATTCCTGTGTCAAAAACATGCTAATAGCCTTATATATATTTATTAGTTGCTTCAATTGAACCATTTCAGTGGTTATGGTTTATATTGACTTTATACGAGTGTACTGCATTTAATCTTTTATGCCATCTTGGATCAGGTTATATAAAGAAACGCTATCTGGCCTTACAAGAAAGTCCTCTTCTATCTTGAGGTGGCTTGTTATTGTGAACTTCTTTTTATCAGAATAATTAGTTTGTTTGTAATCCTTAACTGTTATGAGTGGGAAAATTTTGGTAAGCTATGTATGTAGGGTACCTAATGTATTTTACTCCATCTGTGATTTGGGGGTGACATTGGTTCTTTTCTATCTGATTTGCCTATTCCTTGTGATGATTCTGCTCCCCATTTATACAAGTTATGACTGATTTTTTTTTTTTTTTTTCTGGCTGATCGGTGTTATCTGTTGCAGGAATTTGAAAATCGCCTCCAAAAGCCACAAAATGTGCATGATGTTGGGTCAAGGTTTGAAAGAGAAACTGCCACTGATTCCCTTTCTACTGAACAGAAAGATCAAGCAGCTTATGGGCAACGGAAATCTACAATNTATTTTGTTTTTTGGGTCTCATGATATACTGAACTTTTCAGAGCTTTCAGCATTCACACAGAGATGCACTAAGTGAGCCTATTCATGAGAAGAACGTTGGTACAGCCTATGGAGAATACGAATACAGCTCTGATCTTTCGCAGAATTCTGGCTTGGGAATTGGAAGAACCAGTGGAAGGGTTATTGATCAAGGAAATGACAAATCTTGGGGTGGAGTTGGTAGCAACATTGCAGAGACAATATCTGGCCAAAGAAATGGTTTCAATATCAAGCATAGTTTTCCAAATTACTCAGCTTCCAAATCTGCAAATGCTGATGTGCATCTGCAGCCAACACAGAAGATAGCAAGTAGAAGCAGCAGTGGCATGTCTAGTAGCTGGAAAAACTCTGAGGAAGAGGAGTTTATGTGGGAGATGCACTCAAGATTATCAGATAATGATGCAGCCAGTATTCCTATCAATTCAAGGAATGATCGTTGGACTCCAGATGATCCAGAAAAAATGGTAATCTTGGAGGATTAGGATTCTAGAAACTGAGTTCTTACTTTCTTAATTCATGTTGTATATGAAAATCTATTCCTCAGCAAGAAAAATAATTTCTAGAAATATTTGGAGGCGAATGATAGAATTGAAGTCCCTTTGAATGAATGTCTTCTTCCAGTGACTCATATTTTGTTTCAGGTCCCTTTATAGTAGTAGTCATAGGATTAACTGAAAAAGTAACGAGGGGTGTCAGACATTTACCACCAAGAATAAATATGCATGTAGGTCTTTTTCCCATTCTTTCCCCTTTAAGTCAAAAACCCTCTCCCACGTTAACCCTACCTTGAAGTTATAGAGACTTGTGAATGCTCTGTTCATTGATGTGTTTCTCCATGTGGTGGTTAGAGTATTACATTAGGTGCAACATATATTCCTGTGTCAAAAACATGCTAATAGCCTTATATATATTTATTAGTTGCTTCAATTGAACCATTTCAGTGGTTATGGTTTATATTGACTTTATACGAGTGTACTGCATTTAATCTTTTATGCCATCTTGGATCAGGTTATATAAAGAAACGCTATCTGGCCTTACAAGAAAGTCCTCTTCTATCTTGAGGTGGCTTGTTATTGTGAACTTCTTTTTATCAGAATAATTAGTTTGTTTGTAATCCTTAACTGTTATGAGTGGGAAAATTTTGGTAAGCTATGTATGTAGGGTACCTAATGTATTTTACTCCATCTGTGATTTGGGGGTGACATTGGTTCTTTTCTATCTGATTTGCCTATTCCTTGTGATGATTCTGCTCCCCATTTATACAAGTTATGACTGATTTTTTTTTTTTCTGGCTGATCGGTGTTATCTGTTGCAGGAATTTGAAAATCGCCTCCAAAAGCCACAAAATGTGCATGATGTTGGGTCAAGGTTTGAAAGAGAAACTGCCACTGATTCCCTTTCTACTGAACAGAAAGATCAAGCAGCTTATGGGCAACGGAAATCTACAATGTGGCCCTTGAAGGAATCACACTCAGAAGGCTATTCTGCCACCTTTGTTGGGTTGCCTACAAGCACAAGTTCTTCTCTGGCCAGGATGGGAGGTCGTCCATCTGTTGGTTCATCTCATAGTGGGGCCTCAGGTTTTGGGGTTTTGTCAAATTCAGCGGTGGGATCTACCGGAAGCTTGGGGCAACAAAGGTTTCAGTCTGCAAGAGCTGGATCACCCTCTGGACAGTCAGCCATGCTCCAGCGTCCTCCATCACCTTTGTTACCGGCGCATCATCCCCATCAAAACTTGCAAAATTTGTCTGAGCAGGACTATCCTCATGTTCAGTCCCTGCCTAGACCTGATTTAAAAGCATCTCCCTTCTCAGGACATTTAAACAGTGGGCCTATTAGCCGCTCTAGTAAGGATTCCTTATCCGTGCTGCATTCTAATAGTCACCTTGGTAACTTGCAAAAATTTCAGCCCCAAGACTTGAAGGGTTCATCTCCTGGAGGCTCTTCTTTTCAGCAAAGCCGTCACTATCCTCTTACACAGCCACTGCAGCCGGATCCTAAGCAGCCTGAACCTTCTGGTCTGTCTCCAAAGCCACTTCTGCGTCAAGTTTCTAATTTTGGAACTCCCTCAACGATTGGAAATGCATCTGATCATTCAAATACTCTTGATGGAGAAACTTCAGGACAATCAAGCACGAGTACATTGTTAGCTGCTGTCTTGAAGACGGGTATTCTTTCTAACTCGATCACTAGTGGCCTAGCTAATCATACTTTCCAGGACATGGGACAAATGCCATCACAGTCAGATATTCAACCCCCTCTGCCAAGTGGGCCTCCACCTACCCTGGTTACCTCCTCAGGACCCAGGGCTGTGTCAGGAACTTTTTCAGGTCCTGCTTCCCGTGATAAGTCATCAGCTTCAGCAAATGGTTCCCATGGAAAGGTAGAACCACCACCACTGCCACCTGGTCCTCCACCTTCATCTCTTGCGGGTAGTACATCAACACAAACTTCCAATGTTGAAAGCAAGTCTTCAAACCCTATTTCAAATCTGTTGAGCTCATTAGTTGCAAAGGGTCTGATATCTGCATCAAAGAATGAGTCACCATCTCTCTTGGCACTCCAAATGCCCACTCAGACACAGAATCAAAGCCCAGGGGTCTCTTCCAGTAGTCTTGCACCAGTGTCTTTGGTTCCAAGTTCATCTAGCATTCCTCCAACTTCCGTCATGGATGAGGCATCTTTTCCAGAACCTGCTGCTGAAAGTTCGGTTGCTGTACCTCAGTCCACTTCAGTGGAGATGGAAAATCTCATAGGTTTGGAGTTTAAGACAGATATAATCCGTGAATTTCATCCAACTGTGATCAATAGATTGTTTGATGACTTACCGCATAGCTGCAGCATATGTGGTCTTCGACTTAAACTCCAAGAACAGCTTGATAGACACTTGGAGTGGCATGCTTTAAGGTGGTCTGGACCAGATGCTGTAGTTAGAAGGAGTTTTTATGCGAGGTCAGATGACTGGGTTGCTGGGAAGGCAGGACTTCCAATAGGGTTTGAGTCTTCCATTCTGAAAGAGTCTGGTAAAATAATGGACAAGGGTGAGCCTATGGTTCCTGCAGATGATAATGAATGTGCATGTGTTTTGTGTGGTGAGCTTTTTGAAGATTATTATGATCAAGAAAGGGATGAATGGATGTTCAAAGAAGCGGTATATATGACTACCCTGATCAAGGACGGTTTGGCAGAAACAAAAGATGAGAGTGCTGCTAAGGGTCCCATAGTTCATGCAAATTGTATATCAGAAAGTTCGTCTCATGACTTGGGACTTATTAGTGGGGTTAAAATGGTTAGATTCTTGACTTTAAGATTTCAGCGAGTCTTGACTTCCAATGTCTTATTCCTGCATCTTTGATTGGACCTGGCATTTTATGTATAACATGTGTAGTGGTCAAACTCACATATTCCTTTCTGTTTTTCCTCATCTTCATCACCTGATTTTCCCTTTCTTTTTTTTTAATTTTTTTAATTTTTTTAATTTATTTTTTTTTTATTATAGGAAATGGATACGTAATGCGTTAAGGTGAGAGAAACCATGGAAGTGCTGGCTGTGATCACTAGAAGCTGAATTCAGGTTTTCGTTAGATAGCTGAAGTGTGCATGGTCCTTTCATGCTAATTTTGTCATGCCCCAGAATGGTGGTGAGAGCATCTACACGTGCTGCCGTCTTTTTTCTTTTTTCTTTTTTCTTTTCTTTTCTCTTTTTTTTTTTTTTTCTTTTTGTTTTTTAATTTATAATCTGATAAAATGCATATAAATGCCAGATAGTTTTCATCTCGACTCTCTTCGCTAATGTGGTTGATGTGTTCTTTTATAATATTCATCTTTTACCAAAGCGGGGTTGCACTGGGTACCGGCATTTAAACATGAGGCAAAGCACTCTGATCCATAACCATTCAGCTTCAAATTGGCGGATGGGAAGATTGTGCACCATTAAAATATTTTATGTCTCCTTTTTCTTTTCTTTTTCATGCTTCACTTTTAATTGGTTTATGTGGATGTAGCTTTTGTAGTCGACCACTGTTTTGAGTTAAATTGTTTGGAGACAATGATGGTTTATGCTATTTACTTACCCCGCATAAGAGAGTAACATTTTCTTCTTGATGGGTGTGTTATTTTTCGGGTGCGCTTATATTATATAATTTTTTATTAATTGAAAAATATTTCACTTAAAAAATTATTGTGAATGTTTATAGAAATGTATTTGATTAGTTTGAATAAATTATATGTTTGGTTAAGAGGATAAATAGGTAAGAATGTTATATAGATTATTAAATTATCTTCTTTTTTAAATATTAATATAATATTATTTTTTAAATCATTTATTTTAATCCCCTATATGTGGAATTTTGTTAAAACATTTTAGACATAAAATTTTAATTTGTAGCAAAATCACTTTTACCTATCCTAAGCCATTGTCGTTTGTCAGTCACCATTGTCGGTAGTCAACAAAATGGTGCACGATTGGTCGTATATGGTCGATCATGTGTCTACAAAACCATTTTTTAGCTATGGATCACAGATTCGTGGTCGTTTCACAGCCATTGTTTTAAAACCCGACCTGTTGTCAGACTCAATATGGTGATTGGGTCACGAGTTAATCAATTTAACTAGTTGGACCAATGATGTCAACGGTTCAATCGGTTGGATCGATGATGTCGGTAGTAATTTTATTTTTTTTAAATTGTCAATTAATCCCTTAAATTTCAGTATATAAAAAATAACCCTAAAAATCTTTAATTAGTCTTTAAATTTTTTTATTTATTTCAAAAATACCCCAAAAAATTACCAATTAATCCCTAAACTTTTGACATATCTCCAAAACACTCTTAAAAAATTCAATTAGTCCCTATAAATTTGAAATATTACAAAAACCCCCTAAAACCTGAATCAGATTGGAGAAGTTGCCAGGTCCTTATCCGATAGGCCAGGTTTTAAACAATGTTCACGGCCACATCTAGCCGTTTTTGGTCATATATCACAGATTCATTGTCGAAAACAGCCTTACCAGGCACTACCGGTCAGATCCTACCGATCGTGCGCCATTGTGGCGATTGACGTCAGCAACTGGTGGTGGTCTTGGGTGATTGAAAGTATTTTGTTAACTTTTAAATTTTTTTGTGGTTTGGGTGTTTTAGCTAAATTCTCAAATGTAGGGGGGCTAGGAAATGGTTATTTGGTAGACATTTGAGGGAAATTATATCCGAAATGATATTTAATTAAGGGCAAAATAGGTATAAACATCTGATTATCTGGTAATATTTTAATAACATCTCAAGAGGAGGGTATCGGATTATCGCCTACATTACTAACAGTAAACATTATTTGCAATAAAAGATATTCATAATATTTTATTACTTGCAAATCAAACAACAAAATTGTACAAAATAAACGAAGATTACCTTCATTATCTTATATAACTCGATCCAAACGCAACCCCTTTGGCGTTTGCTTTTTGGTTCATTTGTGAGCAAAAAATTATGTGCATGAAGCTGAAGATGTGAATTGTAGTATACTTGGATCTTTCCTTGGACAATTTCATTTACTTGTATTGTGCCAAGGCCCAAAACCTAATACTTTTCAATTAACAAAAACACATTGATTTTTGTATTGTTTATGGAGGAGTCTAAAGAGTGCAAATGGATTCAATTTGAGGTTAAAACTTACAAAATTGAATTCTGAATCTGGGTTTAATGATTTGCTGAGGTACCCAATAATGGAATACGTCAATCCTGAATCTCGAAGACAAGACGACCAAAAAGTGTAGTCAAACCAAAGGTTTTATTATTTTGTTTGATAAACAATTCCTCTAAGTCCCCTATTCTATGGTAGTGGTCAGTCTTTTTCTAATTCGTGACTCTTCATTTTCTTAACAAGATGATGGTAGTAACATTCATAGTTTGAGTGGATTATGTATTACATACAATTTCATATTTAAACACAACTTCTCTACAAAACACTCTTTTTTTTTATTAAGGGAGGTTTTATGATGAAACTCCAGTACATATTCAAGATTAATTCTTCAACTCAAGGCTTGTTATGTTGGGTGTAAATATAATCCAAGTGAGCTTCTGCAATCATCCTTCTCTTTAAGCATTCCTCATCCTTTTCATCACAACCCTCCCTCTCTGAACCCATCAGCTACACAAATAATAAAAATTACCCATTAAGAATTATAACAACCATCAGAAATCAAAATCACTAATAAAAAAGTTACTACCTTCATGAGATCTTCAGTAACCTCTTTGAACGTAGTTGTATGAAGCTTCACCTCCTCTTCACCTGTAAATTGATGACTTAAAATCTTACTGAAGATGTTAAAAAAGTAAGCTACCAAGAATAGGAGGTACCTTGTTTTTGTGCAAGTGAACGTGCAGATATTGAGTGGGATAATAGGAGAAAAAAGATGAGAAATACATGAAAACTCTGCTTCATAGTCATGAATAATGATTATGAGGTAAAGAAAGAAAGAAGATTATTGTAAAAACTGGTGGTGGAGATGAGTTGTATAAATAGAGCATGAAAAACATGGAATGGGAGTTACAAAATACTTTTCTTTTGTTTTTTGTGCAGGCACCCACTACTTCTCTATCCCTTTTTTGTTATGCGATAAGAGAGAATCATACCACAGTAAAATTTCTTTAATAAATATATAAAAAAGAGTGAATGACAATTTCCCACCCAAGGTTTGTCCTAATTACTTTTTCCACCCATATTGAGAGAAAAAAAATTCCCACCCATCATCAATTTTCGTCAATACCATCACCTGACGGAGATAAAACTATGAAAAGACTAATACTTTTTACTATTTGACTTTATAATTTTTAATTTGGCTAAATATTTTTTCCCACCCAAGCTTTATTAGATGTATTTTTCACCCCTGGTTTGGTTTATATTAATTTTAGGGTTAATAAACTTCTAAAAAAATTAAAAATAAATTCAGTTATTAAAAGTTTAAAAAAAATCAAAAATAAAATAATTAAAAATTTTGAAAAAAAATGAAAAAATAAGTTGGTCGAAATCACACTTGACTAGGTACGATTCTGGCCAACTTTTTTTTTTTTTTCAGTTTTTTAATTTTTTTAATTTTCATAATTTTTTATTTTAGATTTTTCTTATTTGTTTACATTTTTTCAGTTTTTTTGTTTGGAAATTATATTTTTATATAATTTCATAAAATATATACAATTTTAACGAAATATTGTTTTATAGTTTTATAAATATTTAATTGATAAATATTATTATAATTTTTAAAAATAATATACACAATTTTAAAATTTTGTTAGAAACACATGTACTTTAAAAGTGGAACCTCTATTGTAATTATAAAAATTAAAAATAGAGGTTTAAATGGCTAATTTCCAAGTTGGTGAAGGTAATTGTTGTGTTTGAAATTTAGTTTTGTAAGTAACATTGACCCTATAATATATGTTGTGTAAACTCACAATAATGTCTTTTTGCTGTTAAAGCTAACGTCTGAATTTAATTATGGGTGGAAAAATGTTTTTTTCAAAGTTTATGGGTGGGAAAGTAATTACGGCAAACTTTGATGGGAAAATGCATTCACTCTAAATAAAACCCACTAATTATCTCTATAATTATGTTCATTTTGAATTATTGACGCAGGAATGGATTAAAAAAAACCATAAAATAGTATCTTATTGAGGAGTCGAACAGTTTGAAAAAAAAAATTCCTAAGAATTGTATGATACTGTCTAATTTTCGGTTCCTGATTCATTCATGATATGTGTCTTGGCGTTTATTATTTTTTTAATTTATCTAAAATACCCTTAAAATTACAAAATATATATATATCAAAAAAATATTCAATTAAAAAATCGATAAAACTGAACTGTGTCAAACCAATTGTTTCAGTTCGATATGGTTTAATTATTAAACAAACACAAAATGATTCGGCAAGATTTTTTTGTACCCGCTTAAAAAATCCTCAACTAAAAAAATGAAGAATACTAAACTGAATCAAACCAATTTTTTCAGTTGGATATGGTTCAATTATTAAACAAACACAAAATGATTTTTTTGGTGACAAGGATCATACTTTTCTTTGATGAGAGACTATTTTACTTCTTACAAAAATGAATGATAAAGGGTAAAAAAAAAAAAAAATGTATACAGAAAAGGAGAAACTAATAATGGAGTGTCGTTGTCGCTTGTTAAAGGTGGTCCAAACTCCGAAGTGAAGTGTGGGTTAATCAAAACAAAAGAATACTGAAAGGAGTCACGCTTTAAATTAAAGTAAAATTGTATGCTTTATGCCATATTTTGCGTGTAGGAAAATTATGGTGTCAACCCGAAGACTGGCAGCTGTTTTCCATTCAATTGCTTTCGTTTAATGTGAATCCTTTGACTTATTTCAATACATTAATATTCTCTTTATTTATATTACTACCACACTTGTAATTTTTATCAGAGGAAAAGAAAATAAATACATAAGAGGATGGGTTATACTGTCCCATACAATCTTATTTATTTTGGATTTACTTTAAGCTACATGTCAAGTAATAACTTAAAATTTTAATCCCAAATGAAAGTAACGTGAGTTGACTTGTATATGTAAAAGATGGTCTATGTATATATGATATAGTCATTTCGCAAAGAATGATAGAACATTTGAAATACCACTAGTATTATTTGATCTTTTTTTGGAAGAAAAGAAAAACCTTAGACTAAGTGACATTTTGGGGTCATTGTTTAATCAAGTCTATGTAGCAAGGCAGCAGACAAACTCACGGATCCAATTTGAATGAATAAAGGAGCAATAGAGAAGACAAAGGTAAAACATAAAACCTAGGAATAGCTAATTAGATATTAGACAGTGTGCAATTGTGGCTTTTTAGGCAATGTAAAGTTGAAGCATGACAATTCCACTCACTCATCACACCATTTTTATTACTTGTGCTCTAATATGTAATCTAACCTGCAGGTTCCAGTTACTTTACCGGTACTATATCATAAAAAGCATATTTCAAACTTTTCAAAAGTTGAATAAAAAGCTATTTGGACTACCCATGTTGTTTCCATCTCATGATTAAGGGATTAAATTAAATTTGTGAGCGGTTTTATGTAAATGACAAGAGTCGTAACACACTAACACTATCACCCAAAGTATAGCTTGGGGACCTATTACTCAAGGGGGGTCACACCAACAAGGTTAATCCCTTTGGGTCTCCAAACTCAAGGGAGTCCAACTCAATTACCCCACCTTGAGACCCATGGTGTGAGAGAGGAAACTCTTAGAGGGTGATCACCCCTTACCTTAGGGGGTTATCCCTAATGGTGGTGGATCGTTACTTGAGGAAGGTCATTCTCGTCATTCCCACTCTATGAAGGTGAGCAAGGTTGTGACTAAATGCATTGTGGTTGCCTAAAGGTTGGAGGCTCAAAACATCATCTCGTCATGGTTCGCTTTGTTGCCTTCTTCTGGCCCTTTTAGCCTAACTAGGGCTCAGCCTGAAGCTATGCAACTTGTTATAAGGGATTCATCCTATGAGGAGACACAAAGCACTATATTAGTGGACCAAGTCTCCAATTAGCAACCTTAGGGTGTGTTTGGTTGGGGGTAATCTCTCATTACCTCAGTAATATCATCTTATATTACTTAGATTACCACGTTTTGTTATCAAGTAATATAAGATTTCGATAATCTTTCAAAACCAATAGTAATTACTGTTGGTTAGATAAGAGGCAATCTGATTACATTTCTTAGGTATTTTAAGATTACTTGGTAATCTTATTTTTGTTACAACTTTACCTTTAACTAAAACTTTTTGGACAATAATGCCCTTATTTTGAAAAAAATTACACATATATTCATGGACTATTTTATCCTTATATATAAAATTTTTAGGACATAAATACCCTTAAACTTGAACAAAATTACCCAAGACTTGTGGTCGAATCAGGCCACCACCGATGCTACCAATGACTGACCACCACCGCCGATCACTGACGTCAAAAAGCCAGATATGGTCGACCGTGCACCTTAGTCAACAAACAACGGCCAAATAGATCTAACAGTTGTTGACGACTAAATTATGGTCGTTAACGATGGCCAGAATTTTGGTCATAGATCTGGTTGAAAACAGCTAGATTGACGCACGACCAGTTGGATCCGGCCGATCGTGTGCCTTTACGGCAACTGTCGACGACTGCCGGCGGTGGTGGCCAATGGTCGAAAGTGGCTAGGGGTTGGTAGGGGTGATTTTGTTACAAATTAAACTTTTATGTGGCTAGAGTGTTTTAGCAAAATCCCAAATGTAGGGGGGTTAAAAGAAATTATTTAAAAAATAATAATAAAAATAATATTATATTAATATTTAAAAATGAGGGCAATTTAGTAATCTATATAATATACCCACCAATTTATTCCCCTCAACCAAACATATCAATATAATATACCCACCAATTTATTCCAACCTAACAAAATACATTTCCTTAAACATTCCCAGTAATCTTCAGGCTATGTTTGGTTAGGGTTGTGGGCAAATAACTCATGTTATCTATCTTTGATTCCAGACATTCCTTTATTTGGCTTGATGGTAATACAAGATTACATGAATGTTTTCTTTCCAATAGTGAATACTATTGGTCATTTTGGGGGTTATCAGATTACCTAGACCAAGGGTGTTAATCTTTTTTTACCGGGGTTATTTTTTTTCCCAAATTTGCCCTTAAATAAAAGTCATTTCAAATGTCTAACAAATAACAATTACCCAGACCCCCTATATTTGAGAATTTAGCTAAAACACCTCAGCCACAAAAAGTTTAAAAGTTAACAAAATATCCCTAACCACCAAAGACCACCACCGGCCACTGGCAATAGTAGCCAAATTGACGCACGACTAGCAGAATCTGGTCGAATATGCGCCGATTTGGCTGTTTTTGGCCATATCGAAGGCCGAAAACGACCATAATAGATCTGACTGTTTGTGGCCATTTCTAGCCAGATCCACGACAATCTGGCTGTTTTTGGCCTTCAATCTAGCTGGAAATAGCCAGAAACAACCAAAACAGCGCACGGTAGGCCAAATCTCGCCGATGGTGTGCCGCTTTGGTGACTGCCTGTAACAACTACTGAAAACTAGTACAATGCATGCATAATAACAATGTAAAATTGGGCCCCAAAAATTTCTTTTTATTATAATTCATATGTCTTTTATACACAAAGAGTACTGTTTACAAAAATTTGTTTTAAAAGACAAAACAGGGGAAACAGTGTAGCTATTCCTCTTCGCTTGCCGACGCCCCTCCGACTGCATCATCACCTAGATCCTGCATCCACAAAGGAAAATAACGGGGTGAGCACGAAATAATGCTCAGTAAGTAAAACCCTCTATCTGTCTGTCCCCGTATGTATAACTCTTAATTCTTTCCTTATACTATTTCTGATTCTATCTCTGTTTCTCTAAAGCACATGGCCCTCTCTTACCGGAGGTACGCCGGATGGCGTTCACAAAGCACCATCTCACTCTTCATGAATATCGGGTGGAATTCACACAGTACTAACCCGTTCTTAGTGACTACCGAGTGGGGACACAAAGCACCTACTCGGTTTCCTTCGGGTGAGATCACCTCACCTACCCGTCTCTCATGACTCTTGGGTAACGATCACAAGCATTGACCCATCTCTAGTTACTGTCGGGTGATGATCACAAAGCATCAACCCGCTTCTACAAATGTTGGATGATGGTCACAAAGCATCAACCCACTTATCTAACAACTAACCGGATAGTGGTCACAAAGCATCTACCCATTTCTACTACTCTCGGTGACGTCACAAAGCATCGACCCATCTCTAAGGCTATTCGGGTGGTGATCACAAAGCATCATCCCGATTCCCATACTGTCGGGTGATGATCACAAAGCATCAACCCATTGCATCAACCCATTTATTCTACTCTTCTAATTCACTCTATTCTAGCATTTTTCATTCTCTCTACTCTTAGAGTAGTTGCATCCACCAACTCTCTACTCATAGGGTAATTGCATACACAAGTTTCCTACACTTTCTTAGTTCACTTTTCAATGCACAATTAGTGTCTATGGATGGTTCATCTCCACTATAGCACTTATGAAATGCCAACATGCAATGTTGCAAGAATTAAGGTTCACTACTCATACTCAAACCTCTATTAGACATTTCATCAAACAACTCATGTGGCACTATAAAACTCTAATATAGCCATGATTCTAAAACTTTTTCTAACCATCCAAATAGAGAAACCCCTTCACATAACCATAAAACCTGTCAGAAGGCACTTCCAAAAAGGGATCCACAATACCCCTTCAATTCCATCTCAAACTACCTTTCCAACCCAACAACATCTTCTCATATTTGCAGATGTAAGCATTCACAGGCATAGAAATCTCTATTTAAACTCCATACATGGCATATACATGTACATCACATACATACATCATTTCTATCAAAACCCTAATCAGAGAATTCATAAATCTCACTTGGGTTGGGTTTTTACTTACCTTGTTATGGAGAACTTCACCAACTCTTCCTTTCACTAGTTTTGCTTGAATTTTTCTCTACTCTTAACCAAAAACAAAAACCTTCAAACTCAAATGACTAAAACTCACAAATCACACAACTTAAGTAGGAATCCTTACCTTAGGAAGCTTTAGGTTGATTTTCCACCCCAAATCACTTCAAAAACCCTTTGGAACTCCTTGATCAAAAGAAAGAGAAATTGAGAGGAAGAAGAATAGAATTGCGTTTTTGGAGAAGAGAATGAGGGGTTTGCTAACTCTTAATTCCTTTTAATGAAATTTATACCAAAGCATTCCCATTTTGCCCTTACTCTTCTTTGGGAATTCCATCTATATCCTTTGATTCATTACAAACTCCCCCCCATATCAACATATTCTCCATGAAAAACCCTTACAATTAACTCCCCACTTTTCCTGCTAATTAGGGGTGAATGGTCAAATTGCCCTTAGGGAAGAAAATATCTAAAACTCAACAAACATTTTAAACGTCTGTCCCGCGGCGAAACTGTCCAGAGAGTTTCCCCGTGGTTTCAACACATCTTCGCAGCGGCGAAGATTCTCCTTCGCCCCGGCGAAGCTTGGCACACTAAACTTCTTCTATTTTCAACCAATTTCAGGGCAAGCATTCAACACAACACTCAATCAAACAATAATACCAAAACCAACTCAAATAAGAGCGAAAGAAGCAACAATAACTACGTACCTCATGTGGGGCGTTACACTGCCACCAACAGCTGGCGGTGGTGGCCGATGGTCAACAGTGTCTTTGGTGGCTGGGGTTATTTTGTTAAAATTTAAACTTTGTTGTTATGTGTTTTAGCTAAATTCTCAAATATAGGGGGTTGAAAGTAATTTTTTATTATTATTATTATTATTATTATTATTATTAAAAAGGAAGGGCAATTAAGTAAAAGCCTCTATCAATAATATTTTATTCTTCCCAACCAAACATCTTAATTATTTATACCCATTATTCTAACCAAACATATTGATTTAACATTCCCCAATAATTTCAAAGTAATTTATCTCACTAGTAATCCTACATTTTTAACAATAAAACGTTCCCCGAACCAAACACACCCTCAAGGTAATCTATCTTTCCATTAATATAACATTCCCAATAATACTATATTCCCTGAACCAAGGAATCTCCCATTACCTCAGTAATGTCATCTTATATTACTTAGATTACAAGGTTTGGTTGTCAAATAATATAAAATTTGGGTAATCTTTCAAAACCAATAATAATTACTGTTGGTTATATAAGAGGTAATCTGATTACCTCTATTTTCTTAGTTATTTTAAGATTACTTGGTAATCTTATTTTTGTTACAATTTTACCCTTAACTACTAAGATTTTTGGACAATAATGCTCTTATTTTGAAAAAAAAAATTACAAATATATCCATGAACTATTTTATCCTCACATAAAAAAAATTTAGGACATAAATACCCTTGAACTTGAACAAAATTACCCAATTCGGCCACCACCGACGTCGATCGACAACTGACCACCACCGTCGACCGTTGACGCTTGAACAGCACACAACTAGCTGAATCTGGCCAAAAATTGCCATATCTATTTTGGCTCTTTTTGGACAGATCTACGACTTCTAGTTGTTAACCTCGGCCAAATCCCTAGCAGTCATCAACGAACAATGGCCAGATAGATCTGGTCTTCTTCGTCAACAAACAATAGCCAGATAGATTTGACTAGAAACGACCAAATCGTCTCACAACCAACTAGATCTGGCTGGTCATGTGCCTTTAATGAGACTATCGATGGTTGCCAGCGGCCGACAATGCCTTAAGGTTGGTGAGGGTGATTTTTTTTAAGAAATTAAACTTTTATGTGGTTTGAGTGTTTTAACAAAATCCCAAATGTAGGGAGTTAAAAGAAATGATTTAAAAAATAATAATAAAAATAATATTATATTAATATTTAAAAATGAGGATAATTTAGTGATCTATATAACATACCCACTAGTTTATTCCTCCCAACCAAACATATCAATATAACATACCCATCAATTTATTCCAACTTAACTAAACACATTTCCCTAAACATTTCTAGTAATCTTAAGGGTATGTTTAGTTCAGGGAATATAGGCTTCGTTTGGTTCGGTTTTGGGAATATTATTATTAGTATTCCCAAAAAAGTTAAACAGTAAAATGTCATTATTCCCAAAATTTTATTCTATATTTTTCAATTTCTTTTAAATCTCCTGAATTTGTTAATTTAACTAAACACCCCCAAATATTTTTTTTTAGAAATTGGAAAAATACTTCGGCCACCACCGCCGGTTGTCCGTATTTAATAGGTGGGTTGGGGGTGTTTTTGTTAACTTTTAATATTTTATTATAGGGGTGTTTAGTAAATAAACAAACATAGGAAATATTTTTGTTAATTTCCAAATCCTATATCGTAATACCTGCCCAATTTTTTTTTTTTTTTAAAAGATTATTCTAAAAACTATTAGAATAATGAATCAAACGGAGCCATAATATTGCTAGAAATGTTATATTAATAGAAAAATAGATTACCTTGAGTGTATGTTTGGTTGGGGTTAATGGGGGATTGCTGAAGTAATGTTATCTTATATTACTTGATCACCAAGTTCGGTTGTCAAGTAATATAAGATTCTGATACTCTTTCAAAACCAATAATAATTATTGTTGGTAATTAGTGTTAAAAACTTTGATTTGAAATAAAAGTTTTTGTTTTAATGAGATGAACCAAAATATAAAAAGGAGAAAGAGAAAATATAATATTTTATTCAAATATTAATTATATTTATAAATTAGGGCCTACCATATCACTCATTCTCTAACTTTTCTCTGTTTTCTCGTTTTGCAATTGCATTAAAAGGTTAAACAAATGCATGTCTCTCGGTTTTCAATTCCAAAAAAACGAAAAGGAGAAATACAAAACATAAACCTAATGGGCATAAGGTGGAGTTGGTAACTTGTCTAATAACTGTATATTTGTTTTTGCAAATTTTAAATTCCTGAAAACTAATATTTTGACATAAATATCTCATTCAATGTTAAGTAAAATATATTTATAGGTTTGTATTACAAATCATGAATTTGATAAAATAAAACGAAAATATTTTAATTTTGCAAATAATTTGATTTAATTTTTTAATTGTGTGTATCCACAATTTTTGCTACAATGAAAGTAAAATAATACTATGAATAGGTTAATAAAGATTAAGGTTTTAAGGGGTATGATTGAAATTTAGAAATCAAAATAGGGATATTTTGGAAAAGTCATTTAAGACAAGCAAATAAGTGTTTATTTGTCAATTAAAAGCCAAAATTTTCAGCTTTTTGCATTAAGAAGAATATGACTGCTTATCAGTTTTAAGTGATCAAACCAAACAATCTATAAATATTTTAATATAGATGATTCACTTTTTCTAAATTTTCATATGTGAAAATAAACAAGTCTCTTTTATAGTTTTAGGAGTTTTAAAAGTAAAAGAAAGGGCAAAATTTTTCCTAAAAGCGGGAAAAAAAACAGTTAAAAAACATTGAATTTCTAAAACAAAGAATAAAAAACTTAAAAAAAAAAAAACTAAATCCAATTAGTTGGATTAAGACAGTAAACCTGGCTCCTTGTCCTCTTTGCATCTAGAGGTAACTGTAACAGTACAAACTGAATTTATAGGTTATCATCTATTATTATATAAAATGCGGAATAAACATTTATATACCTCTCTTCAGACTTGGTGTATTAATGTTCAAGTTAATCACTTAAAAGACTCAATTAACTCAATTCACTTTAGGATTTATGAGTATTTTTCTCAAACTTTCAATTGGAGAAATCAACCCCTAATTTATAATCACCACCGACAACTTCAAGTGGTAATCGAGGTGGTTACCTTAAGCTATATCAACTTCTTGATGTAACCATTGTTTCAAAACCCGGTCTGGTCCGGCTGGCTTAACTGATCCAATCAGGACCTGTCTATTGGACCAGGCCGGGCTAGGCAAAAAATCGGGGAAGCTGTTTCACTCGGCGTTGGACCGTGTTTACTGTAGCAACTCGCCAGTTCAACCGGTTTTTGGTTTTTGGGATAAACTGGCTGAAACATTAACGCGCCAACGAACCCCACCCCCCTCTTCTTTTAATACCCTAAACCGATTTTTTCCGCTTTTTTCTTCTTTCCATCGACCGAACTCCATTCTCTCTGTCTCTCATTTGCGATTTCCTGGTCGACATCTTGCTTTCATCTTCATCAACGGCAGTCGGCAACTTGGTTTCATCTTTATCATGGCTTAAACCGATTTTTCCCCTATTTTTCTTTCCATTAACATCAAATAAATAAAATAAATAAATAAATAAACCTTTTTCCTTAACCCAATTCACCCATTTTTGTGATTTTCTTCGCACCCAATTTTTTATTTCCTTCAAATCTTCCACCGGTGACTCTCATTTGCGTGATTTCCTCTCTTCATCGTCGATCATCTCCTCTTCGTCGTCAGCTCCAGATCATCTTCGTCAGGTACCATCAAAGTCGATCTCTTCCTCTTTCATCTCTCTTTAAGTTCTGCATTTCATCTCTCATTTCCAATTTATGGGTTTTTAGTCTAAATCGAAATCAGTGTTGTGAGGAAGAAGAAGAAGGGCAATAGAGAGACCTTGAAAATTGAGGTCTTTTGGGTGAAAAATAGCCTTGAGACTGGTCATGAAAGTGACAGATTTGGTTTATGTGCCTATCATTTTCTATTCTTAGGTTTCTTTTTCCAGTTTATTTGAATGTGTGGGGACGTTTTCTAGATGTGACAATGGCTTCCCTTTCTCTTTATTGAAAATGTTGGAGCTGGGTTGAGAGTGGGGTGAGGTGGTGCTTGTCTGGGTCCTTCCTTGTGTTTTTTTCCTTTTTCTTGGTCCTAGTTGGCGTGTGGTTGGACAGGAGTGTGGGATGCTGCTACTGCAGGTTGTCGTGTGTTTTTTTTTTTCTTGGCTGCTACTGGGATCCTCCTTGTGATCTGCTGCGTGGCCAGTTGCGGTTTTTTAAGGATTGTACTGATGTTTGAACATTGATGATGCTTTGTTAAGGATTTGTAATTACTTGTAAGGATTGTATTGATGTTTGGTGATGGTTTGTTAAGAATTTTTTTAGGAATCTGTGATTTGGAATTCTGAAACTTAGAATTTTCTTTTGGGACGACCTCAGCGATTGAACCAGCCGGTTCAATCAGTCAATCCGGGACCCAACTAGTTTGTCCGGTTGTGTCTTGGTTGATTTTTAAAACATTGGATGTAATTGCTCATAACTAAGAGGTAGTTAATAGGCCACTTACAATGACCTCTCTATTTTTATTAATAATTCTCAATTTAACCATTTTTTAAATAATAATAATAATAATAAAGAGTGAACATGTTTATTTAGCATCAAAATTTTAAGTGAAATGTAGTTTTTTTTTTTTTTTAATGGACAATAAAGATAAAGATGAGGATAATATGATAATTATAGGTGTAAAAGATATTTGCGTTATTTGTTTATTTTAGAGTGATGCTATTACCCCCCACATTTTATCTTTCATATAAAGTTACTACAGATATTATAAAGTCTTTTTTATTAACTTTCCACGGTTAACCCTTGTATTATTAATCTAATTTTCTTTTTTGTAACTTCTAATCATAAACCCTAACCCATATTTTGTCATTTAATCATAAGCCCTAATCCTAATTTTTTTCCCTTATACAAGAAAAAGAGTTTTATGAGAAATATTTAAGTATTAAAATCTTTGGTTTTTTTATTTTCTTCATTTTTCTATTGATCTGCACATCTTATAAAACAAAGCTTTCAATTTGCTTGGTATCAATAGCTCGCTATTCTTACCGAGTTTCTAAAATTTCAAGTTCTATTTAAGCTTTTGGTATTGATAAATTTAAGTCCTATAATATTTTTCAATTAAAACCAAGAATTTTCTTCTAAATAAAAGGAAATTATTAGAGAGAAACTTTTAATTTGGAAAAAAAAAAAAAACTTAATTTATTAACAACTCACAATGACGTAAAATTTATATCCAAATAAAATGTTGATATTGGTAAGATACTAATGAAGAATATATAATTGAGAAGGTATAAGACTCGGTGTGAAAATATGAATACTGTATAAGGTTGCGTTTGGTTCGGGGTAATATAAGATTAATCCTGTAATCTTTGTTTAATTTTCAAGATTCCCTCGTTTGGTTGTCAAGTAATAAAATATTACGTAATCTTTTATTGCAAATAGTATTTATTGTTGGTAATATTGAGAGTAATCAGATTACCTTCCCAATGGGTGTTAATATAAGATTACCGAGGTAATTTTAATTTTGACCCTATTTTGCCCTTAATCTTTTATCATTTAGGACACATTTGCCCTCATATGTCTATCAAATAACAATTACTCAGACCCCCTACATTTAAAATATAGCTAAAACATCCCAGCTACAAAAAAAATTCAAAAGTTAACAAAATACCCCTAGCCACCAAAGACCACTGCCAGTCGCTAGCCACCACCGTTGGCCACTGGCGAAAGTCGTCATATCGGGGTAAGACCGGTGGAATCTTGCCAGTCGTGTGCTGGTAAGGACGTTTTCGGTCATGGATTTGTTATCCATGGTCGAAAACGATAAATCTGGCCGTTTCACGGCCAAAGATGTGGCCGTGAAACACCATAGATCTGGCCGTAAAAAGGCTAGATCTTTGGCTGTAAAACGGCCATATTCATGGCCAGATCTAGTCGTTTTTTGCCATGGATCTTTTATCCATGGCCAGATTAGGCCTTACCAACATACGACCAGCCATATCCAATCGTGTGCCATTACGGTGGTTGCCGGCGGTGGTGGCTGGCTGCAGGCAATGGCTTGGGGTGGGTGGGGGTGATTTTGCTATAAATTAAAGTTCTATAAGGCTGTGGTGTTTTAGCAAAATTTCAAATATAGGGGGTAAAAGAAATAATTTAAAAAATAATAAAATAAAATAATATTATATTGTTACTTAAAAAAGAGGGTAATTTAGTAATCCATATAACATACCCACTCATTTATCCTCCCAACCAATCATATTATTATAACATACCCACCAATTTATTCCAACCAACCAAACACATTTCTCTAAAGATTTCTTAGTAATATATCTTTCCAATAATTCAACATTCCCTCGTAATACAATATTCCCTGAACCAAATACACTTTAAAGGTAATTTTGGAAATATGTGGGGTTCAATTAGATATTTATGTATACTTAAAAATTTTGGTGGGATAAATTTAGAAATGGGGTAAAGTAAAGATAATAATAGCACTACTCTTATTTTCTCACAATTTGATTCTTATATTTGAGGGGGTGTTTGGATCATATAATATTTTATTATAAAAGGATGTTATATTAACGGAAAGATAGATCACCTTAAAGATTACTAGGAATGTTTAGAAAATGTGTTTAATTGGTTCGAATAAATTGGTGAATAATATGCTTAGTTGGGAGGATAAATAGGTGGGTATATAATATAGATTACTAAATTGCCATCTTTTTAAAATATTAATATAATATTATTATTTTCTGAATCATTTCTTTTAATCCCCTACATTTGAAATTTTGCTAAAACACCCCAACCATATAAAACTTTAATTTGTAGCAAAATCACCACCACCCACCCCAAGCCACTACCAGTAGCCAGCCACAACCGCCAGCAATTGATGGAATGGTGCACAATTGGTCGTATATGGCTAGTTATGCATCAGCAAAGCCATTTCTGGTTGTTGTTTCACAGCTAGATCTATGCTCATTTCACAGCCAAAGATGTGGCCGTGAAATGGCGGCCATGAAACGTAGGGATCTGTGGTTGTTTCACGGCCACATCTTTAGCCATGAAACGGCCATAGAAACGGCTAGATCTGGTCGTTTCTGGCTATGGATCACAGATCCATGGCCGAAAAAGGCCTTATCGGTGCACGATCAGCCAGATCTCGCCGATCGTGCACCGTTACGACGACTAATGCCAACAGCCGACGGTGGTCTTGGGTGGCTGGGGGTATTTTTTTAACTTTTAAACTTTTGTGGCTGGGGTGTTTTAGCTAATTTCTCAAATATAGGGGGGATGGGTAATTGTTATTTGATAGACATTTGAGAGCAATTGTGTCCGAAATGGTATTTAATTAAGGGTAAAATAAATATAAAAATCAGATTACCCAGTAATGATTTAATCCCAGGGGTGGGGGAGGATATCGGACTACCCCTCACATTACCAACGGTAAACACTATTTGCTATAAAAGATTCTTGTAATGTTTTATTACTTGCAAACCAAACACCAGAATCTTACAAAGTAAATGAAGATTATCCCCGTTATAATATATGACTCCAATCCAAAAGCACCCTAAGGGTACTAATAAAGTAAGTAGGGTTAGAAATAACCCTACACTAAGAAAAGTGACTTTTAGACCCCATATTTATTCTCTTTAGCCCTCATCTTTTACATTAGATTGGGGTATAATAGTATTTAAGAAAATATTAACACCTTCTATTTCTATAAAGTTATTGTTGACTTAATAAAAACACTTCAAAAACTAAGATAAACATATAGTTTGATTCAAGTTCTTGTAATTTCTTGTTTATATGATGAATTTTCCATTTAAACAACGTAATTTAGAATAGTTTTCCCAAATATAAAACTTAGGAGAAGAAAAAGAAAAAAAACTAACAAAGAACTCTGCAAAAGATGATCAAATGGTTGTTGTGTTTAGGGATGAGCCGCGAGCTACTCGAGCTCGGCTCGTCCCAAGCTCGAGCTCGAGCAGCTCGTGAATAATAATGAGCCGAGTTCGATTCGAGCCGAACTCGGCTCGTCAGGCTCGTGAGCTTAAACAAGCTTAGGGGGCAATTTGCAAGATTTCAAAACTTTTTTATTTTAAGGTTGTTAAAATTGCAAATAGCACCCATATAGACAAAAACGCAGAAGTGCAGAACCCATTTCAATTTTTCAAGTCAAAGATGAGAACAAAAACTGAAAAAGTAAAACCATTTGCAATTTTTCATTAACCCTAAGTCCTAATCTCCGCTGCCATTCGCCGTAAATCAACCAAACATTCAAGAATTTTCAGGGGTATGTTAAAAAAGCTTCCATTTGTACAAATATATCATCAATTTCAAATTTTTTTTTTGGCATCAGATTGTGTGGCCATTGGGGGTGTTGGAGATTGGAAATGGTTTCTAGGTGTTTTGGTTTATAAATTGTTTATGGTTGTTACGGTTTTGTTTGGATTTGAGGGTTTTTTTTTTTTTTTTTTTTTTTTTTTTTTTTTTTGTGGGCAAGGTGGATCTCTTTATTTGGGGGTGTGAAGCAAATCTTGTCTCCTAGTTCTCATATGTTGCTTGGCTGCCATGTGAGGGCCTTGCGGCAGCTAGATCTGGTTGCCTCAAGGTCCCCACACGGCGGCCAACTGTGGTCAACAAAGTTTTGAGAAGAGAAAATAAGAGAAGTGAGGAGAAGAGAGAGAAGTGGAGAAAACAAAGAGAAATAAGAGAAGAAAGAGAGTTTTGAAAAGAACGAGAATGAAAGAGGAGAAAGGAGAGAAAAAAATTAATAAAATATACATTTATATAATGAAAAAGAAGAGAGAGAAGAGAGAAAAATTAAATAAAATATTGATTTATATTAAATATTTTTATTTTGTGAAAAGTACTGTAATTTTAAATCTTGAGACTCTCAAGATTTAAAATTATAGTTGCAGTCTGTCTCGAGCTCGTTTGAGCTCGATAAGGCTCGAGCTCGTTTGTGCTCGGTTAACCGAGCTCGAGCTCGAGCTCGAGCTCGAGTACCCCTTCACACTCTCGAGCTCGAGTTCTGAAGCTCGATTGAGCTCGAGTTCTGAAGCTCGATTGAGCTCGAGCTCGGTACTGTTCATCACGAGTCGAGCTCGAGTACCGAGATACTCGGCTCGGCTCGGCTCGTATACATCCCTAGTTGTGTTTGCTTTAGGTCTAGAAGGATATGAAATCTATAAATTAATTCATTTTGTAAAGAAGAAATATTAAGTAATTCTGATTATTAACATAAGCTTCAATTTACTTGTGAAATTATGAATTCTTTTGACCTAATTTTCATTTAATTTTTAGGTATCACAAATATAAAGATTTGGAATTTAAGTATGGAGGAAGAAAAATAATTTGTTTTGTTACAATTATATACTTATCTAACGTAGAAGATGTGGACTAAAAAGAAAAAAGCAGAGACTAAAAATCACTTCCTTTACATTAAAGTATCACATCAAGTTCAGTGTGGGTTTAGAGTCCATTAGGTACTCCAAACCATTGTTTTAAAACCCAACCTAGCCCAGCCAATTGAACTGGCTGAACCGGGACTCGAGGCATTCACCAAGTCGGATTATCATTCATCTCAAACCCTAGAAATTAGGACGACAATTGGCAAACAATTAGTGGCTAGGATGTTGCGACTTTTGAAGAGGAAGGGCCAATGAGTCTAAAGGTGGTGACAGAGTTGATTTCACGTGAGTGAAATGACCAAAAATAGCAAAAATAAATCAGGTTGTTGTCGCCAATTGGCGAGGCAAACGAGGGTGGGGTGAGATGGGTTTTGGTCAGGAGGCTAAGAGGAGAGTTTTCATGATGATGGGATGTGTTTTTGCAAAGCCCAAAATAGGCCCTGTTTGGCCTGGGTTGTCGACGCCATTGGTGTGATTTGGGGTGTTTTTGCAGGATTTCAAACCTGGCGGGACTTATGTGAAATTTTTAGGGGTATTTTTGCTGGATTTCAAATATTTTTACATGCTAATGTCACTGGTTTGACCTGCCAGTAAATCGGTTCAATCGGTCAACCTAAGACCAACGACTTTGTCGAGTTTCACCTCAGGCCAGGTTTTAAAACCTTGCTCTAAACCCAAATAACATATTATGATCATAGTAATAGATTGAGTTTCTAGACATATCAGTTAAATTATCAAACAACTTCTTGTTCATAAATAGAAATTTACCATCAGTGACAAGCCATATATATATATATCCAAAGATAAGATGATATGTAACTTGGAATGAAAATTCAGAATCCTACTTGAGAATAATGTTATACTTACAGGGCGTGTTTGGTTGGGGGTAATCCCCAATTACTAAGGTGATTTCATCTTTTATTACTTGATTACCACATTTGGTTATTAAGTAATATAAGATTTCAGTAATCTTCCATAACCAATACTATTGGTAATATAGGAGGTAATTTGATTACCTCATTTTCTTAGGTATTTTAAGATTACATGGTAATCTTATTTTTGTTACAATTTTATTCCTTATTAATATAAAATTTGAACAATAATGCCCTTATTTTAAAATTAATCTACCATTATAATTTGACCCTTATTTAATTAAGTTTTTGGAAAATAATGCCCTTATATTTAAAACAAATTGCAGGCCACCCAAGACCACCGCTGCCCACCAACCACCATTGCCGGCAATTGGCCAACCACCACCGGTCGCCACCTAAAGTTGTTGGAGGTTGTCAGAAATGACCGTCGTGCGCCAACATGGCCGTAGATCTGGCCGAAAATGGCTAGATCTATTATGGCCATTTCTGGCTAGATCTATGGCTTTTGGCTGTTAATGACGATTAGTTCTAGTCGTAGATCTAGCAACTTCCGATCAGATTCATGGTGGATCTGGCCACTTCCAGCTAAATCCATGATGAATTTGGCCGAAAATGGCCATATCAACGCATGGCCGGTTAGATCCGACTATTACGACCACTTCCGAAGCAGCCAACAGTGGTGGCAAGCGGCCAACAATGGCTTGCGATGGGTGGGGGTGTTTTTGTTAAGTTTTAAACTTTTTTTGTTGCTGGGGTGTTTTAGCAATATCTCAAACGCAGGGGGTTGAAAAAGTATTCAAATAATAATAATAATAATAATAATATTAATATTAATATTTAAAAAGGAGCGCAATTTAGTAAATTAAATAATATACCCACCAATTTATTCCTTCAAACCAAAAATATTAATATATCATATCCACCAATTTATTCTAACGAACCAAACACATTTCCCTAAACATTTCTAATAATCTTCAAAGTAATCTAACTTTTCATCACTATAACATTCCTAGTAATACAACATTTCATGAAAGTTTGAGAATAAACATAAGTACATCATTTATTCAATCAACCCAATTTTAGTACGGTATAAACAAGTAAGCTATCATATTAGTTAATATACAAATTTCGATATATAATCCGTCTCATGACTTTAACAAATCAAACTCCCATCTTAATGACTTAAAAGACAGTAATTGCCCTATGCTTATTTTATCTATTAAACACAAATATAATTAATAATGTATCATATACCTGTAGAATTATATAAAAGAAAACCCTTTAAATTATAAAAAATGCTCTACGAAAATATTAAAAAGTTCTCTTATAAAATTATAGGAAAAATAATATTAATTGATCTCGGAGGGCATATTAAATAATGTCATCTTATAGGGTGTGTTTTGTTGGGGGTTATATGAGATTATTGAGGTAATTTCATCTTATATTCTTGATTGCACGTTTGGTTATCAAATAATATAAAATTCTGGTAATCTTCTAATACCAATAGTAGTTACTGTTGATAATATATGAGGTAATCTGATTACCTCTATTTTCTTAGGTATTATAAGATTACTTTTTAATCTTATTTTTGTTACAATTTTACCCCTTATTAATAAAATTTTAGGACAATAATGCCCTTGTTTTAAAAACAATTTACAAAAATATCAATCGACTATTCTATCCTTATATACAAAGTTTTTAGAACATAAACACCCCTAAAATTTAAAAAAAAAAACTGCAAAGGGTGGTGTCTGGATTTGGCCACCACTGCCAGCCACTGGAAACCACTGTCGAAGGTCGCCAGCGACGACGGAATGGTGTATGTGGTCGGTCTTGCGTCGATAAGCTTGTTTCCAGCCATGGATCATAGTGATCCCTTGCTGGAAACATCCATTTTTGGCTTTTCACGACCAAATCCGTGGCCGTGAAAAGCCAGATATTTGGCCGTGAAACGACCGTTGTTTCTCGACCAAATCTCCACTTTGACACCATCGACAGAGGTGGCAGGCCGCCGACAATGGCTTGGGGTGGGTGGGGGTATTTTTGTTAAGTTTTAAACTTTTTTTGTTGCTGGGGTGTTTTAGCTAAATCTGAAATGCAGGGGGTTAAAAGAATTATTCAAAAAAAATATTATATTAATATTTAAAAAGGAGGGCAATTTAGTAAATTATATAACATACCCACCAATTTATTCCTCCCAACCAAACATATTAATATAACATACCCACTAATTTGTTCCAACCAACCAAACACATTTCCCTAAACATTCCCCGTAATCTTCAAGGTAATCTATTTTTCCATTAATATAACATTCTCAATAATACAACATTCCTTGAACCAAAAACACCAGAGGGTGCGTTTGGTTCGTGGTCATATAAGATTACTTTGGTAATCTTCGTTTAATTTTCAAGATTCCCTTATTTGTTTTGCAAAAAATAAAATATTACAGTAATCTTTTGTTGCAAATAGGGTTTACCATTGGTAATATAGAGGGTAATCAAATTACCTTGTCAGGGGGTGTTATTAAAAGACTACTGAGATAGTCTGATTTTTATACCTATTTTTCCCTTAATTAAATACCATTTCGGATGTAATTGCCCTCAAATGTCTACCAAATAACCATCCTAGACCCCATACATTTGAGAATTTAGCTAAAAAACCCCAGCCACAAAAAAGTTTAAAAGTTAACAAAATACCCTAGCCACCAAAGACCACCGCCCACGGCAGTCGCCATATCAACGGTATCTGGCCAGCTATGCGTCAATCTGGTCAGGAAATGACCAGAATAGATCTAGCCAGAAACAGCCAGATCACAACCAAATATTTGGCCGTGAAACGGTCAAATCTAGCTAGGCAGATCCATGACCGAAAACAGCCTTACCAGTGCACGACCAACCAGATCCGGCTAGTCATGCGCCATTCTAGTGACTTCCGACGGTGGTTGTGGTTGGCTGTCAACAACGGCTTGGGTGGGTGGGGATGATTTTGCTACAAATTAAAGTTTTATATGGTTGGGTATTTTAGCAAAATTCCAAATGTAGGGGTTTAAAAAGAATTATTCAAAAAATAATGATAAAAACAATATTATATTAATATTTTAAAGGAGGACAATTTAGAAATCTATATAACATACCCACTCATTTACCTCCCAACCAAACATATCAATATAACATATCCACCAATTTATTCCAACCTAACCAATACATTTCCATAAACATTCCTAGTAATTTTCAAGGTAATCTATCTTTCCATTAATATAACATTCTCTTAACCAAACTTACGACTGTTTGGTTGGGGGTTATATCCCATTACTCCACTATTGGTGTCTTATATTATTGATATGACCATGTTTGGTTGTCAAGTAATATAAGATTCCAATACCAATAAAGATATAGTAATCACTGTTGGTTATATAAATAGTAATTTGAATACCACAATTTTCTTAGGTATTCAAGATTACCTAGTAATCTTATTTTTATTACAATTTTACCCCTTAAGGGCCGTTTAGATCGGGTTAATATTAGATAACTAGGGTAATATTTTTTAAATTGAGCAGATGACGATATTTGGTTGGTTTGTAAAAAATTATTGCTGAAATATTTTATGACAAACAGTAGCATTTGGGGGGTAAATTTCCGGTAATTTTAATACCTAGGGGGGGGCTGTTATTAAAACTTACCCTGGTATTACAATTTTTTTCCCATATTGCTCCTAAACAGTTGAGCATTTGGTCCAAATTAACCTTATATTTGCTAATATTTACAAAACACCCAATCACTCACGCAGATACTTTTATCCTCGCTTTTTAAATCTTTCGGACAACATTGCCCTTGTTATTATCATTATTCACATAAATGCCTTTATACCCAGAATTAGTCACCACCGGCAACCACCATTGATCACCATCGAAGGTTGCCAAAAGTCGCCATAATGGCATACGACTGACCGTATATGACTGGCCGAGCATTGGTGAGGCTTTTTTCGACCATGGATCTCATACGACCGACCATATATGACTGGCCGAGCGTTGGTGAGGCTTTTTTCGACCATGGATCTGTCGAAAAAAGCCAGCCAGATCTGTGGCCGTTTCAAGGCCAAGCATGTGGCCGTGGAACGGCGACTGATCTGGCCATGAAACAGCCAAGTCTTTGGCCGTGAAACGACCAGCATTTCACAGCCAGATATGTGGCACTGCCAACGATGGTGGCTGGCTGCCGGCAGTGGCTTGGGGTGGATATGGGTGTTTTTGTTAAGTTTAAAACGTTTTTGGTTGCTAGGGTGTTTTTGCTCAATCTGAAAAGTAGGGGGTTAAAAGAATTATTCAAAAAATAATAATAAAAAATAATGTTAAATTAATATTTAAAAATGAGGACAATTTAGTAATTTAAATAACATACCCACCTATTTATCCTTCCAACCAAATATATTATTCACCAATATATTCGAACCAGCGAAACACATTTTCTAAATATTCTCAGTAATCTTCAAGGTGATCTTTTATTCCGTTAATATAATATCCCCCTATAATAAAATATTATATGATCCAAACGCCCCCTTACTAATAAAATTTTAGGACAGTAATGCCCTTGTTATCTAAACAATTTCAAGAAGTTTCATGGACAATTTTAGCCTTATATACAAGATTTTTAAGACATTATTACCTTTGCACTTCAACCAGATTACCCAAGACCATAGCCAGATCTGGCCACCACCACCAGTCGCCGCCAATAGCTGTTGGAACGATGCACAATCAATCAGATCTGACCATGGATCTAGCCCGAAACGACCAAATCCATGGGCATTAATGGCCATAGATCTATTCTAGTTGGAATAGATCTAGTCATAGATTTGAAAAAAAAATGGTATATCTTTGATCTTACAATGTAAAGACCAAAAAGTCCTTCTGAGGTTAATTTTAATAGACTTAATACTATTATACTAACGGTAGGAGATTACTTGATAATTTACAAAAGTTATGGGTGCGTTTATATTTCATTAACCCTTTTGTTTGAAGTTGATTAAGACTTCACTTGAGTAAAAATATTTATAGGATTAAAACTTCATTAGTCAAACATGAAAGTTGAGATGGCCGAGTTGGTCTAAGGCGCCAGATTAAGGTTCTGGTCCGAAAGGGCGTGGGTTCAAATCCCACTCTCAACAGTTTCTCTTTTCATTTTATGTTCTTCTTTCGTAACCTTAAATTTTTAATTATTCTGTCACAAGAGTGCTAGTTTATATTTAACTCAAACAATGTTATTCTTTTTTAAATTTTCAAATTGCACATTAAATGACAAGAAGCTAAAAGAAAAACTGACAATTAAGAATTAAGACTTTGAATATATTACTTAAAATGTCATGAATTTGATCTATGAGTTGCTAATAAGGGTTTTCACTGAGGAGATTTACTGAGTTGTCAATTTCAAAGTCTTGAAGAATTAGTTAAGGTGTGGATAAACTGACCTATACACCTCGTCACCGAAAAAAAAAAAAAAAGACAATATTGATTGCATTTTAGCTTTAGAATTGATTCAATGCAAGATAGAATCAAGAGAAAATAAAAACAAAGAGACAAAGACGACTACTATTAATCACGTGAGATGATTGAAAAAGCATTACACTTAATTTTCCAACTTTGTGTCAAAATACTACCTATCCACATATTATAGAATTTTCTTTTATCATAATTTGACCACTTTTTAATTAAAATTAATGGTGATTGGTGAATATATAGAAGTTTTAATACAGTATTATTCATTATTTATATAGCTTATGGATTGATCATTATGTATCATATATTTTAATTTAATTTGTAAATACAGATAAAATACTGAATATGTGCATATTACATTTAATTTTACATAATTATATCTCTTCCCATAAAATTCAAGTAATCTCTTCGATTATATATTGTTGAAAAATGAATGTCTATATATATATATATATATATAGACACACAAAAATTCTCAGGACATTTTCAAATTTTAACATGCAGACAAAAAGGTAAGTGTTTGGTAACTGGCTTCTGATTTTATAGCTCGTGAAGTTAGTGACCAGATGTTCACGTTTTGTTTTCATATTAAAAATTTAAGGATGCCTGCACTAGAGATATATAATTAAATGATAATTAAAACAATTTATCATATTTAAATGTGAACAAGCCATGGATGGATTTGAGTTTTGAAAAGGTATAAAGATTGGAGGGAATGTAAAGAGTTTTAGGTTTGGGAAGATAAATGTAGAGTCTGAGTTTATATTAGGATTTATTTTAATTTTTATATGAAAGAGCATTTTTGTTCTTCACAAAATGGGAGGGCTATAGGGTTATGTATATGTAATACAAGGGGTGTTCAGTTTAAGTACTCTACATTTTTTTAAGGAATCGAAACCGGAACCGACGGTTCTGGTTCTTGGGTACCCAAAATCTAAACTTGTAACAATGGTTTTGATTCCAGTTTCGGGTCAGGGTTCCTGGGAAAATTATTTAACCTCCCAAAAGTTTATAAAATAACAAAAAAAAAAAAAAACCTTTAAAACTTACAAATACACCCCCAAGCACTTGTTAACAAAAAATAAAATTACAAATACATTGAAAAATCATAAATTCAAAATTACAAACTCCAAAATTAAAATTATACACTCCACTCTTTAATGTTATTTCATACTAGTCTCAGTTTCGGTTCTGATTCTTGACTATAGGAACTGGAACTGGAACCGCACAGTATCAGTTCCAAATTTTTGAAACTAAAACCTACCCCTTAACGGCCGGTTCCAGGTAGGAACAGGAACCAAAGCCTGGATACTCGCCGGTTCCGATTCTGATTGACTCTTTAGAACACCCTTATGTAATACTATAAAGGAAATGATTTTTAGCCCCCATCTTCTACTTCAAGCGAGGGTATAATTGTAATAAAAAATTTCCTCCATACTTTTATTTCAAAACTTTTAATTTGCATTTAACCAAAAAATTAAAATAAATTTAGTTCAATCATAATTTCATAAGTAAATTAAAGTTTATTGTATTAATTATCAAAACTTCTAAATGTTTCTCCTTTTCTTTCATGTCTCATATCCTTCTAGACTTAAGCAAATAAAACTACTCTTTAATCTTCTTTTGAAGCGTTCTTTATTAGTTTTCTCTTCTTCTTCTTATTTATTTTTTATTTTTTGTTTTTCTATCTTAAGTTTTATATTTTGAAGAACTGTTATGAATTAAATTGTTTAAATTTAAGGTGATGATACAATAAAAAATTACTAGAATCAAATGAAGTGTTTATGTTTTTTGTTTTGTTTTGTTTTTTTTTTTTTTTTTTAGAGTTGACAACTTTATAGAAACATAAGATATTAAAAGATTTTAGATTTTAAGTAAATTAATGAGTATTGTTGATACAAAAAACCGCATCAACTTAATAGATATGATTGACCCTAATGAAATTGGAATGGATTAACGCATGATTTTAATAATTAGCTAGGGAAATGAAATTAAAAGACAAAGCTCTTTTTAAATGGTTCAACGAGCTAACTCTCAAGTTTACGTTCACTATTTTTGTATTAAATATGAAGGATTACAAGAGTAAACACTCTTTTGTCTCTCTAATTTGGCTAACCCTTTATAATGAGTTTTTTGTGTTATTTATACACGAAATTGATAAGGGTGAGTGGAGTAATTTTAGGGATTACAACTTAAACATAGGAGATAATCCTCTCCTTAATATTAGGAGATAAGACTCATCTATAATATGTGAGACAATTGTTAGTTAGTTAGCTCTGCCACTTATTGCGAACTTGTTGTAAGTTCTCGCACAACAAGTATACGTAGATCCTTTGTAACTTCCCAACTGCCGTTTATTGCGAACTTGTTGTAAGTTCTCGCACAACAAGTATACGTAGATCCTTCCTAACCTCCCAACTGCCACTTATTGCGAACTTGTCGCTTGTTCTTGCAAAACAAGTATACGTAGATCCTTCCTAAATTTTTTAATATGTATAAAAAATAATTGTTAATATTTTTTGAAATATTATTACACCCCTAAGAAGGTGAGAAGTAAAGAAGAAAAAGACGGGAGATAGAAATCACTTCTCTATTTTATATATTTAATGCTTGTGAATGGGCTAATTGGTAATTAAAGTTCAGAGGCTGAATTATGTGAGGTTCCGTTCCGTGTGTGATCAAACTCTTAGGAAGATACAAATAAGATATTTAAAATAACAAGACTAATTAGAAGAAGAAATTAAAAGTGGCAGGAGCAAAGTGACAAGTTGCATGTATTCTCATGTGATATGCAGAATATATATATATATATATATATTTGGGTCTTCCTAATTTACCAGTCTTCATTTGAAAATTTGCAAATGTTTGGTTGAGATCGACATAGCCATTAGCAAAGAAGTTTAATCCTAATTAATTGTCGATTAAAGTAAAGTACTACATCAATCAAAGAGCTTAATTATTAAATTGGAATTCAATCTGTACAGCTGTTTAGTGGGCAAGTTGAAGGATTATTTATACGAGTTGTCTCTCAACCTTCTTGTTTAATAGACCATCCCTGGAACTGGAAACATGTGCCCGTGAAAGGTGAAAGCAAATATCACATAAAAGAAGGTCAAAACCTTCAAACTAAAAAAGAAAGATTTGTGGCTTCATGTTTTGGCTACCCCATCTAAATTTAATATCGAGGGTATTTTGAAATCATAAAAATTATATACAAATTTTGGTAAAAGAGAGGGAAGAAATAATGTGTGGTTTGAGGTGGTTGAATAAATTCTTCAAAGTCAAAACGAACATGCAGATTATTATCTATCATAAATGGTAATGAATAAAGCAAGCTGTCCATTTCCTCTCAAAATGGTCAACTCTTTAAATTTATTACATTACATATATAGAAGATAAAAATCAATTCATCAAATTCTGTTTATTTACTTATTACATAGAATATAATAACGTTTTATGTACAATGCATTTGGATCTTAGAATACATAATTAGACGAGACGATGGTAATTACTAATTATATATGCAATCTATAGAGACGAGTACCTTAATTAATAACAGATAAAAGAGGATATATATATATACATCAATTTTCAAATATAATGTGAAAAGAGCAGTTGAAATGCAGTGCCCAAATATAGCCGGAGCCGAACTCAACGATTAATTTTGTAGCTGTTCTTGAACATTGGTTTGACTTCTGCTCGTGGGTGTTGGTTGACCTCTACATTTTTATTTATTATCGTTTCAAAGAGATAGCCTAACCCCAACCAACGTTCAATCACTTTTGTTGGTTAGTTATATTTAGAAATTAGGTCATTTATCAGTAACCAGAGCAGTTGAAGATTTATTTTTTTGTTTGAATTATACAGAGATTAAGCACAAAATTTCCTTCTCTTGAGATACGCATAGACGTGTTATTATTGTTTTCTTATTTTTGAAGCTCAATTCTCACTTTTATATTACATTTTTATTATAAACTTGATCTTCCCTATCATTCTCATTTGGTCCAACATGTTTAACCTAATATTATATATTCATAACTTGCTGACCATAAACCTTTATACACTTTCATAGCCACTTGAAATCTCAACTCAATCCTCATTTCTCTGCACTTTCCGCCATGAAAACGCCAACCGTTAACTCGGTCACTCATCCTTCTTCAACTCACTTCCTCCTTTTTGTATTCTCCATTCTCTTCGCATATGCATGTCAAAGAACTGAAGCCACTGCACAGGAGCTCCTCAAGGGATTCAAAGCAACGCCAAACGCTTCAGTCTCGTCATTTCAAGCCCTTCTCAGCGATTCAACTGACACTTTCTCACTCGGTTTCCTCCGAGTCAACTCAAAAGAACTTGCTCTCGCTGTCCTCCACGTGCCCTCTTCGGAACAACTCTGGCTCGCCAACCCAACTCAGTTGGCGCCATGGTCAGACCGTACTCAACTTTTCTTCAATGGCAGTCTTGTATTATCCGGTCCACGTGAGAGGTTATTTTGGTCAACTGAAACTCAAGGTGACAGAGTTGTACTTCTCAATTCCTCGAATTTACAAGTACAAAAACTTGACGAATATGTCTCCATTCTCTGGCAAAGTTTTTACTTTCCCACAAACACCCTTTTAGAAAACCAAAATTTCACGAGCAACATGTCGCTTGTTTCTTCAAATGGACTCTATTCTATGCGATTAGGCAGCAACTTCATCGGTTTATACGCGAAGTTTAACGAGAAATCGGATTCAGGGCAGATATATTTAAGACACAAAGCACTTGAAGCGAAGGCAAATATAATCGAAGGACAAGGAGCGATTTACGCCCGAATAAACTCGGACAGGTTTCTGGGTATGTATCAAGTTGGTACGATTCCTCCTGTAGACATGCTACCGTTCAACAGTTTTCAGAGAAACATTACTGGATTCGTTTTCCTCCGGTTAGAATCGGACGGGAATCTTAAAGGTTATTACCGGGATGGGTCGAAATGGATATTGGATTACCAAGCCATTTCTGACACGTGTGAGTTGCCTAATCCCTGCGGTTCGTACGGTTTGTGTAGAGCCGGGTCCGGTTGCTCTTGTATTGATAACCGGACGGATTATTCCTCCGGTTCGTGCTTTGAATCAACAAGTTCGGGTGATTTTTGCAGTGAGGGTGAAGACGATTACTGGGTTTTGAGGAGAAAAGGTGTGGAATTACCGTTTAAGGAGCTGATGAGATATGAAATGACGTCGTATTTGGAGCAATGTGAGGACATATGTGAGAAGAATTGTAGTTGTTGGGGTGCGGTATTCAATAACGGATCCGGGTTTTGTTACATTTTGGATTATCCGATCCAGACCCTGTTGGGCGTGGGTGATGAGAGTAAGATGGGTTATTTTAAGGTGAGGGAGGGTGCAGGGAAGAAGAAAATGGATGTGGGCTTTGGTGTTGGGATCGGGGTGTTATGTGGGGCCATAGTTGTTTTGATTGGGGCGATTTCATTTGGAAGTTGCAAGATTTGGATGAGGAGAAGAGGTGTTAAACAGATATTGGAGGATGAGGATGGGATCTCGCCCGGCCCGTACAAGGATCTCGCATCGGCTAGTTTTCGGTCCATTGAGATGTGTAACGCTCGAAGATAGATTTTGATTGGATTATATAATCAGTAAGACTACACTTACCGACTTTTTCCTACCGATTTTCTATCCAGATTGACGTGTTATATGCCTCTCATTTGCCCCATCAATCTACATCAAATCTGCCTCAATAATTTCATGCCACGTTAATCTGGATAGAAAATCGGTAGGAAAAAGTCGGTAAGTTTAGTATTACTGTTATATAATAGTGTAAATTTTTTCTTGCCTCATTTACATTGGATTGAAACATAGAGCGATTTTGAATGGTTTGATATTTTGTTAAAAAATTATTTTTAAACAAATAGTTGGAAACATTTTTGCACTTTTTCATCATAAATAGGGCGGATTGATTGACTTATGATTCAAATAGTTTCCAAAATTACAATAGATTCAAGTTTTTTGAATTATATCTTAAAATTTTTAATATTTAGAAATATGTTTGATATGATATTCAAAAACCTATTTGCCAATTAAAAATAGTAAAAAAAAACTAAATAAATGACTTTTAACCTTTTTACATATATATTTTACATTAGTTTTTAAAATTGTGTCAAATAATTATTTTCTGATATATTTCAACTTATTTCTACCAAGCGTAATAATACAACATATTTATACAATATTATGTGGTAAAATATGATCGGTTGATTTTAAATTAAAATTAAATTTTCATATAATCATCTTTTACCACATAATGTTGTATGTGTAATATTATTCTACATTTTTCATAACAAAAAAATTGTATTTAAATTCTATATTAAACGGATAACTCATTAATTCACATCTAAATTCACTTCAGATGACTTATGTTTAGTAAAAAAAAAATATATAGTTGTCCCGAATTCAGAGGGCTGCCACCCTTTTTTTTCTAAAAGAAAAAGGGCAAGTGGAATAAAAAAAAAACCAATTATATTAGCTATAATTAAAAGAGATTTATATTAAGTATAATATCATTAATATTCCATTTAGATATGAAATACATGTAAATTAGATTTTGATCTATGATTTTGTCTTATATGAAAAACGTTGACGCAAGGGATGACATATATATGGGAAGTGGGATTTGACTAAAATAAACATTGTTGAGATGATGATTGTCACTAACTTAGCAAGTTGTTCATAGTTTTTAATTATTTAATGAATGTGTTTTGGGTGGACCAAACTAATCCTATTAAAGTGTGCATTGCATATGCATATGCATAGGTATTGGATGGATTTTATGCAAAGATTTGACCATATAATCTATGGTAAGTTTGGTATAAAGTTGAGCTAATTCATTATAAAAAAAAAAGTTACATCTTTTGGGACGCACACCAAACATTCCTTCAACTGGTCACCATCAATATATTTAGTTATTTTCTATTTTGGTAGTTAATATCTTATTTAATTTTCAATCAAATCATAACATGGGTAAATACTATTCATCCCAAATTTCATATCCTGTGATACATCACTTGACATATGAATTTGAAACAAGTTTTAGAAAAAAATAGTATTATTAGTCACAAAGATATATAAATTTAATCATAAAAAAAAAAAAAAAAAAAAATCTCTTTTTGACGAATCTGTGGCAAAAAAAAAAAATCTCTTTTTGACGAATCTGTGGCAAGTTAAAACATCATCGGGTTATTATCGGCCCAAATGTTAATGAGGGCCCTTAAAAACCCAATAATTTTACGTTTCTTGGGCCGGATGAACATTGGCAACCCAATAGACAAAAGCATGAAAAACCTTTTCACCTCTCTCAACCAAAAACCCTAACTAGAAGGGAGACATAACACAGCCTCTTCCTCGCCTGTAACTGTAACTTCTCTTTTTTGATTGTAAGTTCTTTAGTTTTTATTTTTAATGATTTTGAATTCTAAATTGAAAGATATGAATATTGATTTTTTCGTTTGATGTTTTGTATGGAGTCGCGTTTGACGTTAACTTGAAGATAAGATGAGATTGGAGAAGTGTTGGTTCTGTTCTTCTACTGTATATCCAGGACATGGTATTCAGTTTGTTCGGAATGATGCAAAGGTAAGAATTTAATTATTTTTTAATGGGTTTTTAGTTTTTTTTGGTTAGATTACTGATGGTCCCTCCTTCTTTTCATGTCCTGTTTATATAGCTGTTTATACTGTTTTAGGGTTCTATCATACTGTTTAGATATAATAGATTTGGGGCCAAATGATTGTGGCGCTTAATTGATGTATTTGCTGTGTTATAGCCATTGTTTGAATCTTAAGCAATGAAATTTTGTTATGAAAGTGTGTGAACTGATAGTGAACAAGCAGTATACCAAATTTTTGGGACTAAAGTAACATGCCTGGAGATTTCAGACAAAAGCTACGAACCCAACTGGACTCCAAAGATTACCTTAAGAACTAAGATATAGTCGCAGAACTAATATATTCTAGACAGTTCTGCTTCTCATTATGATGGAACTGTTTTTCTCTATTTAGCAAAACTAGGAGGCAATGGTTTGTTCATGACCCTTTTTGTTTTGTATTTACTTTTGTAATATAGGTGGCAGCAACTCGGTGAGAAGTATTATTTTGTAATAGTTTGTTCAATTGGGTTCTTTAGGGAGCTTGGTTTTTGTTAAAGTCTTCACAGCCTTTATATCAATCTTTTCCTCCTTTTTTAAGGGATATAAAATTTCTCTGCACTTTAAAGACGTCTGAAATTTGACTGTCCCATAATTTTGAAGTCTCCTCCTATGAATGTTCTTTGAATGTCCTACTATTTCTCTCATTTCATGTTACTCGGATAGTAGCCAAATGCAGACAGTCCCACAATAACCATTGAACTTCAATATTTATTATCAGGCAATGTTTAAAGACTTTGCAGTGCTTGCTTAGCAGAATTTTAAAATATAATATCGAACCAGATTATGTGTCTAATAAAAGGCTTTGGTTAATCTTATGTTATCCTTGCAATGTGTTTTGAATGTTCAGTTATCATTGGCTGTGTCTCTGGCACCTGACAAGTGATCCTTTTGCAGATTTTCCGATTTTGTAGATCCAAATGCCACAAGAACTTCAAGATGAAGAGAAATCCTCGTAAAGTAAAATGGACCAAGGCCTATAGGCGGTTGCATGGGAAGGACATGACACAGGTGAATATACTTGGTTTCATTATCTTGGTTTGCTGTCTTTCTAGTTACACGAGCATTGTTGTTTGAATGGTTATAAAAACATTGAATGTTGATATTTTTTTATCATTGTTCCAAGGACTCTACCTTTGAATTTGAGAGGAAGCGTAACAGGCCAGAGAGATATGACAGAAATCTTGCTGAAAACACTCTGAAGGCTATCAAGAAGATTGATAAAATCAGAGTAGCCAGGGAGGAAAGACACCATAAACAGAGGTTTGCTTATCTTCTTTCATTGTTTAAGCAGGTTTTATCTACCAATTGAGTTCTGATCAGAAAATTCTGGCAGGATGAAGGGGAAGAAAACCAAGGAACAGAGAGAGGCTGCCGTCGAATTGGAGCAAGGAATCCACCTGGTCAAAGCCCCATCTGTTCTTGCACAAGATCAATCTCTCACCCTTCCGAAGGTCAAAGTCAAGGTCACTCAAGCACAAGCAGAGGAGAATCATGCTATGGAAGAGTAATTTTAGTTTTTGGGTGCATTCTTGCTCCTCTCATTTGTTATATATACCAAAAATGTCTTATTTACAGCTCTTTGTTCAAGTGTCAAGAAGTTTGCTGTTTGTTGCAGCGAAAGTTTTCCCTGGAATTTTAATTGTACTTGCTTCATTAAGCATGTTCTTGTTTCTTTGATAATGTCATTGTGTTTGTACTTCATTTTTGGTCTATTTTCTTTGGATGATGATGATCATAGCTCGTTTCCTTTTTGCCTTCATTAGAAAATGGACTAGTAAGATTGGAAGCACAAGAATTTGATAGCACTAGAATGTTTGCATATTCTTTTTAAGGGTATTTGTTCTGTAAGAGGTAAAGCATTTTTTCTTTTCGTTTTTACAATTGATATGATACATGACATGTTTCATTATCTCTAATTCATATTTTTTCATATCTCTGAATTATTAAAACACATTTTGCAAACATTTCTTAAGTTTGGTTGGATTCATATAACAAAATAAAGATTAATGTGCTTCTAAAAGCACATCTTTATCATCAAGCCCGTACAGTCTCCAGTCAACCTTAGGGAAGTGTATTTTGTAGTTAATTTTTCTCTCAATCTTTCTTGTTTTTTATGGTCATTTTCTTAATTGTGTGGATTTAAATCAATTAGTTTGGTGATAAGTTGAACTCTCTGATTTGAAGACAGTTTGTGTTCAAAATTAATTCTGTTTTAATTGTTTATCTGTGTGGATTTGTTAGATTGGAGAAAGAATATATATTTGAAAATGATTTTTTTTTCTTCTAACCTCTGAAGTCATGATGTGTACGTTAATGTTTGATAAAATACTCTAGCTTATTCACCCACTAGATTTTTATAAAATCTTTAGCATATATGCAAATAATAATTTGGGAACAAACATTGATTAACATATTAAATTTTGTTTACATAAATCTCTCATAGGTACTGATGGTAATATGCGTAAATGGGTTGGGTCCCTGCAGGTTTTAACCCATTTGGGCTACTCCATACCCAACCCAATCAGAATTAGGGTGATATTGGGTTGTCCCAGTTTTAACCCATCTATTCGCGGTACCCCATGCCCAATCTATTACCCAAACTTAATTTAAGAAAATATTTATAAAACAAAAATTAAAGTAAATCAAATTTTTACTTGACTTAAAAAAATGTCATAAAAATATTTATAAACATAGACCACCTGCCACCCAATCAACAACCGAAGAAAAGAGAAATCGATTGAAGGATGAGCTTTAAAAAAATTTTACTTGACTTTAAAAATTTTTATAAAAATATTTATAAACAACTTAGTTAAGAATAATCACCATCAGACAAAAATACAAATAAGGCAAAATGAAATTTTTTATTTATTCATTATGATCTGGTCAACCGTCGGTTAACTGATAGTTAATATTAGTCAACAAGTGGTCAATGTTAGGCAAAGTGGTGCTTTGTGCCACCGTTGGTCCCATTGGGACCGGATGGCCATGATTTATCGGAGCTGATGGTTTTCACCACATTCCGACACTTGTTTAGTTGCAAAAGGTGGCAAAATCTTCAACGGCCTTTTGCGGCCAAATAAAGTGTTGAAATGTGGTGGAACCATTGGATTCCAATAGAAAATTGTTGTCTAATCCCAACTGGATTGGCTGTGGTGCAAATGTGTCGCATTTTTTTGGTGTTGACGGCTAGTTGACTGAGAGTTGATCGACATCCATTGTTGGTTGATTGACGATGGTGGTTATTTTTTTAATAAATTAAATATCTGTTTAAGTTTACTTCTAATTGAGAGAATGACAAGAAAATGACTTTTTTTTTTCTATAAAAGCCAAAAAAGAGCAGTTTTTGAAAAAAAAAAAAAAAAAGACGGTCAACAGCCCAAATACGTTTAAATTAAGTAGAAAATAAGTACAACATACAAACTGCAAAAATGTCCTTATCTTATGATGATATATGATTCATATAACATTTTAAAGATGAAAAGAGTATTTAATCTTTAATATGCACCAATAAAAAGAAGATCGTTGATCTAACAGTTTCCTTTACAAGGTTGTCACCATCCTTTTGAACTAATTTGTAAACATTTTACTTCTGGTTCATTCAACCTCAAATCCTTATTTTACTTACAAGGTTGGCCGCATTGGGGCACCTTCAATCAGTAGTGGTGACTGTTAGTTTATTGTGAAATTACCCTTAAAGTGCGTTTGGTACAGAAAATGTTTTATTACTACAAATGTGAGATTACCATTGAAAAAGATTATCTTGAAGATTATAGAAGAATGTTATATTAATATGTTAAGTTAGATTTGTGGGTATAAATAAATAAAATGCTGGTTGGGAAGAACAAAATATTATCGATTGAGACTTTTACTGAATTGCCCTTCCTTTTTAATATTATTATTATTATTATTATTATTATTATTATATAACCCCCAACATTTGAGAATTTAGCTAAAACACCCCAACAACAAAAGTTTAAATTTTAACAAAATACGCCTAGCCATTGCAGACGATTGCCAACCGCTGACCACCATCGTCGGCCGCTGGCGGCATTGCCAGAACGACGCATGACCGATTGGATATGGCTGACCGTGCACCGATTCGGCTAGATCGAAGGTCGAAAACGGCTAGATGGCCATGGATCAAGCTATTTTTGGCAAGATCCATGATAAAAAATGGTTGTATCGGTGCATGGTCGGTCAGATTTGGCCAATCATGCGTCGTTCTGGTGACTATCGATGGTGGCCGATGGCCGTTTGTAGTGGTTGATTAATTTTGGGTGGTATTCATATAAATAGTGAGGGGCATTTCTATCCAAAAATTAATTTATGAGGTTATAGAAGTCATTTTGCACAGTTGTACTAATTATTATTTGGTAGACATACGACGACATTTGTGTCTGAAATATTTTTTAATTAAGAATAAAATTGGTATGAATAGTGGATTACCCCAGTAATCTTTTAATAACACCCCCTAAGACGGTAATCTAATTACCCCTTGTATCACCTATATTAAACACTATTAGCTTTGCAATATTACCGAAATCTTTTATTATTTAGTAACCAAACATGGGAATGTCCGAAATTAAACATAGACTATTGGAGTTATCTTCCTACAGCCCTAACCAAACGTGCCCTTAGAAAAATGATTCTATTTCTTATTGGATTAGATTAGAGTGATTCTATTTCTTATTGGATTAGATTAGAGTAAGAATCAAAAGTGCATTAGAAGTTACACTACAGGCCTTGTGTCAAGACCTAAAATCTGGATCTTGCAAATTAAGCAAAATAAAGATTTGCTAATTGCTAGTGTTTTAACTTTTGATTTTGTATTTTGTTAACTAATATATATTTTTTAATAAGGATTTTATCACTTACCTCCCCTAAGGTTTTCATAAATTCTCAGTTACATCCTTGTGGTATAAGAAACCATCTAAGACCAAGCAAACTTTGACATTTGAATAAATTGTCACTAACCTCCAACCTCCACTAATATCCTCCTTTTTTTTTTTTTTTTTTCCTAAACATCAACTGTTAAGTCAAGGGGCAAAATTGTCATTATAGTTTTTAACACAAAATGGAATTAAAAATTAATTAAAAATTAAAAAAAATCTAGAAAATTAGAAATAAATGATATAAAAAGTTGATATTGTTGTGTGTGGTTTTTCCGCCAAGCTCGGGCCAACGTGAGGACATATCTCGACCTAGAATGAGCTCAGTAACAATGATTGATCGGCCCAACATAAGCTTGTCGAGCTGAAGCTCGACCCAGCACAAGCAAGTCGCGAACAATTCAAGAAATCATTCAATCAACTTGCATATTATTTCAGATCCCAGATATTACGAGAATGACTAGATCAACCGCGATCACTACGCAATCACAGCGCCCAATCGCGAGAATATCAGAATTGCGATTCAGATCAATTGTAATCCCCTTAATTTTGCCCTTTTCTTTGTATCAATCTTGTATATAAACCCCCTCAAACAATGAGGAAGGGGTTACAAATTTCACATAGGAACTATATTGTAAGCTCTCACAGCAAATACAAAAACAATGGACGTAGGCTTCAGAGTTAACCTTGCCGAACCATTTTAACACTCTCATTGTCTTTATTTTATTGCATTCCTTTACATACATTGCTGATTATTCTTAATCACGCACACATCAATTCCGATCTCGGTAAGGTCGATCGGATCTCGCTGGTTGGTGCAGATTTCTGTATCAACATTTTAGCGTTAGAAGGAGGGACCTCCGCCAATATCTCGAAGATTCTGGCAAACGTCCACCGCAATTTACTTGTCCTAAGATCAAAATGGTATGCACCAGATCAAGAACTACTACAGAAAATCACGAGAATGTGGAAACCACCCATCAGGAGGTGTAATAGGAGAACACTGGGCGTTGACCACCCGTGCTGCTAACTCAGCACACCACAAACAACCAGGGGGCCGGGACGTCAAACCCCGAGAATAGCCAGCTGATGGAAATGATCAGGACAATGGTTGTACAGGTGGTGCAATAGAACGTGGCTGAGCTGAAGAACCAACAACCAATTGCCCAGAATCTTGACTAGTCGCGCTTCACTAACGGCACCCCAACAGGTATGAATTTTGTAGGTGGATAGTCCGCTTCATCGTTGCTAAGGGGCGATCAACACCTCCAACCTCGTAGGCAGCACTCCACGCACGAGCATGAGTCCCGCGGGCAAATGAACCGCAAGAGGCGATTAAGGAAGCAGCCGCTGAGGAAAAGCGAAGGCGACAGACACAACCAAGAACCTTGGTGGTATCCCCAATGTCAGTGTGCTGATTTTAATCCATGCCCAAAACTAGATCGATCTTCACAGGCTCGCGAAGCGAGCCGTGTGCAACAATCTGGCAATAACCAATGTTTCGGTTATGATGGATGTCACGAACAACGCACTGAGGAGCATGATCACACCTACCAACCTAGCCATCATGACTCGACCTCGCACATCAACACGCGCACCAGAGGTGCTTGAGGTACAACTTAACAGAGCTAACCAGGGCAACCAAAGTGAAGACTTATATCGCATGCAACTAAAAGCTTGCCAGAACAACCTGGCGGAGGAAATAGTAAGTTCCCCCTTTACGGAGGAAGTTCACCAGGCTCCGCTCCCACAATGGTTCAGAGTGCCAGAGAGCAAGTTCGATGGGAGAGGAGACCTTAGAGATCACCTCGATAACTTTAATGACCTGATGGAGCTACACCAGGTCAGTGATTTAGCGAAATGCCAGTGCTTCGTAGTCACATTGGTCAGGGATGCCAAAAGGTGGTACAAGCGGCTTAAAGCGAACTCCATCAACTTCTGACAACAGTTCTTTGCACTATTCCGACAGCAATTCCAGGTGAGGAGATAGTTTGCAATGCCGCTCAGCTACTTGAGCAACATTTTCCAAGAGCGGAACAAATCACTGACCTCGTATTTAATAAGGTTCCAGAACGAGCAGGCAAAGGTCGTTGATGCCCCCGAAGAATCCAATCGGACTCTGTTGATTGCAGGGATCAGACCTAACACAGAGCTATGGAAGAGCTCCATAGTGAAGATAATGTGAGCCTGGCCAAATCCTACTAGATGGTCGCGGAGTATTAGCGAGTAGAAAGCTCGTTAGCGGCACTAGCAAGAAGCTCGACACAGAGGTTGGGGGGGTAGACAGAAGACAAGATCACCAATCTGATAAGCATGGGGGCCAAGACCACAACGACAAGGATCACAACAGATTCCAAAAGAAACAGAAAGTAGATAACCGTGGTGACAAGCAGCCTTTCCCGCGGTATGAAGAGCACACCCCCCTCACTCAAGACATCGCCCACATCTATGAAGTATCCCGAGAGGCAAAGAGGCTGCCCACTCCAGAAAGGATGAGGGGGGTACCAGGTAGAAGAGATCGGCAGAAATATTGTCGGTACCATAGGGATGTCGGGCACAACACGAATGACTACCGAGCTTTGAAGGATGCCATCGAAGACCTGATAGGAAGAGATCATTTGAAAGAATTTGTCAAAGCAGAACCAACTCAAGAGAATCCTAGCGAGCGAAGTAGCCAGATCCCTAGTACAGGCTCCGCCAAACCCCATGAGGTCTTCGTGAATATGATCTACGGAGGACTGGATCTAGCCAGAAGCTTGAGACGAGCTTGCGAGGACTGGATCTAGCCAAAATAAACTCGGTTCCTCGAATAATGAGTTGCGAACAGAAGCCCCCCAAGCGGCCTGGTGTGTTGTCACAGGAAACCAAGATTAAAACCTAAAAACACATGTAGTAGTGTGAGTAAGGATCATTCCCACAAAGAGTGTCTAGCCGAGTTTTATGTTACGTGAACAAGGCTGGGGGGGTTTGAGTAAAATGGAAACAATTTCAGGAAAAACAATTCAAATTAATCAATCAAAATAACAAACCTTGGTCTAAATCAACATCCACCATCGGAATTTTACAACTGATCATCGATGCAAAAATATATCAATTCATACTTTGAATATTCACCGTTATAACTATTTTCCTATCTCTCCTTAGTTGTAGTTAATTAGAAAACAAACGATCTAATTAATCTTACTACTAAACAACCCTAGACAAGCGCTAAAGATTTAATCTAGTAACAGCCTTAAGGGCTAGAGAAATCGATGAAGCTAAACAACATAAACACAAGCGGTTGTATTTAATTTAGTCGAATGTTCTTCTTAAGAATCAATCATTCCTGACGTAGCAAATTCTTAACTCTTATTTACTCACAAATTAGAGGGATCAAACAATTACGGATTTGATATCTAAT